>NC_057814.1:432907574-433267058 GCF_018294505.1 Triticum aestivum
CCTTTCGAATGGGCCTAGCCCCGCTCCTCCCCGAGCCCCGTAGCGCGATTCCGGCCAACTCCGGCGAGGGGCCGCCGCTGTTTTGGTCGCCGGAGTTGCTCCGGCGCCGGCCGCCGACGTGGCCGGCCTAGGCCCCCCCCCCAGTGCCACTGCCAGTGGGCCCGTGGGCCCCGTTGACTGGGTCCACCCAGTCAACGTGCTGACTGGGCAGGCCCAGCCACTGACATGCGGGCCCCGCCGCAAAATTAAAAAAAAGGAAAAAGAAAATTGTTTTATAAATAAAAATAATTAATTAATCTAATCACTCACTGACAGGTGGGCCCAGTAGTTAATTAACAAAAAATTAATTAGTTTAATCTTCTGTTAACCCACTGTCTATGACAGGTGGGTCCCCCGTGTCAGTTTTGACCAGTCAACCGGACTGTTGACCGCTGACGTCACTCATACGTCATGCTGACGTCATATCCCCTTTTCTGTTAATTAAATAATTCCAGAAATTCAAATAATCTTTGTAAATTCATATCTTTTAAACCGTAACTCGGATGAAAATGTTTTCTATATGAAAGTTGCTCAGAACGACGAGACGAATCCGAATACGCAGTCCGTTCATCCACCACAACCCCCTAACCTATCGAACAAGCAACTTTCCCCCTCCGGTCCGTCTGTCCGAAAACGCGAAACATCGGGAATACCTCCCGGATGTTCCCCCCTTCGCCGGTACCACCTACTGTCGCGTTAGGACACACCTAGCACCGTTCATTGTCATGTCACGCATCGTCATGCTTATGTTTGCATTGTATTTACTGTTTCTTCCCCCTCTTCTCTCCGGTAGACTACGAGACCGACACCGCTGCTGCCCAGTTCGACTACGGAGTCGACGACCCCTCCTACTTGCCAGAGCAACCAGGCAAGCCCCCCCCCCCTTGATCACCAGATATCGCCTATTCTTCTCCATACTGCTTGCATTAGAGTAGTGTAGCATGTTACTGCTTTCCGTTAATCCTATCCTGATGCATCGCCTGCCATTGTTGCTACAGTTGTTACCCTTACCTGCTATCCTACTGCTTAGTATAGGATGCTACTGTTCCATCAGTGGCCCTACACTCTTGTCCGTCTGCCATGCTATACTACTGGGCCGTGATCACTTTGGGAGGTGATCACGGGTATATGCTATATACATTTATACATGACACATGTGGCGACTAAAGTCGGGTCGGCTTGAGGAGTACCCGCAAGTGATTCTGATGAGGGGGCTGAAAGGACAGGTGGCTCCACCCCGGTAGAGGTGGGCCTGGGTTCCTGACGGCCCCCGACTGTTACTTTATGGCGGAGCGACAGGGCAGGTTGAGACCACCTAGGAGAGAGGTGGGCCTGGGCCTGGTCGGCGTTCGCGGATACATAACACGCTTAACGAGTTCTTGGTATTTGATCTGAGTCTGGCCATTTGGTCTATACGCACTAACCATTTACGTGGGAGTAGTTATGGGTATCCCGGCGTCGTGGTATCAGCCGAAGCCTTCTTGACGTCAGCGACTGAGTGGCGCGCGCCGGATTGGACTGGAACGCCACTAGGCTAGGTCTGCTTCCGGCCGCGTACGCAACGTGCAGGTGTGCATAGGGCGATGGGCCCAGACCCCTGCGCGCATAGGGTTAGACCGGCGTGCTGACCGCTCTGTTGTGCTTAGGTGGGGCTGCGACGCGTTGATCTTACGAGGCCGGGCATGACCCAGAAAAGTGTGTCCAGCCAAATGGGATCGAGCGTGTTGGGTTATGTGGTGCACCCCTGCAGGGAAGTTTATCTATTCGAATAGCTGTGTCCCTCGGTAAAAGGACGACCCGGAGTTGTACCTTGACCTTATGACAACTAGAACTGGATACTGAATAAAATACACCCTTCCAAGTGCCAGATACAACCCGGTGATCGCTCTCTAACAGGGCGACGAGGAGGGGATCGCCGGGTAGGATTATGCTATGCGATGCTACTTGGAGGACTTCAATCTACTCTCTCCTACATGCTGCAAGATGGAGATGGCCAGAAGCGTAGTCTTCGACAGGACTAGCTATCCCCCTTTTATTCTGGCATTCTGCAGTTCAGTCCACTGATATGCCCCTTTACACATATACCCATGCATATGTAGTGTAGCTCCTTGCTTGCGAGTACTTTGGATGAGTACTCACGGTTGCTTCTTTCCCTCTTTTCCCCCTTTTCTTTTCTATCTGGTTGTCACAACCAGATGCTGGAGTCCAGGAGTCAGACGCCACCGTCGACGACGACACTTACGACACTGGAGGTGCCCACTACTACGTGCAGCCCGTTGACGACGATCAGGAGTAGTTAGGAGGATCCCAGGCAGGAGGCCTGCGCCTCGTTCGATCTGTATCCCAGTTTGTGCTAGCCTTCTTAAGGCAAACTTGTTTAACTTATGTCTGTACTCAGATATTGTTGCTTCCGCTGACTCGTCTGTGATCGAGCACTTGTATTCGAGCCCTCGAGGCCCCTGGCTTGTATTATGATGCTTGTATGACTTATTTATGTTTTAGAGTTGTGTTGTGATATCTTCCCGTGAGTCCCTGATCTTGGTCGTACACATTTGCATGCATGATTAGTGTACGGTCAAACCGGGGGCGTCACAGCGTGTCCCTTTAAAACCGCAGGGCCACTGCCCATTTACTCTCTCTGCCTTGGAACCGTCGTTCCACGTTTCCCACTACGTCTGCCCCTCGCGCCACTTACGCCGCATGCACGGCATGGGGGTAGGTGATAGACGCATCGAATACGGGAAGGCGCGCAGGGGCCGATACTCACGTGCCTTTGATTGGGCGGGGAGGGCGGCCGATGGCCTTGCTCGTTGCCACTTAATGAGCCGGGCCTAAGCGGGCTTTTCAGAGGCGGAGAGCTAGTCTTTTGGCCTTCCCCGCTCAGCTATAAAAAGGGAACTCAGGGGTAGGAGGAAGAGCATCTCCCTCCGCCTCCCCTCCGTCTCCATTCTTCATCCACTATCATGGTGAGAGGGCGTGGTCGCGGCCGTTCTTCCGCGGAGGCGACCAGGTCCTCCTCCCGCGAAAGAACTGCGGCGGTCAAGGAAGAGCCAGATGCCCAAGGTGAAGGCCATGCTCGAGGCGGGAGCGCCGGACGGAGCCGCGGTCGGTGAGGCGGCCGAGGCGGAGGCGACCGAGGCAGAGGTGGGCGCGGAAGGGGGATGCATTCGCCGTCTCCATCTCCGTCGCCATCTCCTCCTACTTCGTCGAGTGATCACGTTGGGGACATGGTGCTCGAGTTTATTCTGCAGCTGCGTGGGCTGCCGCCTTCGCCTTCCCAAGGCGTTCGCGAGGGTGCTGGAGATCGACCGGCCACCGCGGCCGAGGCTTCATATGAAGGGGTGTTGCCACGGCGACATGTGGGTGAACACAAGGTTTCCCGCCCCTCATGTGATGCTCCTTCGTCGGAGCTGGAAAACCTTCGCACGTGCCCATTGCTTGATGGATGGGCACGTCCTCTACTTCAAGCTAGCGGAGAGCGACCTGCTCTCCATCAAGGTCTTCAGGCGCTCGGGAAACAGGCTAGGATGCTGTGCGGAGAGCTCGACCGATGACGAAAGCTCCTCCTCGGGCGACAGTGACGAGGAGGACAGCGATAGCGACGACGAGGGTAGCGGGCGGGAGGATGACGGGTCCGACTAGGTGTCGGACACACGTCCCTGGGCGACGCCGGCAGCACCACCATTTGCATCGCCAGCTCCTTGAACTTCTGGGGGCCGCTGCTTCTGGTGGCTGCCGCTGGAGGGACGGAGAAGGCGAAGAAGGCGGGTGGCGGGCCGTCAACTCAGATTACGATGGTACCAACGCCTTCATCCCGTATTGCCGGCCCGCTGCCTCATCTTTCGGCCCCTTTCCCGGCACCATCATCACCAGCCTTCTCTTGGTGTCATCTGCTACTCGTACCTCGCCTAGGCGCCCTTTTGCCCTCCCTCTTATCCTGATCCGTTTCCTGAGGAGAGGGACAAGAAAGGAATTATGGGCATCTTATCCTTTTTTAGTTTTTAAGCCTGCGGGCATTTGTCAGATTTAAACCTTGTAATCCCCTTGCTCATGTTTACATTCCGTACGAACTGTACTTGTTTGGAATGTATTAATGAAAAAGGGTGCTTGACGGGTTCTTTGTGCGTGAGCGAGGCCCGTGCCAAGGAATGAATCCTTGTTATTCCTAAGATAAACATTGTCGCCCAGCAACAGGCCCCGTCGTCCCCTTACTTCATAGCACGACCATACTCACGCTCTCGGTGGAGGCAGGGGCGAAGTAGCATTAGGCCCTTCGTTTACTTCCTTGTCACCATAACTACAACCAAGTTCCGGCCCAGATAATAGTTCTTGGGCACAGGAAAGGGGGAGCACGGTGGCCCAGGAATAAACGAGGCTTCATACGTCCAAGTTCCATACGGAAATGCATAACAGGGGATAAAAGACTTATCTGAATCTGCATCCCCCGGCAACCTTGGCTTGCCGTGGTTGGATACTTGAATCTGCAGCCCTCGGCAATGGCTTGCCGGGGTCGAGGATGTCGATCTGTTTCCCTGCCCTTAAATGGCTTGGCAGAAACGCCTGTGCAGCCTGTGAACCAAAGAAAGGACTGGAAAGGACGGAAAGACACACAACCAACCTCTATGCTAGGGGTTAGCTGCCACTGAGCACTATCAACCCTACCAAAGAGAGAGACTTAACCTAGCATGCATGCTAAAACTTAGGGCGCCAGCGCTTCATTTATTTATGCTCAGGGTCTTCGCCTGGCTATGTACAAAGGGTTACATGCCTTGTCGGCAAGGCTTGTACAAAAGGTGGTTTGCCGGGAGGCCCGGCAACCGCACCTCATGGGTAAAACTTACGAAGATGTTCGATGTTCCAGGAGTTGCTCATTGGGATACCATCTTCGGTCTCCACGCGGACTGCGCCAGGCCTGGTGACTCGTATTACCCGATAAGGGGCTTCCCACTTTGGCGTCAACTTGTTGGAATTCTTGGCCGACTAAACGCGCCGAAGAACAAGGCCGCCTTCCTCAAGACTTCGAGCATGAACCTTGCGGCTATGGTAGCGGCGCAAGGCCTGCTGGTAACGTGCAGCTCGCACAGCCGCCCGAAGATGATCTTCCTCAAGGAGCGTCGTGTCATCTTGCCGCAACTGCTCTTGCTCAAGCTCGTCATAAGCGAGCACTCGAGGTGACCCGTATGTGAGTTCCGTGGGGACAACTGCTTCTGCCCCGTATACCAGGGCAAAGGGTGTCTAGCCAGTGGCTCGATTTGGTGTCGTCCTGATTGACCAAAGAACCGTTGGAAACTCAACAATCCAGCGCCTTCCACATTTGTGCACCTTGTCAAAAGTTCTGGTCTTGAGGCCCCGTAGCACTTCCACATTCACCCTCTCATCTTGGCCGTTACTTCTGGGATGGGCAACAGAAGCGAAATAGGCCTTGCTGCCGAGGTCTTGAATGTACTGCATGAAGGCGCGGCTCATGAACTGCGTGCCGTTGTCGGTGATGACTCTGTTCGGCACACCAAAACGGCAAACTAGCCCCTTGAAGAACTTGACAGCTGACTGTGTTGTCACCTTCCTCACTGCTTCCACTTCGGGCCACTTTGTGAACTTGTTGATTGCGACCTACAAGTACTCAAAGCCCCCGACAACACGGGGGAAGGGGCCCAGTATTTCGAGCCCCCAAACCGAGAATGGCCAAGAGAGAGGGATTGTTTGAAGGGCTTGAGCTGGTTGATGAAGCTTCTTCGAATGGAACTGACACGCTTCACACTTGGTTACTAGTGCAGCTGCATCCTGGAGGGCTGTGGGCCAGAAGAAACCTTGCTGGAATGCCTTGCCGGCAAGGGCTCTTGACCCTATGTGGGAGCCACACATACCTCCATGTATCTCTGCCAACAGGTCCAGTCCCTCCTCTTGAGGAATGCACTTCAGCCTGACACCATTTGGTCTCCTCCTGTACAGGGTACCATCCACAAACTGGTAAATGTTGGACCGACGGGCTACTCTTTCTGCTTCTTCCTGCTCCTCGGGGAGTTCCCCTGTTTGGAGGAACGGACGGTGTGTTGTGCCCACGCCGGGGCCTGGGGCTCGACGGCGACTAAAGGCTCGTCTTTGGCCGTAGGGGCGGCCGCCTCGACGGTCAGGGCCTGGGGCCTTGCCGGAGGTGGTTGCCCCTCGGCAAGCTTGGGGTACCCGGCAACCTCTTTGCCGGCGGCTCCTGGGAGCTCGGCGGGAAGGTACTTGTCGGGGCTTGTCTTCCTTCGCTTGTTCTGCCCTGCTGATGGCTCTATGGATGGCTGAATTAACTGAAGTACAAAGGTACCTGGTTCCACAGGCAACTTGAGGGCAGCGCGTTTCGACAGGTCGTCAGCAATGTTGTTCTCCGCTCGGGGAACATGTTCTGCCTGCAGGCCGTCGAAACGTTCTTCCAACTTCCTCACTTCATTCACATAGGCCTCCATCAACGGGCTCTGGTAATCTTTGTTAACTTTCTTGATGACGAGCTGCGAATCACCTCTGATGATGAGCTTCTTGATTCCGAGGTCTGCCGCGATCCTGAGACCGGCAAGCAACCCCTCGTGCTCCGCCGTATTGTTCGTTGATTATTCGCGGGGAAAATGCATCTGGATTATGTACTTGAGGTGCTCTCCGGTGGGTGCGACGAGTAGTACGCCGGCACCAGCACCTTGGAGTGAGAAAGCTCTATCAAAGTACATAATCCACTCACTGCTCGTCTCCTTGCCGGGAAGGGTGGTCTCTTGAATCTCCTCGTCGGGCGTTGCGGTCCATTCTGCTATGAACTCTGCCAGGGCTCGGCTCTTGATTGTTGAAGTACTTTCAAAATTGAGGCCAAAGCTCGACAGCTCCAACGCCCACTCCACAATCCTCCCAGTTGCATCTGGGTTGTGCAAGATTCGTTGCAACGGGAGGCGAGTAACGACGATGATCTCATGTGCTTGGAAATAGGCACAGCTTTCTCGAGGCATGAGGAGGCCAAAAAGTAGCTTCTGCATACCAGAATATCTTGACCTAGCCCCCTGCAAGAGAGAACTGACAAAATAAACTGGGTGTTGTACCATCTTCTTCTTCTGTCACACTTTGCTCATCTGCTCAGACTCCGCCTTGACGGGATCGGGCCTTGCCGGGGGTTCCGTCTTGCCAGGGTCAGACTCTGTCGGGGAGGACCCCGGCCCGGCACCCGATGGCTCCGCTGCTTCTTCCCCAAGTTCCCTCTGCGCCACCAGTGCAACACTGACCACTTGATTCGTTGCTGCCAAGTATAGCAACAATGGCTCTTGTGGTTTGGGCGCGACTAGTATTGGCGTGGAGGAGAGGTACCTCTTCAAATCTTGCAGTGCAGCCTCTACCTCCAGAGTCCACTTTACTGGACCCGCCTTTTTCAAAACTTTGAAAAAGGGGAGGGCGCGCTCAGCAGATTTGGAGATGAACCTACTCAGGGCGGCAACGCAGCCGGCGAGCCTACGGACGTCTTTCACCCGCTTTGGTGCTTCAATCTGCTCGATCGCCTTGATCTTGTCGGGATTTGCATCAATTCCGCGCTGAGACACAAAGAACCCAAGAAGTTTGCCGGACGGGACACCAAACACACGCTTCTCCGGGTTGAGCTTGAGGTTGATCTTGCGCAGGTTTGCAAATGTTTCCTCTAGATCTTGCACGAGCGTGGCCCTGTCCTTGGTTTTGACCACTATATCATCCATATAGGCTTCCATATTTCTATGCAGCTGGGGCTCAAAACCCATTTGGACCGCTCGGGCAAACGTCGAACCATCGCTCTTCAACCCAAAAGGCATCCGTACAAAACAGTATGTACCACATGGGGTGATGAACGCGGTCTTCTCTTCGTCTTCCTTCATCATGAAGATCTGGTGGTATCCTGAATAGGTGTCAAGGAATGACAGCAGGTCACACCCGGTAGTGGCGTCTACAATCTGGTCGATGTGTGGCAGGGGAAAGGATCCTTTGGACAAGATTTATTGATATCTATGTAGTCAATACACAGTCTCCACTTCCCATTTTCCTTATGCACCACCACCGTATTGGCCAACCACGTGGGGTGGAGTACTCCTCTAACCAGGCGTGCCGCCTCCAACTTCCTGATCTCTTCTATGATGAACTCTTGTCGCTCCAAAGCTTGCTTCCTGACCTTCTGCTTGACGGGCCGTGCATGAGGATAGACAACAAGATGGTGCTCAATCACCTCCCTAGGAACGCCGGGGATGTCAGATGCTTGCCATGCATACACATCGACATTCGCCCGCAGGAAGGCGACGGGCGCACTTTCCTATTTGCTGTCGAGGGTGGAGCTTATGGTGAAAGCCCCGCCCGTGTCGTCCTCCTTGACGGACACCTTGTTGGTTTCCGGTGGTGCAGCCTTGGACTTCTTGCTCTTGCCGGTGGAGCTCTCCGGCACGTCCTCAACGGGAGCACGGCACTCCGAAGAGGCACGCTTGCCGGAGTGGGTGCAAGAGGTCTTGCCGGAAGGAGCCCTGCCGGCCTTCTTCCTCCCTGGAGCTTCAGCGGCTGGAGCAAGTGCCTTTGCGGCAGTTGCTACAACTTCCTCTCGGTAGAGTTGATCGACGCGGATGAGTGCATCTTTCTTGTCAGAGGGGGCGGTGATGATGGTCAGTGGCCCGGGCATCTTCAATGTATTGTAGGCGTAGTGCGATGCCGCCATGAACTTGGCCAGCGCTGGGCGGCCAAGGATCCCATTGTATGGCAAGGGGATCTCGGCGACATCAAAGACGATCTTCTCCGTCCTATAGTTCAACTCGCCCCCAAATGTAATGGGCAGCATGATTTTACCTTTAGGCTGGCTCCTCCCCGGGTTGACCCCTTGAAATGTGCCCGTCTCTTCGAGGTCTCCATCAGGAATCTGCAGCTTCTTGATCACATCGGGCGAGATCAAATTCAGACCGGCTCCACCGTCAACCAGCACTTTTGTCACTTTGAGGTTGCGTATTGTTGGCGATACCAACAACGGCCAACGCCCGACCACAGTTGTGCGGTCGGGGTGATCCTTAGTGTCAAAAATGATGGACGTGCGGGACCACTTCAGCGGCTTTTCGGCATCGAATGACGGCTCTGCCACAGTGACCTCACGCGCCCACTACTTCAGTTGGCGGTGAGAGGTGTGCAGCGAGGCTCCACCGTTGATGCACATGGCCTCTGTAGCTTTCTGAAATTCGTGCTCACCGGACTCATCGTCCTCGTCATGATCATCATCTTCCTTCTTCTTGTCGCAGCCCCGAGCGGGCCTTTCTTGTTGATTATCCTTGCCGCAGTGACCTCCTTGGCCGCCACACTTCTTGCCGGACCCATCAGCACCATCCTGACCCTTCTCCTTGTCCCGCCTCTCATATTCAGCTTTATGCTTCTCTGCAAGCAGTTCAACCTGTCGGCAGTTCTGGAGGTCATGGTGCGGTGGATCTTGCAGTACTGCTTGTCGGAGCTTCCTGGCTTGTCGGCGGCCGCCAAGGCCCGGCAGGAGGCGCACCCGACAATCTCCTTGCCGGGGTCGTCAGCCTTGGCCTTCTTGGAGGCGCCGGGGTCACCGGATCCCTCAACAGCACGCTTCCTGTTGCGGCGCCGGCCCTTCTTTGTCGGGGCGGCGACATCTTTGTTCGTGGAATCGGTTTCCGCGCCGGGGTACTTCCTTCCTTCCTCAGCCCGAGCACACCTATCAGCCAGGACATAAATTTCGGCCACATCCTTGATCTTGTTCATCGCCAGCTCTTCATGCATCTTGCGATTGCGTACGTTCTGGTGGAACGCACTGATGACAGCGGCGGGATGAACATCTGGGACAGTGTACTACACACAGTTGAATCTCTGTATATATTTACGCAGGGACTCACTATCCTTCTGGGGGATGACATGCAAGTCACTTGCCTGGCCAGGAGCTTGGTGGCCTCCGGTGAAGGCGCCAACAAACTCGTGGCACAGGTCCGACCAGGAGGAGATGGAATCTACCGGCAGGTGCATCAACCATGACATGACGTAGGGCTTAAGTGCCAGCGGAAAGTAGTTGGCGAGCACCTTATCGTCGCGAGCCACGGCGGCTTGCATCGCGATGGTGTAGATGCTGAGGAACTCCGACGGGTGAGTCTTGCCGTTGTACTTTTCCCCAACATCAGGCTTGAACGTGCAGTGGGAGGGCCACTGGAACTGCTGCAGCTCTCGGGTAAAGGCCGGACAGCCCACCTCGTAAGGCAGGCCACCAGGGGCCACTGGCACTGGGTGGTCCATAGCAGGCCCCACATGCCGATCTGACTGGTGGCGCGCCTCCCGTCATCGCTCGATGGTAGTTCGAACGTCTTCCTGAGCTCGCTCTCGAAGAACTCGACGTTGATCGTAGTGGGTTCGCTGGTCGGACAACGCCGTGGAAACATTGTCACAGGCATCGGCCCGACGAGTCGGTGGCTGCTGTCGCGGCCGTGGGGGAGGGGAGTGCACCGTAGTCGCAGCATCTCTGGTCGCCCCACCGCCGACATGCACTGGCTCGACAGAACGCCAGTGTGAGGGTCCCGTTGGGAGCGGCTCGTCCTTGTTGGCAAAACTGACAAGGCTTCGAATGGTGGCCCTCCACTCGTCGAGCTTCTCCACGGCAGGGGGGAAGTCAAGGAGCAGTTGCACGCGCGCCAGCGCTTCTGCGGGCGTGGGCGGTGGCGAGAGCTGCGTAGACCGTGACACGCTCTGGCTTCTAACCAAGTTAGAAGGGCCTCTGTCACGGTCTCGCGGTCGCACGCCGCTTCCGCCGGCGTCCGAGCACGCTCGCCGGCCTGGTGCGTCCTACGAGTGGCGCACAGGGCTCTTTCCACGGCGGTGCCCAGGGGCTCCGGCATCGCGGCGTTGCTCATCGTGTGCGGCCTGGGAAGTCTGCTGCACGGGTGCCAGCTGGGTGGCCGTAGAGGTTGTTGTGCCGCCCGTGGGTAGCACGGCCCCACCCCCGGACCCAGCGATGTGTGGCCCGTCGTCTTGGCCCCGTACGACGTCGCCCGCCCGGCTCCGGTTGCCAGAGTGTCGTGGATGCTCACGGGAGGCGCCTCCGGCGCCGTCCGTGGCCACCCCATCGCCCGCCTGCGTTGGTGCGGACGGGCCTGCTCCAGGCGATCCAATCACTGTCATGCCCTTCTTCTTGGGGGCCATCGTGATGATGAAGTCGAGGCGTCGGCTTCAAAACCAGATTCTCATAGCTTGCGCCCCCTACCTGGCGCGCCAAAGATGTCGGGGGAAATGACACCTACGGGATCACGTAAACTCCCTTTTGCTACGGTTGGCGGGCGCGGGGCTGTGGGAAGAGCGGGATTAGAAGACCAACACAGGGGGATTATCCAGGTTCGGGCCGCAAGTGATGCGTAATACCCTACTCCTGCTGGTTTATGTTTATCTGGTGTTCTTGGACTAGCTAGAAAGCGTGCAGGGTCCAAAAAGTCCGAATCCTCTCCCAGTATGTCGCGGGCCTCCTTTAATAGATAAAGGGGCTGCCACAGTGGCACACAGGAGGTGGAAAGTTTGTACAGTAGTCGAGTCTATCTCCTGGCACCGTAGAACAAACGCATTTAATGCGCTGCCGACGTGCCCTTCTTGCTTTATCGGGGATGGCAAGGAAACTCGTCCCAGCTGTCGCCGCCTCGCCTGGCTTCGATGTGCGTCCGAGTTGACGAGGCATGTAGTGCCACGCGGGTGGCTGGCTGCTGAGTTGGTGCAGTGCAGAGGCTTCACGAAGATCTGCATGCCACCACGCAGGTGCTTGCTGAGTTGGCCTGGAGGCCGCACGTTGCCACGCAGGTGCTCGCCTAGTTGGTGGGCTGGCAGCTGTGTGGGAACGGCGGTGGAGTCTTGGCGGGTGGGGGCCTGGCTGTGGCCCCACGGATGTCTTCGGCAAGAGTCTTGCCGGGGCCCCGGCAAGGGTCTTGACGCGGCGTCGTGGGCGTCCCCAACAAGGGTCTTGTCGGGGGGTCTCGTGGGTATCCTCGGCAAGGATCTTGCCGAGGATCTTTGTCTTCTGATTCTCATCTAGTCTTGTATGTTCTTGGTCTTCACAAAGATCTGCATGCCACCATGGAGGCGCCTCCCGAGCCTTGGTCCCAATGTGGGTGATGGCGTCGGAACTCTTAGGCTCAAGGGTGGCGGCTCTGCTGGTGTTGGGCAAGTTGCCCCGGCAAGGTTCTTGGGGAGTTCACCTTGCCCTTCTGCTCTTCGTGTCTCTGGCTTGGCGTTGCTCTGGTTGTCTTGTGTCTTTGCTTCCTTCCTCTGCCCCGCTAAGTGTGGCCGCAGGTGCGGCTCCAACTGCCCGTGCACAGGTGAAGGGATATAAAATAGGACCCCCTACTTTTGTACACTGACAATCGCCTACCGGAACGCTCAGGCTGCTGCAGAGGCAGAGGAGGAGCCTCAGCAGTGGGATGAGTGGATGCCTACTCCTCAGGATCCCTATTACCATCCAGGCTACTGATCTACTACCAAGTTAGGCCAAAAGCCTAAGCTTGGGGGAGTATGTGTTCCTCACCGACATTACATTCATGTCGACGTATCATTCCATTTGTCGGTGTTCACACTTTTTCATTGTACCATCCATGCTTAGATTTATTTTCTTGCTTTCTTCTTGTGTGTTTGAAAAACTTTATAAAACCAAAAAAAATTAGTTGTAGTTAATTTACTTTATATGCATGCTTAGTAGTAGCACTTAAAAGAAAACCCAAAAAGATTTCCTTGTTCTTCTTTTGCTTGTTGGGAGCTTTTCCGTGTAAATAGTTTTTCTCGCTTTTGCTTTTCCCTTTTATTTGCTTGTTCAAGAAAATCAAAAACTCCAAAAATATTTCAGTGCATTTCTCTAAATTTCTTTTCTTTTTATTCGAGTCTTACCAAGGAGAAGACCACAATGAAAATGTTGAGTGGCTCTCATGTGAATAACTATTGATCTAATAAAGAGCCCATTTTACCTTGTCTTCTCCTGTTGAATAAAATGTTTGCAGATTGGTCCACAGCACTCTTGCACTATTATTATTTTCATATCGTTAGGTCGTGCAAGTGAAAGGCAATAATGACGATATTCGATGAATTGGCCGTGGCAGAGAGAAACGGGTATGAACTCGACTTGTTCTGTTTGTGTAAATATGTTTAACCTAGTATCCATGATTCAGCCTGTTATGATTAAATATTTTTGCAATGAAAATAAGAGATTATAGTTTCTCATGCCATGCATAAGTAGCTGGGAGCGGATAAAGATTTATCTTGGATATCAACATTGCGTTAAAATGATTGTGATGTAGTATGATGATATGGTATCCTCCTCTGAATTTTCGATTGGCTTGACTTGGCACATGTTCATGCATGTAGTTGAATAAAAACCAACATAGCCTCTATGATATTTATGTTCATGGTGTTCATATCCTACTCATGCTAGTGTCCAATGTTACTCATGCATAATGCATGTTTATGACCGTTGTTGCTCTCTAGCTGGCCGCTTCTCAATCTATTTGCTAGCCTTCGCCTGTACTAAGTGGAACTCTGCTTGTACATCAAAAACCTTGAACCCAAAGGTATTCCAGATGAGTCCACCATACCTACCTATATTCGGTATTACCCTGCCTTCCTAAGTAAATTTGCATGTGCCACCTCTAAAAACTTCAAACAAATTTCCTTTTTGTGTGCCTGGATGGTCGAGTGTTTATTCACTCGCCATCGCACGAGAAAAGGGCGGTAATAAGGATGCCCAGTCCCAAACTACAAACAAAAAAGTCTCTCAAATAATCAAACAAAAACTCCCACTGGAGTCAAAACCTTTACTTTTATCGCTTGGGAACCGCCACTAGCGTGTTTAGCATGGAAGATATTGATAACTGATGGTCGTGAAGTGAATGAGAAGGGTGCATGTCTCCAAATATCATTTATCTCTGTTTTAAAAACTTGAGCTCTGGCACCTCTGCAAATCACTACCTCCCTCTGCGAAGGGACTATCTATTTATTTTTATGTTGTGTCATCACCTTCTGAAATAAGCGTGAGAACCTGAGAGTGGAGCTGTCATGAGTTATGCATTGTGTGTAGCTAATGTTGGGTGCATCATGACTGGATCTTTTCTACCATGAATTACAATTTTTAGTCGCTGCTTGAACTTTGGAGGTGCTCTGCATTTATGTTTTACGGCCTCAGAAAGGGCTAGCGAGATACCACTATTGTCATATTATATCATGGTTGTTTTGACAACGTGTTGCTGTTTGAGATATCTTATTATTGCTCGCTAGCTGATTATGTCATTGATATGAGTTAATATAATCTTTAAGAGTTATTATCGGCATGGTTAGTTATAATGTTGGCTGAAAACCTGGGTGTTGTTTAAGCTTATTTATGCAAACAAGAGCAAAAGAGTTCATAAAAGTTTTTCTTTTTCACTTTCAGTTTATCAACTGAATTGCTTGAGAACAAGCAAAGGTTTAAGCTTGGGGGAGTTGATACGTCTCCAACGTATCTACTTTTCCTAACGCTTTTCCTCTTGTTTTGGACTCTAACTTGCATGATTTGAATGAAACTAACCCGGACTGAGGCTGTTTTCAGCAGAACTACCATGGTGTTGTTTTTGTGCAGAAATAAAAGTTCTCAGAATAGAACGAACCTTTGCGAGGATTTTTTATATAATATATAAGAATTTCTGGAGCCAAGACCTACCGGAGAGGGGCCCCTAGGTGGGCACAACCCACCAGGGCGCGCCCCCCTCTCCTGGCGTGCCCAGGTGGGTTGTCCCCACCTGGTGGCCCCGCGGACCTAAAACCAACGCTATAAAATCCTATTTTTCCAGAAAAATCAGGGAGAAAGAATTATTGCGATCCAACAGAGCCGCCGTCACCTCCTGTTCTTCATCGGGAGGCCAGATCTGGAGTCTGTTTGGGGCTCCGGAGAGGGGGATCTTCGTTCTTCGTCATCACCAACCCTTCCCCATCTCCAATTCCATGATGCTCCCCACCCGGAGTGAGTAATTCCTTCGTAGGCTCGCTGGTCGGTAAGGAGTTGGATAAGATTCATCATGTAATCGAGTTAGTTTTGTTAGGGCTTGATCCCTAGTATCCACTGTGTTCTAAGATTGATGTTGCTATGACTTTGCCATGCTTAATGCTTGTCACTTTGGGCCTGGGTGCCATGAATTCAGATCTGAACCGCTTATGTTATCATCATTATAACCATGTTCTAGATCCGATCTTGCAAGTTATAGTCACCTACTACGTGTTATGATCCGGCAACATCGGAGTGACAGTAGTCGGGACCACTCCCGATGATGACCGTAGTTCAAGAGTTCTTGTATTCACTATGTGTTAATGCTCTGTTCCGGTTCTCTATTAAAAGGAGGCCTTAATATCCCCTAGTTTCCAATATGGACCCTGCTGCCATGGGAGGGTAGGACAAAAGATGGCATGAAAGTTCTTTCCATAAGCACGTATGACTATTTACGGAATACATGCCTACATTATATTGACGACCTGGAGCTAGTGCCGTATCTCCCTAGGTTATAACTGTCTCATGATGAATATCATCCAACAAATCACCGATCCAATGCCTACGAATTTATCTTATATTGTTTCTGCTAAGTTACTACTGCTATCATCACTCTTACACTTGCTACAAAAATACTGCTATCACTGTTACTGTTACCATTGCTACTGTGTCACTACTATCAAAACTATCATATTACTGTGCTACTGATTACTTGCTGCAGATAATTAATCTCCAGGTGTGGTTGAATTGACAACTCAGCTGCTAATACCTTCAAATATTCTTTGGCTCCCCTTGTGTCGAATCTATAAATTTGGGTACAGTGATCCCCTATACTTGTGGGTTATCAGGGCATTAGTCCCACTCTATGTCAGCACAAAATTAATTTGGAACATGATGCTAAACCAGTTGTTGACCATCAACGATGGTTAAATCCCAAAATGAAGGAAGTGGTAAGAAATGAAATACTAAAGCTTCTCGAAGCAGGTATAATTTATCCTATTGCTGATAGTCAATGGGTAAGTCATCTTCATTGTGTCCCTAAGAAGGGAGGTATTACTATTGTTCCTAATGATAAGAATGAATTGATCCCGCAAAAAATTGTTACAGGTTATAGAATGGTAATTGATTTTTGCAAATTGAATAAAGCTACTAGAAAAGATCATTACCCTCTTCCTTTTATTGATCAAATGCTAGAAAGATTATCTAAACATACACATTTTTGCTTTCTAGATGGTTATTCTGGTTTTTCACAAATACCTGTGTCAAAAGATGATTAGGAGAAGACCACTTTTACTTGCCCTTTCGATACCTGTGCTTATAGACATATGCCTTTTCGTTTATGCAATGCACCTGCTACCTTTCAAAGATATATGACTGCTATATTCTCTGACTTTTTTGAAAATATTTTTGAGGTTTTCATGGATGATTTCTCTGTTTACGGAACTTCTTTTGATGATTGCTCAAGCAACCTTGGTCGAGTTTTGCAGAGATGTGAAGAAACTAATCTTGTCTTGAATTGGGAGAAGTGCCACTTTACGGTTAATGAAGGTATTGTCTTGGGGCATAAAATTTCTGAAAGAGGTATTGAAGTTGATAAAGCTAAAGTAGATGCTATTGAAAAGATGTTGTGTCCTAAAGATATCAAAGGTATAAGAAGTTTCCTTGGTCATGCTGGTTTCTATAGGAGGTTTATTAAAGACTTCTCTAAAATTTCTAGTCCTCTCACTAATCTCTTGCAAAAAGATGTTCCTTTTGTTTTTGATGATGATTGTGTAGAAGCATTTGATATACTTAAGAAAGCCTTGATTTCGGCACCTATTTTTCAGCCACCTAATTGTAATTTACCCTTTGAAATTATGTGTGATGCTAGTGATTATGCGGTTGGTGCTGTTCTAGGACAAAGAGTTGATAAGAAGTTGAATGTTATCCATTATGCTAGTAAAACTCTAGACAGTGCCCAGAGAAATTATGCTACTACTGAGAAAGAATTTTTAGCAGTTGTATTTGCTTGTGATAAGTTCAGATCTTATATTGTTGATTCCAAAGTAATTGTTCACACTGATCATGCTTCTATTAAATACATTATGGAAAAGAAAGATGCTAAACCTAGACTTATTAGATGGGTACTCTTGCTACAAGAATTTGATTTGCATATTATTGATAGAAAGGGAGCTGAGAACCCCGTTGCAGACAACTTGTCTAGGTTAGAAAATGTTCTTGATGACCCACTGCCTATTTTGATGATAGCTTTCCTGATGAGCAATTAGCTTTCATAAATGCTTCACGTAATACTCCATGGTATGCTAATTATGCTAATTACATTGTTGCTAAATTTATACCTCCTAGTTTCACATACCAGCAAAAGAAAGAGTTTTTCTATGATTCAGGCATTACTTTTGGGATGATCCACACCTTTATAAAGGAGTAGATGGTGTTATTAGACGTTGTGTACCTGAGAATGAACAGGAACAGATCCTACGCAAGTGCCACTCCGAGGCATACGGAGGACACCATGCGGGAGATAGAATTGCACACAAGGTATTGCAATCCGGTTTTTTTATTGGCCTACTATCTTCAAAGATGCTCGTAAGTTTGTCTTGTCTTGTGATGAATGCCAAAGAATTGGTAATATTAGTAGACACGAGGAAATGCCTATGAATTATTCACTTGTTATTGAACCATTTGATGTTTGGGGCTTTGATTATATGGGACATTTTCCTTCCTCTAATGGGTATACACATATTTTAGTTGTTGTGGATTACGTTACTAAGTGTGTAGAAGCTATTCCAACTAGTAGTGCTGATCATAACACTTCTACTAAGATTCTTAAAGAAGTTATTTTTCCGAGGTTTGGAGTCCCTAGATATTTAATGACTGATGGTGGTTCACATTTTATTCATGGTGTTTTCCTTGAAATGCTTGCTAAGTATGATGTTAACCATAGAATTGCATATCCATATCATCCTCAGTCTAGTGTTCAAGTAGAATCGAGCAATAGAGAGATTAAATTGATTTTGCAAAAGACTGTTAATAGATCTAGAAAGAATTGGTCTAAGAAACTTGATGATGCATTATGGGCTTATAGAACTGCTTATAAAAACCTTATGGGTATGTCTCCGTATAAAATGGTTTATAGAAAAGCATGTCATTTACCTCTCGAACTAGAACATAAGGCATATTGGGCTATTAAAGAGCTCAACTATGATTTCAAACTTGTCGGTGAGAAGAGGTTATTTGACATTAGCTCACTTGATGAATGGAGAACCCAAGCCTATGAAAATGCCAAGTTGTTTAAATAAAAAGTTAAAAGATGGAATGATAAGAGGATACAAAAATGTGAGTTTAATGTAGGTGATCATGTTTTGCTATACAACTCTCATTTAAGATTTTTTGCAGGAAAACTTCTCTCTAAATGGGAAGGTCTTTACATTATTGAGGAGGTCTATCGTTCTGGTGCCATAAAAATAAACAACGCCGAAGGCACAAATCTGAAGGTGGTAAATGGTCAAAGAATCAAACATTATATCTCAGGTACTCCCATAAATGTTGAGACCAATATAATTGACACCGTAACATCGGAGGAGTACATAAGGGACACTTTCCAGAACATTTCAGACTCCAAAAAGGAATAGGTATGTGGTACGATAAGTAAACCGACTCCAAAACTGTTCTAATAGCAATTTTCTCCGTTTTGGGATATTTTAGGAAAGTTAAAAGTAGTCTGAAAGAGACACGAGGCCACCACAAGGGTGGAGGGCGCTCCCTACCCCCTGGGCGCCCCCCCCCCCGACCTTGTGGCCACCTCGTGTGCCCTCCGGACTCCGTGTTCTTGCACAATACTTCTTTTGGTCGGTAAAAATTCATTATATAATCTCCTGAAGGTTTTGACCACCGTACCACGGCAAAATCCCCTATTTTCGTTTTGAGCTGTTTTCTGCTAGAGTTTCCAAGGCCAGGCATTATGTCGTCCTCCTCGTCCAACAACACGGACGGTGATGCTTGGTTGATGCATATGGAACTTAGAAGGGAGGATGCCAAGGGAGCCACGATGGAGGAGGATGAAGGGGATTCACTTGAGGAACAACCTCCGGCAACGGAGAGGGGTACCCTGGGGGGCATCTCCGCTATTCCAAGTACCCATCAAGCAATAGGAACCACAAACAACCATGAAGACCAAGAGGTTCGAGAAGGGCTTCCCCTTAGGAGGCCCTTACACATGTTACATCGGAACAACTTTCATAATTTGGTTCATAATTACGGAGTGGAGAACACCCATCGTACACATATACCCTCCAATTGGGACATATCATGTCTGAGTGAAAGCAATGCAGGGAAGAGTTCTTGGGGGCCTAAAAATAAGCATCTCATGGAGGAAATTCAGAAGAATGCAAATATGCTCCAACGTGTGCTCCAAGAACTGCCAGTTCTGAAAGGTGCATTAATGAAACTAACGGATTCATCAACAACTCCATCATCACCACCTTCGAAGAAAGAAACATAAATACAAGGGTATGGGCACTCCCCTTGGCAACTGCCAAGCTTGGGGTAGGTGCCCCGGTATCGTATCACCATCACATCTTTACCTTTTATCGTTTTTCTTAGTTCGATCCTTTTGGTTATATCTTGATCTAGTAGAATAAAGTTTTAGTATGATCTAGCTTTGAATTTTGTTTCGATCTCTATCTATGTAATCGAGTCCATGAGTGATATACAATAAAGAGTAGTTTTGAGTTGAGGGCTTTGCTTTCTTGCTATGATCTTGAGGGAATTAAATAAAAGAAACAATAAAAAGATCATATATTGATCTTATGGAAAGTAATGACTTCACACATAAAGAGTATCATTAAAAGATGACATGCTAAAAACTTGATGTTGGACAAGGAAGACAACATAATGGGTTATGTTTTCTTATATCTGGATAGAAGTTATATTTTCATGGATCATCCAACATGTTGAGCTTGCCTTTCCCTCTCATGCTAGCCAAATTCTTTGCACCAAGTAGAGATACTACTTGTGCTTCCAAACATCCCTTAAACCAGTTTTGCCATGAGAGTCCACCATACCTACCTATGGATTGAGTAAGATCCTTCAAGTAAGTTGTCCCTGGTGCAAGCAATAAAAATTGCTCTCTAAATATGTATGATCTATTAGTGTGAAGAAAATAAGCTTTATACGAACTTGTGATATGGAAGAAATAAAAGCGACAGACTGCATAATAAAGTTCTTTATCACAAGCGGTAGCATAGAGTGACGTTCTTTTGCAATAAGATTTTATGCATCCAACCATAAAAGCGCATGACAGCCTCTGATTCCCTCTGCGAAGGGCCTATCTTTTAATTTTATCTTCTACCTTATACAAGAGTCATGGTGATCTTCACCTTTCCTTTTTACACTTTTTCCTTTGGCAAACTCTATTTGTTGGAGATATATATATATATATATATATACTCTATTTGTTGGACCGCAGACATGAGTGAATAGTATTTCTCTGTGTGATCTCTTCCATCATGTGTAGGCAACGAACACTGCATTGTATAGAAAGAAAGTGTCATATCCACCTTTTACATAGACTACGATCTTTTACATGGAATACAATCTGCCTACTTGCTTTGTGTTGCACTACTAGCACTCCACCCTTGAAGCTAAACATTATGCCACTCATAATTCCTTAGTTTATTTGTTCAAATATGAATTTGATACGATTCTAATGTTCCTACTTTAGTTTTGAAATGTGTGTCTACCTGTTATAGAGACATAAGAGGTTTGTATTTCCGTTTGTGGTCTGATCATCACGGTTGGGCGTGGGGACTTTGAATACACAGGGGTTTGTAGGGAGACACTCTTTGAGTTGAATCTGGAATGCATTCCATAGATAATCTGACTACTTTTTATGTTTTCATGAATCTCAGATACTGAACAGCATCATAAGGATTATGAGCTTGTGTGCATGAAAAGAATAAAGCAGAACAATGCCATGGCTGTTAAACTTGGCATTAAGGGACTGAAATCACGTCTGGATGCAATGCAATGCAAACGCTCTCCACCTACAGATTCATGCTCAGAATATGATCCTAACAATGATTCTGAGCTAGAGGGAGACCTAAGTCAATGTAGCTCCCTAGTGGAGGAGTCAGAGGCAGATGCCCTATCTTATTCACCCATCAAGGTGCTTGCTCTAACTTTCCAAGGTTATATTGGTCGCACATATCTTGTAACTGATGCTTTGCATTGCTTCTACTTTGTTGCACTGCCATGAGCTTAGTTTACACATCGTGTATGTGAATACGCCCTGCCTATCCATTTTCAGTACATATTCCATCTATCATCATACCATATTTATCCATTCAAATGTTGTTCTTGTGTATCAGACATCCAAAAGGAAGAGGGTGATTGCTGATCACGGAGGGAGATTGCTGACCATGGAGGGTAGTGACACCTAATAAATCAAATAGCCCATTAGGTGTAGTTGCAATATCAGCAGACCCAGAAAACACGGCCACAACTCTAGCAGACTCTAGCCCTACCACACTGGCCATCTTTGATACCCCAACTCAGCAGACCCCAACTGCAGCAAACATACGATGATGCCAGTTGACATAGCACCAGCTCTACGACGCAAAACCCCCATTCCAGCAATGGTAGCAAATAGTTGCCAAATCCCTTTTCGAACGAGAGAGAGAGCCCCAATTGCAGCAAATAGGACTCTTGTTCCACTTCTTCCTAGTTTAGAAGACGAAGCTTATATTATTGTCAGGAACTTTGTGCGCATCTTTCCTTCATGGAAAGATTATACCACAGACAAAGAACAATTTCCAATCTTCCTCCGCAACTTATGCGTAAGTGCTGTACTAATGTTATTCATGGTAATTACTGCATATGTTTCTGCTCACAGAAGACACAAGATTTCATTCTTTTAAATAGGCGAGGACCAAACTGGATAGTCAAGACGAGCAAGGGTCGGTTGCGCTTTTCAAGCACTCGTTGATGAAGTATCGTTCCTACCTGAGGCAAGTGCACTTCAATGGAAAGCCTCTAAACGAAATTTCTGTAAAGTCTCTGGTGCTACATTTATCAGACAGTGACTGGAATAATCTTGTTACACATTGGTCTCATTTGAAGTGTAAGTTACTGTCTATGATGTCACATCACAATTTTAACTACATTTCTGCATGTGCCTTAATGTCTCACTTGTACGAAAAATGTTTGTAGAAGAACATTCATTCTCAAGGGACCACAGAATCTCACAACTATACTGCACACTGCATTGCTCTTGTGAGTACCTCTTGCCCTGTATGACCATACTTACTTTCATAGCTGGTTGATTGTGTAGCATGACTGCACATGTTAGCCTCGTTATCCTCCATTTGGTGGACACTATAAGATCTCTATCGACTCTTACATAAATTTAGAATCAACCCAATGCTTTTGAAGAGGTTTAGCTCTGCAGTCCTCATGTAAGGAATGAACGTCGTCTATCACTATACTTACATTAACATCTACTCCCTCTGTCCCATAATATAAGAGCATTTTGTGTAGTACACTAGTGTTCAAAACACTCTTATATTATGGGAAGAGGGATTGGTTCATTGTGTAGTGATGTTGGCTTGAACTACGTCGGTATTTCCCCAAAGAGGAAGGGATGATGCAACAAAGCAACGGTAGGTATTTCCCTCAGTGATGAGACCAAGGTTATCGAACAAGTAGGAGAACCACGCAACACCACGTAAACAGCTCCTGCACACAAAGAACAAATACTTGCAACCCGACGTAAGAGACAGGTTGTCAATCCCTCACGAGTAAAAAGATAGGTAAAATTGTAGTAGATTGGATAAATAGATCTCGCGGGAACGCGAGATAAAATAAATAAATAAAAATTGCAGCAAGGTATTTTTGTATTTTTGGATTAATATATCTGAAAATAAAAGCAAATAAAAATAGATCGTGGAGGCAAATATAATAAAGAAGAGGCCCGGGGGCCGTAGATTTCACTAGTGGCTTCTCTCAAGAAAAATAGCATACGGTGGGTAAACCAATTACTGTTGGGCAATTGATAGAACGTCAAATAATCATGACGATATCCAGGCAATGATCATTATATAGGCATCACGCCCAAGATTAGTAGATCGACTCCTGCCTGCATCTACTACTATTACTCCACACATCGACCGCTATCCAGCATGCATCTAGTGTATTAAGTTCATGGAGACACGGAGTAATGCAATAAGAACGATGACATGATGTAGACAAGATCTACTTATGTAGAAATAGACTCCATCTTGTTATCCTTAATAGCAACGATACATACGTGTTGGTTCCCCTTCTATCACTGGGATCAAGCACTGTAAGATCGAACCCATCACAAAGCACATCTTCCCATTGCAAGATAAATAGATCAAGTTGGCCAAACAAAACCCAAATATCGGAGAAGAAATACGAGGTTATAAGTAATCATGCATATAAGAGATCAAAAGACTCAAATATATTTCATGGATAAAAACATAGATCTGATCATAAACTCAAAGTTCATCGGATCCCAACAAACACACCGCAAAAAGAGTTACATCAAATAGATCTCCAAGAGACCATTGTATTGAGAATCAAAAGAGAGAGAGAGAGAGAGAGAGAGAGAGAGAGAGAGAGAGGAAGTCATCTATTTACTAACTACGGACCCGTAGGTCTACAATGAACTACTCACGCATCATCGGAGAGGCACCAATGAGGATGATGAACCCCTCTGTGATGGTGTCTAGATTGGATCAGGTGGTTTTGGAACGTGCGGCGGCTGGAATTGATTTTCATCGACTCCCCTAGGGTTTCTGGAATATTGGGGTATTTATAGAGCAAAGAGGCGGTGCGGGAGGCCATCGAGGTGGGCACAACCCACCTGGGCGCGCCTGGGGGCCCAGGCGCGCCCTGGTGGGTTGTGTTCCCCTTGGAGCACCCCTCTGGTGCTTCTTTGGCCCTACAGGTGTCTTCTGGTCCAGAAAAAATCTCCAAAAAGTTTTGTTGCGTTTGGACTCTACTTAATATTGATTTCCTGCGATGTAAAAACAAGCAGAAAACAACAACTGGCACTGGGCACTATGTCAATAGGTTAGTCGCAAAATATAATATAAAGTTTCTATAAAATGATTGTAAAACATCCAAGAATGATAATATAACAACATGGAACAATCAAAAATTATAGATACGTTGGAGACGTATCAGCATCCCCAAGATTAATTCCTGCTCGTCCTCGAGTAGGTAAATGACAAAAAACAGAATTTTGGTGTGGAATGCTGCCTAACATGTTCATCACATATTCTTTTCTTTGTAGCATGGACATTTGGACTTTTATATGGTTCAAAGCAATAATCTAGTTTTGACATGGGGACTTTAATACTCAAGCATATCAACAAGCAACCATGTCTTTCAAAATATCAACACTAAAGCAAGTTATCCCTATCCCATTATGCCCAATCATTGATCCATTCATGAAACACGCTCGCATATTAGCTACACCCAATGCTCAAGTACGATCACAGTGCCCCTTACTTGGTGCTTTATAAGAGAAGATAGAGACTCAAAATAAAAATAAAAATTGCATAAAGTAAATAGAAAGGCCCTTCGCGGAGGGAAGTAGGGATTTGTAGAGGTGCCAGAGCTCAAAGCGAAAAAGATAGAGATAAAACATTTTGGGTGGCATGCTTTTCCTGTCAATGAAAATGATCGAGTAGTTACCAATACTTTCCATGCTAGATATATCATAGGCGGTTCCCAAACAGAAAATAAAGTTTATTCCTTTTTCCACCATACTTTCATTTTCCATGGCTAACTGTATCAACGGGTGCCTTCCATGCCAACACTTTCCAAGGAGTTTATTATTTGACAACATAAAGTAAATTCATTTTTCATTTCGGGACTGGGCATCCCTAATACCTTTGTCGTACTCTCGTGCAATGACAAGTGAATAAACAGTCATCTTGAGAATAACAGATCTAGCATGGAATATATCAGCCAGCCCCTACCGTTTCATGAGAGGTACGAGCACACAAAAGAGAAATTTATTGATCATACTTAGTGCAAATGAAGGCTACCAAAAGATTGAGAAGCCGACCAGAAATGAAAAATCTCATAAGCGAGCATTAGGCATAAATAACACCGAATAATGCACCACAAGTAGGATGCAATTTCATTGCATAACTATTCACTTTCGTACTTGCATAGGGAATCACAAACCTTAACACCAATATTCTTACTAAAGCACAATTACTCATCAACATGACTCACATATCACTATCATCATATCTCAAAACTATTACAAAGAAACAAGTTTATTTTTTCCAATGATCTTAATGAAAGTTTTTATTATATCCTCCTTGGATATCTATCATTGTGGAACTAGTTTCATATGTTGCTTTTAATAAGCTCAAACAAATATAAGTGAAGAACATAAGCATCATATTTCTTTCTCTCAAATTAATTTAAGTGAAGCATGAGAGAATTTCTAAAAAATACTAACTCTCAAATAAATCTAAATGAAGCATGAGAACATTTCTTCAAAAACAATAAAGCACACCATGCTCAAAAAGATATAAGTGAAGCACTAGAGCAATTCCAAGGCTCTAAAAATTTAAGTGAAGCATAGGAGCAATTCTAACAAGTCATAGCATAATTTTGGCTCTCTCAAATAGGTGTGTCCATCAAGGATTCAAGAGTAAAAATAAAAAGCAAAACAAGCAAAGGCTCATATCATACAAGACGCTCCAAGCAAAACTCATAATATGTGACGAATAAAAATATAGCTCCAAGTAAAATACCGATGGTTGTTAGAAGAAAGAGGGGATGCCACTCTGGGGCATCCCCAAGCTTAGTTGCTTGATACTTCTTGAATATTATCTTGGGGTGCCTCGGGCATCCCCAAGCTTAGCCTTTTGCTAATCCTTATTCCTTCATCCATCGTAATATCACCCAAAACTTGAAAACTTCAATCACACAAAACTCAACAAAACCTTCGTGAGATCCGTTAGTATAAGAAAGCAAATCACTACTATAAGTACTGTTGCAAACCCATTCATATTTTATTTTTGCATTATATCTACTTTATTCCACCTTTTCTATGGCAAAAACTCTTCTAAGGAAATCATAGAATCATCAAAACAAGCACACAATGCAAAGAAAATAGAATCTGTCAAAAACAGAACAGTCTGTAGCAATCTGAATATTTCGAATACTTTTGTAACTCCAAAAATTCTGAAAAATTAGGACAATGAGAGCAATTTGTGTATTAATCTTCTGCAAAAAGAATCAGTATTTTATCAGGCTTCTGTTAAAAATGAGAATTATTTTCGTGAGCGCAAAATTTTCTTTTTTTCAGCAAGATCAAATCAACTATCACCCAACATGATCCCAAAGGCTTTGTTTGTCACAAACACTAATTAAAACACAAAAATACAATCATAATAGTAGCATAATTGTGCAAACACTCAAGAACAAAAAGAAAAGGATAAAAATAAATTTTATTCATTGGGTTGCCTCCCAACAAGCGCTATCGTTTTATGCCCTAGCTAGGCATAATGCAAAGATTCAAGTATTGTCATCTTTGGTTTTAGATCCATACGATGCCCTCACGATTGATTCAGATGGCGGCTTAATTATAGTTCTAGGGAAGTGTTCCATACCCCTCCTTAGTGGAAATTGAAATTGAATATTGCCTTGTTTCATATCAATCACGGCACCAATAGTACGTAATAACGGTCTACCAAGAATAATTGGACAAGACGGATTGCAATCAATATCAAGAACAATAAAATCTATGGGCACATAATTCCTATTTGCAAGAATAAGAACATCATTAATTCTCCCCATAGGCTTTTTAATATTAGAATCCGCCAAGTGCAGATTTAGAGAACAATCTTCAATATCGGTAAGACCAAGCACATCACATAAAGATTTCGGAATTGTAGAAACACTAGCACCCAAGTCACATAAAGCACAACACTCATAATTTTTAATCTTGACTTTGATAGTAGGTTCCCATTCATCATGTAATTTTCTAGGAATTGAAATCTATAATTCCAACTTTTCTTCGAATGCTTTCATCATAGCATCAACAATATGTTTAGTAAAAGCTTTATTTTGTTCATAAGCATGGGTAAATTTACCATGGATTGCAACAAAGAAATATAATCAATAAAAGAGCAATTATCATAATTAAAGTCTTTGTAATCCAAAAGAGTGGGCACATCACTAGTTAAAGTTTTAACCTCTTCAAACGCACTTTTATCAAATTTCTCAACAAGATTTTCACCCTCCGAATTATCGGGATGCCTTCTAGCTAAAGTTGACTCTTATTCAGTCCCTTTATTATCAATCTTAATTTTACTAAACAAAGTATCAATAGAAGAAACACCAATCATTTTAAGATCTTCGTCACTTTTATGAAAGCAATCACCAGAAAAGGCTTTTTCTAAAAATTCGCTTCTAGCTCTAAGCATAATTGTTCTTTCTTACTTTCATCCATAGAAACATAAAGAGCCTTAATTGATTCCTCAACTTTGGGCACAAAAATTTTTTATCTTGAGATTTTCTACATCATGAGAAATTCTATCAATACTTCTAGACATATCATCAATCTTATTCAGCTTACGTTCTATTGTAGCATTGAAAACTTTTTGAGTATTGACAAATTCTTTAATATTATTCTCAAGATCAGAGGTGTTCCTATTATTATTATAAGAAGGATTACCATAGGAATTACCATAATTATTAGAGGAATTACTAGGAAAAGGCCTAGGATTAAAATTACCTCTATAAACATTGTTATTGAAATTGTTTCGCGAGACAAAATTCATGTCTACGACATCACTATTTTGCTCAATCAAAGTAGACAAAGGCACATCATTAAAATCAATAGGGCCACTTTTATTAGCAACCAATTTCATAAGAGCATTAACCTTTTCACTCAAAGAAGAATTTTCTTCAACCGAATTAACTTTTTACTAGTAGGAGCTCTTTCGGTATGCCATTGTGAATAATTTGCCATAATATTATCAAGCAATTTGGTGGCTTCACGCAAAGTGATCTCCGTAAAAGTACCACCCGCGGCGGACTCTAAAAGATTTCAAGAAACAAAATTCAACCCCGCATAAATTTTGTGTATGATCATCCAAAGATTTAAACCATGAGTGGGACAATTTCTAAGCATCAATTTCATTCTTTCGCAAGATTGCGCAACATGTTCATGCTCAGGTTGCTTAAAATTCATGATTTGCATCCTAAGGGAAATAATTTTCGTGGGCGTAAAATACTTAGTAATAAAAGCATCCTTGCACTTATCCCAAGAATCGATACTATTATGAGGCAAAGAAGAAAACCAAATTTTTGCACGATCTCGCAAAGAAAATGGGAATCATTTCAACTTCACAATATCATTGTCCACATCTTTTTTCTTTTGCATACCGCATAATTCCACGAATGTGTTTAGATGGGACACGACATCCTCATTAGGAGTATCGGAAAATTGATCTTTCATAACAAGATTCAGCAAAGCGGCATTAATATCACAAGACTCCGCGCTAGTGGCTGGAGGAGCAATCGAAGTGCTAATAAAATCATTGTTGTTGGTATTGAAGAAATCACACAACTTGGTGTTCTCTTGAGTCATCGTGACTATGCAACAAGATTCCACGCAAAAACATATCTGACGAGAAAACGGCGAATAAAACGGCAACTTTTTGTGAAGTGGGGGCGAGGAAAATGAGAGGCAAATGGAAAATAATGTAAATTGCAAGGAGATGAGATTTGTGATTAGGATCCCGGTAGATGTTGATGATGTCTCCCCGGCAACGGTGCCAGAAATTCCTTTTGATGTTGGCTTGAACTACGTCGGTATTTCCGCAAAGAGGAAGGGATGATGCAGCACAACAATGGTAGGTATTTCCCTTAGTGATGAGACCAAGGTTATCGAACCAGTAGGAGAACCACACAACACCACGTAAACAGCTCCTACACACAAAGAACAAATACTTGCAACCCGACGTAAGAGAGGGGTTGTCAATCCCTCTCGGGTAAAAAGATAGGTAAAATTGTAGTAGATTGGATAAATAGATCTCGCGGGAACGCGAGATAAAATAAATAAATAAAAATTGCAGCAAGTTATTTCTGTATTTTTGGATTAATAGATCTGAAAATAAAAGCAAATAAAAATAGATCGCGAAGGCAAATATAATAAAGAAGAGACCGGGGGCGTAGATTTCACTAGCGGCTTCTCTCGAGAAAAATAGCATGCGGTGGGTAAACCAATTACTGTCGGGCAATTGATAGAACTTCAAATAATCATGACGATATCCAGGCAATGATCCTTATATAGGCATCACGTCCAAGATTAGTAGACCGACTCCTGCCTGCATCCACTACTGTTACTCCACACATCGACCGCTATCCAGCATGCATCTAGTGTATATTAAGTTCATGGAGAAACAGAGTAATGCAATAAGAATGATGACATGATGTAGACAAGATCTGTTTATGTAGAAATAGACCCCATCTTGTTATCCTTAATAGCAACGATACATACATGTCGGTTCCCCTTCTGTCACTGGGATCAAGCACCGTAAGATCGAACCCATCACAAAGCACCTCTTCCCATTGCAAGATAAATAGATCAAGTTGGCCAAACAAAACCCAAATATCGTAGAAGAAATAGGAGGCTATAAGTAATCATGCATATAAGAGATCAAAAGACTCAAATAACTTTCATGGATAAAAACATAGATCTGATCATATACTCAAAGTTCATCGGATGCCAACAAACACACGACAAAAAGAGTTACATCAAATAGATCTCCAAGAGACCATTATTGAGAATCAAAAGAGAGAGAGAGGAAGCCATCTAGCTACTAACTACGGACCTGTAGGTCTACAAAGAACTACTCACGCATCATCGGAGAGGCACCAATGAGGATGATGAACCCCTCTGTGATGGTGTCTAGATTGGATCTGGTGGTTCTGAAACTTGCGGCGGCTGGACTTGATTTTCGTCGACTCCCCTAGGGTTTCTGGAATATTGGGGTATTTGTAGAGCAAAGAGGTGGTGCGGGAGGCCACCGAGGTGGGCACAGCCCACCTGGGCACGCCTGGGCCCCCAGGCGCGCCCTGGTGGGTTGTGCTCCCCTCGGAGCACCCTCTGGTACTTCTTTGGCCCAACAGGTGTCTTCTGGTCCAGAAAAAAGCCCAGGCGCGCCCTGGTGGGTTGTGCTCCCCTCGGAGCACCCTCTGGTACTTCTTTGGCCCAACATGTGTCTTCTGGTCCAGAAAAAACTCCAAAAAGTGTTGCTACATTTGGACTCCGTTTGATATTGATTTCCTGCGATGTAAAAAACAAGCAGAAAATAGCATCTGGCATTGGGCACTATGTCAATAGGTTAGTCCCAAAAAATGATATAAAGTTGTTATAAAATGATTGTAAAACATCCAAGAATGATAATATAACAGCATGGAACAATCAAAAATTATAGATGCGTTGGAGATGTCTCATGTAGCATTCTGCATCTTATCTCCCTCGCCCACCATTTACTGAAAAATATCAGATCTATATTTAATCTTACCAAAAAGTTGAATACACAGACAATGCCAGTGCAGAAGTGTAGCCCATTGCTCTTGTCAGTACATTTTGTCCTGTAACGCTTGTACTTCCAGGGATTGGTAGTTGATTATGTAGCATCAATCTGCATCTTATTTTCATTATCCTCTATCCCTTCCAGTATTATCATATCTATAATTACTCTCTACAAAATGTAGAGTATGCTCAATGCTTATCAAAAAGATTCTGTGCTGAAATTCTTGACTTATCATTCCGTTGACATGGAGAAGGGCATTATAAAGCCGGTGTTAACTGTTATTGTAAGTCAGTCCTTCTAAAGCCTTTATCCTCAACTGCTGCTTAATTTGCTCATACTCCCTATCGTCAACTGCTGTTTAGTTTGTTGTTTCTATCAAAATGCATGTTCGCAACAACTGTAAGTTCCATGTTTTACTTGTAAAACCAAATTCCTTATTCATACCATGCACATTACTCAATACTCCCTATATGTATGCTTGTTTTTGTGGATCTATAATCCAGTGTGTGGTGAAGCAGCCCAAGTTTGCACTTTGTCATCTCCTGTTTTATCTTACTGATGTGGCTGATGATATGAACAACATGCCATGCACATTAACCAAAATAGATACAATGATTGTCTTTGCCTTCATCTATGCTTGTTTTGTTGACATGGTAATCCAGTAGTGTGGTGAAGCTCCCCGCATTGTGAACAATGCCAAATTATTCTATTGATATTTTGAACTTACTCTTTATTTTCAAATTTGAAATTGGATGTAATTGACAGCACAGTTACCATCTTTGTTTATACACGTGCAAAACCTATCATCTCTTTGTTTGTTTCAGGGTGCTATGCCTAATGGCATGCACAAGTCTGTTGAAGGCTGTGAGACAAACCCAACATATATTGCAGCAAAGAAGGCAAAACATCTTGAAGATAGCGAGACAACCCCAAAGTCTTGTCTTGATGCAATGTTCAAGTTACTTGAGACTAGCAGCCAGACAAGCTCACATAATTCGTTGTCTGAATAGTTCGACTTCTTCAGTCCCAAGTTCGAACAGAAAGGCATTCTGCAACTCAACTTCGACTTGAAGTCCTATCTCTAAGAAAGATTACAGAGAACACCAATGAGAACCTCATTGCTAAACAGCTACACCTGGAAGCTATGACCGACATGCTAGGCCGGTCTCATAGCCTTGCTCAGCAGCTTGCGCAGCAGTTCCCGCGCAAGGCTAACCTTTCTTGAACTATCTTGGAAGTGGTCTTGGTTCAGTATTATTTTGTTACGCTGCAATGGCGCCTAGTTTTTGTAATCTGCTTCTTCGTTGCGCTTTATGATCACTTGTGGTGAACTTTAATGCCTAGTGGCTGTAATATACCATAAATCCTTTATTGCATAGTGTAGGTTTATTCTAAGTTACTATGCCATAATTTATTTATTGTATAGAGTAGGTTTGTTCTTAATTCCTACTAGTTATCGTATATGCCATCATTCGCTATCTGAAAAAAAACGGCGAAAATCTGATGTAGTCGACCGGGCCAAAACATTCGCCTCTAAAGGGCCTGCATTTTAGCGGGCTACAATTGGGCTGGCCTGCAACTTTCTTCGGCCTGAAAGGCCATTGGGGCCTTCACACTTTGCGCCAGGCCCACAACTTACACGGGCCTATAGTCGGCCCAAAGTTTAGTTGGGCCTTTAGTGGACCGAGCGCTTAGTTGGGCCCATGTAGCCTTGGGCCATTAATAGGCTGAATATTCTGCTGGCCTGTTACGACCCAGAAGAAACCATGGGCCTTTAGCAGGCCGAAATGCATGTTGGGCCTCAATTTTCACTAGTCGTCGACGGGCCTTCAGCAGGCTGAAATTTAGACCGGGCATTATTGGCCCAGTTATATGATGGGCCATTACCAGGCCAAAACATATCTCGGGCCTTAGTTGGCCCACTGATATCGTGGGCCTTTAAGAGGTCGAAAGCTTAGTAGAGGCATCAATGAGCCAAATTATCCGACAGGCCTTAACATGCCCAAAGTCACGTTGGGCTGAACTGTTACCACCTTGATAACGGACCGTTAGAGGGCCGGATGTCGCGTTGGACCATATATGTCCCATGGGCAGCACGGGCCATTCCCAGGCCGAAAGACACACCGGGCTGAAATGGGCCCATGTCTAAATCGGGCCTCTAACGGGCCGAAATGTCACTGGGCAGTAATTGGGCCCAAATATTCGGCGAACAATTAACGGGCCAGATCTGGCTTCAGGCCGTAAATGGGCCATATTTAAACAGGCCGTTAGTGGGCTGGCCCACTAGTACCTGAGTAAATACTACGGGCCTTTGACTGGGTCGGCCTTTTTAACCTATATGGTTCTTTGTTGGGCCCTGTCACGTGTCGACATATCATGGGCACGTCTCCTCCATTAGACAGACGACATCTGGCCCACCGAGGAGCCGACACGTGTTTCCTCCAGCCAATGACGATTTTACACGTGGAAAATCCCCATTGGTCCGGGTTGTTAACGGGTTATTGGATCCAAACCGGAACCCGATAGCTTAACGGCGACCCGTTACGGTGGATGCCACGTGTCGATTACCCTTGACGAAAGCACTTCCATGACGCGCCATTTATCATCATGGAAGTGGACACTTCCGTGATGATAATTTTGGTATTGTCATGGAACACTTCTACGACAACACATGTCTGACTATCTTGATTCTGTCATAAAATCATCATGGATGTACATGCATGACAAAAACGTGCCCTACTGTAACAAACATGTATCATCACGGAAGTGGTTTTTTTTGTAGTGAGTACTTTGCACTCATTTGATCTTTTTCGGTGACCACGTCGACAGAGATATCTTCCCATCCCCTAACAAGCGCAATATCCTCAGCCAGGGTGAAGTTTGCTATACGAATTGCTTTCTTCTTCGACGGAGGCTTACAATTGATCAATTCCTGTATCTTGACCAGACGCATCTGTTTGCTAAAAATGCGGCTATGATGCACCCTCAATATCGAAATCATTTGTCCCACTGGAATCACCCATCATACTTTGGAGGAATGGTTCCTTGTTGACCGTCTCCTTCCCCCAACTCGCATAATCATCACTAAATCAAATACATTGCGCATTTCCCAATCTTTTTCCACGGTCACCTCCATTCAATCAAAATCCGCATACGAAGCAAATGATGTAATTTTTTTACCTCATCATCGTTTATATTTTGGCCTAGGGCCGGGAAGGCGCCCCAAGTTCGCCCATCGTCGGGAGGAAGGGAGAAGGGGCAACGACAGGACCCTTCCCCGTCTACTTCTTCGATCCCTTCGGTACCGGGGATGGGAGGCCGCTGCCTACACGTGGCGACATATGATTTGCCACCTCTATGCCAGAATCGTTGCCAACAGTGCGGATAAGGTGCTTCCCTAGGCGGTGGCGGACACCACTGGAGCCATTGAAGTCGTGTTATTAGACTCCAAATCGACATAATCAGACGCGATGGTCGAGGCAACATCCATGGTGTGGTCGACGGGGACTGGGAATGGCTAGAAGCGATCTAGGTGGCCCTATGGTGAGGGAGGGTAGGAGACGACGCATACGGGAAGCTCAATGGGAGGCGGAAATGTCACCCGCGCCAATCCATTTTTGAGATGGAGCGCGCTCTCCAAATATCCTCCTTCAACCACTAAATATGGAGACTCGCGGATTCGGTTTGGAGCACCCTCCAAAAATCATGCGGATCAGTGGCGATTTGGTGATTTTGCTAGAGCTGCCTTTTCAACCAAATTACCAAAATGGTGGTCATTATGATGATCGAGCCGATATGAAGACTCTAACTAGAGTTGATCTTCCACTCGAACAATCGAACAAAAATGTTTGTTCGTTGCAGTATATGCATCTAGTTTTTGCGATTGACATTATCCGCTCTCACGTGATGTGTAAGCTTTGGTTAGAAAATATTCAAGTATCCAACCGCAACTCTACTCCACCACATATGTCCGGGCCGACAACATGAATACTGCCCGCACAAAAAAGTGCCACCCAATTGGACCCCAAACCCAACCCTATGTCCGTGTTGTTTGACACATGTCAAATCTAGTCCATATGTGGGACGAATTTGAGGCTGCTCACACGCGTCCGGACAGCTTCGTCATGTGAAGACATCTGGGGACTTTGTTAATCTCAAGATAATATGCCGGTATCAGAGATGCTCGTAGGGGTAGAATGTGCGTGTGCATTCATAGAGGGGAGGGTATGTGCGCATGTACGAGTGTCTGAGCCAGTATCATGTTAAGAAAAAAAAACTAGTCTTTAAAAGCATCTACAGCCGGACTTGGCAAATCCGACCCCTCAAACGCCCGCGGACATGTCCGGGTGCGTCCGCGGACAGTGACCGGTCACACCTTAAAAAATGCATTCCACATCGGGATACCTCAAATTAGAAACCCCAAATCCATATTACACGCAACGCAGCGATCTTTGAGCGGAGCTTCGTCCGGTTCCGCTCCCGTTCCCGCTCGTCCGACTCCGCCGTGGCCATGTCCGGCGGCCGGCTACGCCCCTCAGAGTGTTGGTCCGGTCGCCGGCAAGATAGAGTAGGGCATGGGACATGAGCCGGCTCACGGGACTCAAGGCACCGCTGTCTCCCATGCCCTACTCTTCCTCGTCGGAGCGCGGAACCCATTGGTTGCCGGTGGACGTCAGATCGATGATGGATCCGTCCTGGGACGAGCTGACGACATCCACCACGACGCGGTTGCGGCGCCCGGATTGGTGCATCGTACGGGGCGCCGGCGAATGCGACTCCGCCCCGCTGACGTCCATCGCGGCGAGCGCTGCCGCCATGTCCCGCGCCCGCTACCACGCACGGCAGGCATGATGTGCCATGTTTGCGTCGGACGACGCCCACGGTGCGTCCATGGCCTCGGCGCGCCAACGGAGGGATTGCACGTCCGCCACCGCGTTCGGACGCCAGACGGACCGCACCGCCTTCGGTGAGGCAGCGATGACTGCCCTAGCGCCGGATCCATGCGCCATTTGGACGGACGCAATGAATTTTCGACGGAAGGAGTCCGAGCGCTACCGTGCACGGGCCTCCTCCCGGGCACGGCGGAGTGCAAGCCGGACGACCATCTCCTCCTCGGGGCCGCATTGGATGAGCTCGGAGTCGACGGGTCTGGAGGTGAATGACTCCGATCCGCTGCCCACCATGCCGGAGACAGATGAACGTGCCGAAGACGAGTTTGGGTGGCAGAGGGGGATGAAGTGGCTAGGGTTTGGTTCGACGAGCAGATGGACTGGAATATATATGGATCGCCTGGGCCAGCGTGGGCCGGGTCCGACTTGGCGGGTGGGCCCGTGCGCACCCGGGCGTCCTTATATCCGCCCCACATTTGAACTGGATATAAGGGGTGTCGGTCAGTTCGGGCGTTTGAGAGTCGTTTGATGCGGCCGTCTGATTAAAATTTTGTGACCGGGCGGTCATCCAGACGTATGAGACGGCTTTAAAGCGCCGGCCGTACATGTTCTTATTATAATCAACAAATCTTGCATGTCGACTCTCGCGGAGCTTTGGTCCGTCCGGCGCGTGCGACGGTGCGGGTCTCCTGGCTAGGCCCATCCGAATGAGCCGCTCGCTCGTCCGGCGCCGTGCAGGCCAGGTAACGCACCTGCTAATCGCGGTGGCGCGGTGCCACATCGGAATCGGAATGAGAAATAGAGAATCATTTTCCGTTGCGCGGTGAGCTTAGCCATAGCCTGATGCGTCACGAGAGCTTTGGTTAGCATCCTAGGCGACACGGGACATTTATTTACCTGTCCGGCGACAAAGGAAGAGCTCACGGGCACCCTCCCGCGCAGAGAGCTCCAAGGACCCGTGAGGGGGCAAGCTCGGTGAGACGGGACGGAACTCGCTGTCCTTGGAGCTAACCGACGAGCCTGCATGCAGACCTTCACATGCATGCATGAGCAATTGAGCATCGACATGCACACATAGGCCAGGGCTGATAATTATACGACGATCGATCACACCAGGTTCACACTAGCTACAAATGTAGCTCATCAGTGCCGTATTACTACTTGTACTATATACTCCCTAGTTTGTGAGATGGGATCGTGCGCGCACAAATCATTCATCCGCATGCATGATTGGTTCTTCAAACTCGTCCAAGGCCGGTGCTGTTTCTGCGTTGTACGTACGTCGACTGTCTATCATGCGTCACCAGTTCTGCAGTGTGGTATCTGTGCCACGCGTGACAAATATCGCAAACTTGTGAGACTTGCAACGGCGCCTGTTGATGGAACAGGAGAATTTCCCTGTCGTTTGATGTTCATCGGACGCAATACATTTCTTCCCGGAACATTACTCTATCCCTTTCGTCAGGGCTTGAGTCCTTCGAAACACTCCTACGGTGGTGGTCGTTTGACTCTTGGCATTGGAATCCTTAGATTGTTTTTCATAGAATTCATTTGTATTTCATTAAAAAAATCATCCACTCAAAGCTCTTGGTATAATTTCTTTGTTTCTTTTGTGGGCTGTCAAACACTATTCCATCCAAATTTATGTAGGTTTTTAGTTACATAGGATACAAGAGGACATGGTACTCTATTTCTACGATTTTTCTATTTCTTCCATTCACCAAACCCAGGTTCATCTCGTGTAGTGATTGTGGCATAGATCTCGTGAATCAAAGAGGCCCAACTGTATTCCAGCAAATTCGCAAAAAAAGAAAAAACTGTATTCCAGCCAAAAGACACATGCTCACACACCTCCTAGCCTGCGCCGGTGACCCTCTTACAAATTCAAAATGCAAGTTTAATAGATTTTCCTAAGTATGACTAAAATTATTAAAATGTGTCTGAAACAATTAAAAACTTGGGTCAAATATATATCGAATATTTCCTAAATTGATCAAAAAATGACATATATAATTGGAAAGTATGTCAATTTTAAGATTTATATTTGTAAATTGTTTCGAAACAATGAATTTCTTGGCACATGTATGAAATATTTCTAAAACTGATTGAGATGTGACTGAAATGATTGAAAATTGTGTGAAATGTTTCTGAATTGATTGAAATATGACTGGAATAATTGATATTTGTGAAATATTTATGACTCATATTTTAAAATTTTTTAGAAAATAATGAAAATTCAATAAAATAATTGAACTTCTAAATGTCACTAAAATTATTGAACTAAATCAAAAAAATCGGAAAATAATACAGAGGTCTTAAAAAATTGAAGTCTTCGAATTAGTTTCAATTATTGAGAAACATACATTTTGGAATTCACAGAACTACTATTTTCGATATTTACTTATCCTTCCTTTAATGGTACAAAACTATGATGAAGTAGAGAAGTACATGCAATGGTGGCAGGCTGTGATTGGTTGAGAGGAGTCCACCACATAGCGGCTCCGTCAGAAATGGATTGACTTTGCCAGGAGGGTCAGGCTTGTCGTATTGGGATTAAAATCCAGGCCTTGGATAAATGTATAATGGCTATACCATGATCAGATAGCTAACTTACTGATTTTTTGTTTGTTTCTATCATATAGAGAAGCGCTTAAGGAGAAAAGGTGATTGAGTTTTGGCGATCAGTGGTCAAATCAAACTTTTAATTTTTCCTATGTTTAACAAGACAAATCAAACTACATTGATTTTGTTTTTGGTAATTGTATGTTTGGCTGAAATGTCATAACCTTAGCCACTTAAGATTAGACAACAGTTAGCCTAAAATTGGAATACTGAAATTGCACAACTTCAGCAAACTGTACATGGTTACAATTCTCTAGTAAGATTGTATGAAGCGATGTTGGAACAAAAATGCATGGCAATATCTTGATCCCAAATTTGAAAAGATGACTAGGACTTCAAAATGACCAGGTTACCTATAATCGCACTACCCTTTCGGATGCTTAAAAGACGGCCATTGCCAGGCATTCAAAACATTCAGGTGAATTATATTTGCACTACATTTGAACGTTTGAAAAGAAAGCCAAAGTTATTACAAAAATCAAGCCAGTACCCACAAACTATCATTAGAGAATTCCTCACATGCCACTGAAGAGGGGCTCAATTCCCTCTATACTATCGACCAACCGTCGGTGCTACAGACAGAATTGAGTTCATAACCAATGGCATGTGGAGAATTCTCACTGTTTATTATCCATATCCATGCATACATTTATGTAGAGGTCATTTTATGTTCACAATATACATCAGTATAGCAACTTAATTACCGGTTAACCACTCTGTCGATGAACTTTGACATTGGCATACCTTAACTGTCGCATGCACGAAGCTCCTTCTTCTCCATGCATGCGTTCACACACACTCGTATACGCACTACGTAGCTAGTGTAGTGTAGTAAGGGAGAAGTCGAAATTCATGGATCGATCAACGGTCACCTCTTGGCTCTGGATGCTCTCCGGCTGAGCACGACCCAGTAGAGCACCCGGTAGAGGAGGAAGAATCCAAACAGCACCTGCACTCCCGTCCACCGCTCCTCCGCCGTGAGCCCCCTCGCCGCCAGCACGTCGCGCCCCGTCTCAGAGCACTCATCTCCGGCGCCGGCCACCCCGAAGCACCGGTTGGCCGCGCACGAGTACTCGTTGGCGAGCATGGCGTCCAGCGCGTACTTGTAGGGAGAGGCGTAGTGCATGAACACCCAGTACACCGGCGTGCTCTCCCGCGACAGAAAGTAGCCCGAGAAGAGGAAGAACCCGGCCAGCGATACCGACACCAGCGACATCCCCGCGATGTAGTCCGGCGCGAACGAGCTTATGAACAGCACGAAGGAGTTGGCCGTGAGCACCACCGCCCACACCACCAGCACAAACACTGCGAATGCCGCCGGCGACGCGCAGAGGCCGACGAGGAAGTAGACGCACGAGGAGTAGAGCAGCGCCACCGCCAGGAGGTACGGGAGGAACACCATCGTGGCCGCGGTGGCGTGGGAGGACAGCCGGTACAGACCCGCCGCCGTCTCAGCGAGCACGATCGGCCGCTCAGTGACGAACGTCGGCAGCGTCTCCGTGGTGGAGGTGAGCAGGAACGTCAGCGTGAAGGCGAAGAGCCCCAGTCGCTTGTGCGCGCCGGCCTCACCATAGCCGGCGTTGATGTAGATGGTGCCCAGCAGTGTCCCGACGATCACAGCCTCGAGGAAGTTGGTCAATAGCAGCTGCTTGCTCCGATACACCACCTTCCACGCCCTTTTGTACAGAACCACGAACTCATGTATCCGCGAGCAGGGCGAAGTACACAACAGCGACGGCGGTGTCGCCATGGCCGGCCTGTGGCGGTCCGAATACGATGCCTTGGTTGTGAGATCTTGCGATGACTTTGGTTCAGGGGAGGAGGGCGAGGGATGGGGTATCTGGTCGATGACCTCGAGGGCGTACTCTAGCGGGTTGAGCTGCGCGGGGACGGCGAAGCCGTGTGAGAGGAGGGCGGCGTCGAGGGAGGCGAGGGAGCCGTGGTGGAGGACGGTGCCGCGGGACAGGAGGAGGAGCGAATCCACGGCGGAGAGGAGGCGCGCGCTGGGCTGGTGGATGGACAGCACCACTGTCGTGCCTCTGGCGGCCGCCACGGCGCGGAGGCAGCCGACGACCACGAACGCCGAGGAGGAGTCGAGGCCGGAGGTCGGCTCGTCGAGGAGGAGCACCCCGGGGTTGCAGAGCAGGGCGAGGCCAATGGACACCCGCCGGCGCTCGCCTCCCGATAGCCGGGACGCGGAGACCCGCGTGTGAGCCGCGTGCGCCAGACGGAGGTCGGCGAGGAGCGCCGTGACCGCGGTCGAGGCCGCGGACGCCGACGTATGGTAAAGCAGCGACGCGGCGAAGGTGAACGTCTCGGCTACGGTGAGCAGCGACAGCGCGACGTCCGCCTGGGGAACGTGGGCGGAGAGGCGGCGGAAGGAGGAGGACCGGAGAGGCGCCGAGTTGAGCAGGAGGCGCCCGTGGGTGGGCGCGGTCCGCACCGCTAGGATGTCGAGCAGCGTGGACTTGCCGGCGCCGCTCGGGCCGACGACGGCCAGGATCTCCCCCGCCCGCGCCGTGAGCGACACGTCGCGGAGGATGTAGTCGGGCGTCGCAAGGGCCGCGCCGCAAGGCCTTAAGAGCCGCCCGAAGGACAACGTCGGCGCCGCGGCCGGCTTCGCGTAGTAGATATTCCGGGCGGCTAGCTCGTACATGACATTCTTGAGTGGTGGTGAAGTCTCGTCGGCATTGTCAGGTTCGGTGACAGTTGTGGTGGTTATGGTGGCCATTGTGGTGCGGCCGGAGATGGCAAGAAAGGAATGGAAGGATTCAATGGAGGTAGAGGGGTGGTAATGTAGATAGGGAGGCCAGGCCACTTGCGGCCAGTCAGTCACAAGTTGGTGAATTAGCCACATTGCTGATAATTCAGGGTTTGGTTGTACCTTTTGGACAATTGTGCCGAATGAGAGCGTGGACCGTGGAGTGAGACAAAATTAATGGGGTGCAATTTCTGAAAAATAATATCCGGAGCGCCTATTTGTGAAAACAAACTTGGCGTCATCCATTTTTTTTTGGACCGCCGGATCACCATCCAACATCTGCAATCACCTCACACGGTTCACCTTCAACCTTTCTTTCTACTTCATCATGCATTCGCCCGCCCACCCGCCCCAATCGCCTGGATCCCCTCTCCCCCCGCAGCTAGTGGGCGCTGTCGCATGCCGCCTCGCCCTCCCATCAACCTCCCCCACCGTCGTTGCTTGCCGCCGCCGCAACCATCTCTATAGAGGTCCCCACCCTGATATGCAACAACTTTGGCGACCCCCGTACCCCCCCCCCCCCCCCCCCTCCCGACCCGCAACCGTCAAGTTTCAGAGTCACTTCCACCACCTCCTGCTCGTACACGACACGTCCTGCCAGGGTCGACGCTCGTCCCTGCCGCTCCTCATGTCACCCCTGCCTCCGGCCTCCGGAAAAGCAGAAATCGAGTGCCGCCCTAAAAATGTCCAAGCACCTGAATTTAGCAAACGCAAAACAAGAGGTGCAGGGAAGACGAAGATTGATAGGGCTAAACCTAAGGGAAGTTTTCTCACATGTGGAAACTTAAGGGTCAAATCCCCACTAACCTCTCATTACTCGCTCTAAAGTTTCGTTGTGGTCTCACTTCTCCTCCCCTTTTCCAACAATAACAATTTTCTTTCAAATGGATGGCCTAAAGATTATCATTTCGCGAGAGGTATAAGTTAAAAGTAGGCTCTTTCAAGCAATCATGCAATAATAACACAAGTAGTCTCTTGTGTCCCAACACACCTAATATAATTGTTAATTGTATAAGTGCATTAGTTCGGTGAAGAGAATAATAATTTTAGATTGATAGTTTGGATGGTAACACTAATTTTGGAATTTTGAAATAAAATAGGGCAGCAAGGTAAATAGTTAAAATAAGTAAACCGGTGTCTCAATGCTTGAAAACAAGAAACCTCCTAAGAAGAAATCTTTCTTTTTATTAGACTCTATAATTGTGTCACTTTAAGTTGCCAACAGGAAGAAACTCTTCATCACCTCTTCCGGGGTTGCTCTTTTGCTACCAAATGTTGGGATTTTGTTTGTCCCTAACTGCCAATCTTTGTGTTCTTGAGACTTTTGAAGACATCAAGATCAAGCTGAATATTCCTTTCTTTTTGGAGATCATCATTGTTGCATCTTGGGCCCTTTGGATAACCAGTAACAACGATGTCTTTAAGTAAATTCATCCTCCTTTTCAAAAAAAATAATATGGAACGCCACTTACATTCGGCGAGAAAGAAGTTGAGGCGAATGCGGAAGGCGCACCACAAAGATAAATGTTTGGTAACTCGCGTCACAACTTGTTCTGCGCACAGTAATAAATTATTAAAAAATTAAGCAGTAGATGGCACAAGTTCCTACATACAAAACTGAAGGTATTGGGTAAGTTTTCTACAAACAAGAAAGTAAGTTTCATGGAATTTAACTTGGTAGAACAAGAACCAAAATGTTAGGACCAGAAATGAAATCAAATCATACAAAAAGCAGTGCACTTTGAAAGAACACAATCGAAGTGATATCTCAACTGGGAAAATTCATAAGGGAAGACATCAAAGTCTTTCGACAAAGGGAGATTTCATAGAACAAGCATGCATGAGCTGAATAGAAGGATGGATATTTGAGGGAATAGAAAATATATTTTTTTGGCAAAAATAATGTAGCAATTTTCAAGGGAAGAACACGATGGCATGAACTTGTGAAGCAGCTGGACAGGTCGAACTGGTGAGGCCACATCACGTAAAGGAGAGAGAGTAACTGCACAAAACAAAAAGAAATAGAGAAAGAAGTGGATGAAATAATACTGAACCTGAGAGCGGAAAATGACAAAAACCAAAGTAGAAGATGGGAATGTAGCATACACAAAAATAGAAAGAGTAAAATAACGCCCAGCGGAAGTATTTATTATACAGAATAAATGCATATACTGTCTCATATTCGGTTAAGCATTTGCGTCTATTTTTCAACCAATTTCTGTCGGATCATGACACTGATCAACGGCTACAGATCTTTTCATAGATGTGTCCTCCTACACCTATGTACCCGTGCGAATTTTCGCTTGTTATGCACGCCTTCTGGGTTTTGAAATGAGTTTTAGCAAGCCCCTATGAAAGGGTACGTCGACAACTCAGAGACTTAACAAAGTCTTAGTCGAGTGAGGTCAGCCTAGTTTTTTTGCTACAAGCGGCACGACGGAATACTACAAACGGTGTCAAAAAATGTTGCAACGGTATTGCAAGCAAGGACAACAAATGCTACAACCATCCTAACTAAAATACTACAACCGTCAATGAAGGATGTTGCAACCAGTGAGATGACGTGCTACAATTGATGACGGACGGCATGCTACAACAAGCAAGACATATGCTACAACCGGTAGGAAAAAATGTTGCAAACGATGGCACAAAATGTTGCAAGGTGGACTGGACTTGGTTAAATCTCAGTCGACTGAGTTTTTTTTAACCGAGCATAACCCCTTTCCATTACTTCCATAACGGAAATACATAAGTTTTCACCAAAGGTTCAAAAGGAGACTAGAAAGGGAAAAGCGAGTTCAACGCACCTTTGGGAAATCCACTACAAGCACTCGTCGTCGAGCAGCTCACTGTGAGGCGAAAACCGAAAAACACCAAAGAACTACTAACCTAACAGGCAACGGTTCGACCCACGCACAAGACAAAGTTTACCTAGGAGGGGGGGGGTCCAAGGCTCACAAATGAAGAGAAACAAAAGGCTCGTGCAGGAGTAAAGAGGCAGCACTCACCAGGGAGTAGATCAGATTGTAGAACAGCGTGCGGGCTCCAGTGTAGCATAGAGTTCATCACTCCTTCGTCGTCCCTAGCGCCGCGCAGATCCTCATCATGGTCGAGGCGTTGGTCCTCAGCATCTTAGCTCCACATTCCATTGCATCACGATCAGCTCCGGTCATCAAACCTGCCCATTAAGTTATATAGCCACAAGTAGAGAACACAACATCAAAAGGATTTCTCAATTTTTTCCGTTCAAAGGTAGCTCAGTTACGACAGTTCCTAGCCCAACATACAACAGCCAAACCAAATGTGTAGAATTTTGTCCCGTCAAAAAAGAAAACATGGCACCATGAAAAATATTGTCGGATATTATCCGGACATAATTCAGTGCACAGAACACAGCCTATTGTCCTTCAAACCACTCTAGCCACCGGACATATGAAAAACAGATGTTGTGATGTTTCCCTCTCTCTTTGCAAAATGAGCATCTGGGATTACCTGCCCATTTTCTCCTGTTCACGAGATCTCTTGTCAGAACAACATCCTGAAAGAGCTACCACAAGAAAACTTGAATTTTAAGGAGATACTCCTCTCCAAATACTCAGACCGATTTAGTCGACTGAGTTTCAGCAAAGCCCTTTGAAATATCGATCACAGGGCTTTGGGATCACCAAGTTTGCTGTCGGGGACGTCTCGTTCTTGATCCTCATATTAAGTGTGCGATCGATTCCTACGTTTGCCCGACAAATGTCCTCGCGTCGCCTTCTACCACAGCACCAGTACCATCACGCCAACTATCACCTTCCACGACGACATATAGCTCAATGCCTCAGTGACATAGTCATATTGTTCAGTGTTATACCGCACTGACTTGGTAATTCTCAGTTGACATGACACACAGTTTCTACGTACTCACAAGACATCATTTTTGTCTTTTTTACACAAGCCCCAAAAAATACCGATTTTCTTCGAAACTTGACGTGCACACATATAATGTCGAGATGTATATGTCAAATGTTTGTTTGATTTTTTTTCACATTTTGAAATATTCTTTTTGCATGCAGGAGCGCACACTCCCGGGAGCATCAACGGATTTCCGGCGAATCTACACTTTAAACTACGTCTATATATATTCGTATGTAGTCCGTATTAAAGTCTCTAATTAAAAAACTTATATTTAGGAACGAAGTACATTTTATATTCCAGGTATACTATGGTTAAACCAGCGTAGGACACTCCCTGACCCTGATCCAAGAGATGCATGAAGGCCGAAAGCTAGCTATTCTGGACCTCGGCAAAGATGGTCCTCGACATGTTATTGTGTACCCACATGTAAGGAGCTGACACATTTTTATTGGCTTTGTTTGCCGAGAGTGGCTCTCGGCAAAGATGGCCCTCGGCATATTATTGTGGACCACATGCCAGGAGCTTCCACATGGCCCTTTCCTATTGGTTTTGTTTGCCGGGAGTGGCTCTCGGGAAAGATGGCCCTCGGCATGTTATTCTGGATTCACATGTGAGGAGCTGACATGTGGCGCTTTCCTATTGACTTTGTTTGTCGAGAGTGGCTCTCGGCCAAAATGACCCTTGGCATGTTATTGTGGACCCACATGTCAGGAGCTGACACGTGGCGCTTTCCTATTGGCTTTTTTTGCCGAGAGTGGCTCTCAGCAAAGATGGCCCTCGGCCTGTTATTGCGGACCCACATGTCAGGAGCTGACACATAGCGCTTTCCTATTGGCTTTATTTGCAGAGAGTTGCTCTCGGCAAAGATGGCCATCGGCATGTTATTGTGGACCCACATGTCAGGAGCTGACATGTGGCGCTTTCCTATTGGCTTTGTTTGCCGAGAGTGGCTCTCGGCAAAGATGGTCATCGGCCTGTTATTGTGGACCCATGTGTCAGGAGCTGACACGTGGCGCTTTCCTATTTGCTTTGTTTCCGAGAGTGGGTCTGGGCAAAGATGCGCCACGTGGCAACCGCCGTCCCCGTCTGTTGTTTGTTTGCTACTTTATTTTGCCGAGTTGTACTGTTTGGCTCCGGCAAACTCTTTGCCGAATGCCCTTGTCCTGGCTCTCGGCAAATTACTGTTTGCCTGAGAGGTGTACGCCGGGTGGCCTTTGCCGAGTGCAACTTTCGGCAAAGGTGTTGCCAACGATTATTGGCCCTTTGCCGAGTATCCGTGGCACTTGGCGTATAAGGCGATTCCAATGGTGTACAAAGACTTATATTTAGGAACATAGTACATTTCATATTCCAGTTATACTGTGGTCAAACCAGTTTAGGACACTCCCTGACCCTGATCCAAGAGATGCATGAAGGCCGAAGGCTAGCTGACATGGAGGCATCATCATCCAGCAGGCAGCGCCATGCTACAATTACAAATCCCAGATAAGAATAAGAGCATCTCTAGCCACGCCCCCAATAGGCCCCCAGGCGTTTTTTTTGTTGCCGGAGATAGAAAATCGGCCCAGTCGCGCCCCCAGAAGCCCGTTTTTCGCCGGTTTGGGTTGAAACCGGCGCCGGCGGACCCAGGCCGAACCCGGCGCGCTGGGGGCGCCGGAGGCGCCGGGGAACACGTTTTTGGCGCGAACAGGGATGGGACCGCCGCATCGGTGAGACGCCGCTCCGTCGTACTCATCGCCTCGGTTTCCGTAGAAATCAATGCGAAGGCTGGCCAAGGCTGCCACGCCGGTCAGCCTTCATTGATGCCTCACGGGCGGCGCAGTGAAGGCGCCACCGACGCGCGTCCCGCCTGCTCCCGCCACGGGTCACCCGGCATGCAGGCTCTCGCCGCCCGGCCGCGGCTATAAAAGCGAATCCCCCGCCGGTGAACGCCACAGCTGCCACACTTCACCTCGCATCGCCACACAAAGCAGCACACTCCCCCCTTCCCGCTGACGAGCAAATGGCTGAAAGGTTCCCAGGCGACGGCGCGGCGGCGAACGGCTTCGGCCGCCGCCATCTCCAAGAGCCGGAGGCGCGCCTCCTCTACGTGGCCGAGTATCCGGCACCCCCGGACATGCGTGTGCCGGGGGCGTGGAGGCTAAGCGCCGGCGGCGTCCCGGTGCCACCGGTGCCCGAAGGGGCGGCACGGCGGGCCGAGATCGCTTGCATCCACTCGTCGCTGATGGAGGAGCAGCGGAACGAGCCGAGGTACGCCGCCGACAGCCACACGCTGTGGACGATGTACTTCGAGCGCCGCCACGAAGAACAGATCGCCTTCGCCAACGACATCATCCCCCGCGGCCGCCTCAACGCCGATGGGCGGCGCGAGTGGTGGGGCGTGCCAGGCCGCACCCTCGAGGCCGTCCTCGACCACATCGAGACCGGCAACACGCCGCGCCTCGAGTACCCGCCGCGGTCGTCGTTCTCTCGCGCCGTGGCAGCTCCTGGACGCCGCGGCGAATGGAGCCGGGGACGTCCTCGTCGTCGGGATCCGGCTCGCTCTCCTCCGACTCGCTGGCGCTCCGCCCCGTCAAGCCGGAGCCAGATGAGACGCCGCTCTGGCGCCGCACCCGCAGCGGCGCCCTCATCATCAACGAGTGTGCCCGCCCCTCCCCGCGCTCCCTCCGCCTGGCCCGGCCGAAGCCCGAGCCGGGCCTGCTCCCCGTGAAGCCGGTGCACGTTGACATGGTGGCCCCGACGACGAGGCCGCCCTAAAATGGGCGAAGGAGGACTACGTCCGCGAGCAGGTGCGCCGCCAGCGCCGGGCATACGCGGAGCTCCAGGCCCGGCGCCGCGGGAGCGAGGAGGGCGGCGTCATCGTCCTCGACAACGACAAGGAGGATGAGGCCGGGCCGTCCAGCGCCCCACCGCGCGCCGGCGACCCTGGCCAGAGGTGCAGCAGGGACGGCGGCGGCTCCGGCGGGGCGCGCGACGACGACGATGACGGTGGCGGCGGCGGCAGCGGCGACTACACCCGTTTCTACAGGCTTCTCGGCATGTAGATGAAGTGCGGTGGCCGCGGCGCAGCAGGGCTAGGCGTAGTTTGCATGTTTTATCTGTTTTTTTTTACAAATTTCAATGAAGTTTCGCGGGGTTTGTGCCAGTTTCGCCGAGGTTGTACAATTTTGGATGTAATATCGCAAAGTTCGTGCGATTTTGGCGGTGACCTGGGGGCGTCGACTGGACAATCGCCCCATGCGCCAAGCAAGCGTTGGTTCACCCTCAAACGGCTTTTTTTCGACGTTCTGGAAGGCCGAACGGCTGGAGATGATCTAAGATCTAGTGCGCGACATCGTCAACTAGCTGGTCATTGAGCCACCCCAGGATATTGACAGCCTCCCACCGCGCCGAGATAAACCACGAGCCGACCGCCGACCCAGTAGGTGATACTGATTCTTGTTCCCTTTCTGGTCTGGAGTGGATACTGGATACCCGACTCGCCACGGGCCACCGCTCTACCGCATCCGCATGCACCGCACCGCACCGCACCGCATGATAATTGGGATGCTTCTGTCACGGGAGGGCGCGCTAGGCCGTGAGCCCAGCCCCAGCACAACCTTTTTGTTTAGTTGCAGATCCCCATTCGGCCGACTTTACTTTACTATGCTTTGGTCCCTAGCTAGCCATCTCTCTCCATGGCTGCATGCGTGCATGGATGTGTATCACGGGCGTACTGTGCGGTACAATGTCCTCGGCTGCGTCATTGGCTCATTGCCGACCAAGGATGGGGGCGGGGCGATGATCCGTGCAGCGTGCGCGTGCAGGGATATTTTCTTCGTATTTTGCTCTTTCTTCTGCTAGATCGCCATATTCCCATATGTATACACAAACGAACTCGCTGGCCAGATGCTTGCTGTGTTCGTATATACATGTACGTACACCAAATCACCAGTACGCCACTTTAACGAACGTTGTACGTAGTGCACCTAACAAACTACCGGCCAGTACGTTACGTGTACTTTGTACACATATGGTGCGAACATTTGCTAGTCCGGGCGTGGATGGCTCGAGGTCCAGGAGCTGGAGTGGTGATTTGCCTGACTGTCGCATTCCAAATCATCGTGGGTCAGCTGGCTTGAGGTCGCTGCCGCCAAAGTGCCAGCTCACAGCTGGGTCTCCCTTCTACGACTAGTTCTTTGCTAGCTCTAGTTAAGTAGTCGAGCGAGCCAAAAGTGTCATGTGTGATTACAGCTTGTCGATCATTTTAGAATCTGTTAGCGGAGAACAAGATCGAACAATCAGGCTAGCCTGGCCTGTATGCGAGGTCTCCTGAGTATGATTCGTACGTCCAGGAGAGCCATTACAACGAAGGGGATCATCGAGTAAAATTATTCCGTAGGACGTAAATTGAGGTCACTCTCAGGTATCTTCAACGACATGCATCAAAATGCCACTAAATGTCCGGCTTACACGGTCCTGGCAATTTGTGTCATCCAACATCGTGCACCAAACGTTCACGGGCCGATCCAGACGTCCGTGTTAGAAAAGATAGAGAGGGATCGGTTGAATCGATTATATATTGTTTGAGCCTGATGGGCGTATATATAGGAGTACATGACCATCTTGAAGTACAAGATAAGATAGAACAAATCCTATTTTATCATTTGTTTCCTAAACAATCACCGGTACTCAACACCCCCTGCAGTCACAGCGGTAGCGCAAACGGTGAGACTGGAGAAGAATCTGAAAGTAAGCTGACGGACATCCCTCCCACAGTCGTAATGGTTGATGCATCACGGAAGTCGTGCCTGGAGTAAAAATCAGCGAGGTTGCTCAAGCAAGGCGGTAGCCCCTTGTGCCGATGTCGATGTAGCCGAGAGCGTTGGGTGGTGTAGCCGTGGTCGAGGTGGCCGGGGGGGGACGCCATGGTTGATGTCGAATCGGCGTGGCCGGTGTCGAGGTAGTCGCCGTGGACCGGAAAGAAGAGCGGCGGCGGCGGCCTGAGGAGGCAGCGATGGCGGCGGCTGCTAGGTTAGGAGTGCGGCGACGGTGCTCAAAGTAGGTGAGAAAGAACCCGATAGCGTTACGAAGACCGGCGCTGACGGTGGCGTTCCGCACCTGGGAAGACGGTGTGGCACATACCACACAGAAGTCGACGCGCGTGGACGGCGAGGTGGACCGCGTGCCGCGGCGCTACGGCCTAAAGGGGCGACACAACGACAACGCGTGGGTCGGGGCAACGGCGGAGAAGACCTCAGGGCGGCGGCAGGGACCGCATGCCACGCTTGATACAACCAGATGGGGCGATGCAACGACAGCGCGTGGGTCGGTACAGCCACGAGGACGGCCTGAAACGGAGGGCCTTGGGGCAACGGTGCACCGCGGGACATGGCACTACGGTCCTAAGGGATGACGCAGCGGCAGCGCACAGGTCGGTGCAGGCACGCGGAGAACCACGGAGCGGTGGCAGGGATCGCGTCCCATGCTCTGATACCATGTTAGAAGGGATAGAGAGGGATCGATGGAATCGATGATATATTGTTTGAGCCACGTGAGCGTATATATAGGAGTACATGATCAGTTTGGAGTACAATGCAAGCTAGAACAAATCCTAATTTATCCTATGTTTCCTAAACAATCATGATACTCAACGGTCCGAAATGCCACAAAGCGGTAGGACGTTTGCGGGTTTTCGGATATCTGTCACATAGGCGCAGGACTATGCGGTCCCACCCAAAAACCTTCATTGCATGTTCCGTTTCAGAAGTCACCCAGTGCATTCACTGCCGCTCAGAGCGGACGCAGTCGGATGGCCGCCTACCTGCATTCATACTGGCCAGATCGATGTGACCGAACGGCTGTCTGACGCCGCTTCAATGTGAACGCGACGGCCAAGAAGCCTAGTCTGATAGTTGCGCTCGCATCCTTCATTGCCTCGGTCGCGGCGACGACTCTTTGTCCTCATGCACCAGGATGACTACCGACAATGCGGGCGTCATTCGTCTGTTCGGTCCAGGACTGATACGTCTCCAACGTACCTATAATTTTTGATAGTTCCATGCTATTATATATTCTGTTTTGGATATTTAATGGGCTTTATTATACAGTTTTATATTATTTTTGGGACTAACCTATTAACCGGAGGCCCAGCCCAAATTGCTGTATTTTTTGCCTATTTCAGTGTTTTGCAGAAAAAGAATATCAAACGGAGTCCAAACGGAATGAAACCTTCGGGAACGTGATTTTCGGAACAAACGTGATCCAGAGGATTTGGAGTGGACATCAAACAATCAATGAGGAGGCCATGAGGCAGGGGGCACGCCTACCCCCCCGGGCGCGCCCTCCACCCTCGCGGGCCCCTCGTAGCTCTCCTGACTGACCTCTTTCGCCTATATATACTCATATACCTTGGAAACATCATATACGGAGCCAAAACCCTATTTCCACCGCCGCAACCTTCTGTACCCGTGAGATCCCATCTTGGGGCCTTTTTCGGCGCTCCGCCAGAGGGGGCATTGATCACGGAGGGCTTCTACATCAACACCATAGCCTCTCCGATGATGTGTGAGTAGTTTACCTCAGACCTTCGGGTCCATAGTTATTAGCTAGATGGCTTCTTCTCTCTCTTTGGATCTCAATACAAAATTCTCCTCGATTCTCTTGGAGATCTATTTGATGTAACTCTTTTTTTTGCGGTGTGTTTGTCGAGATCCGATGAATTGTGGATTATGATCAAGATTATCTATGAACAATATTTGAATCTCCTCTGAATTCTTTTATGTATGATTGGTTATCTTTGCAAGTCTCTTCGAATTATCAGTTTGGTTTGGCCTACTAGATTGATCTTTCTTGCAATGGGAGAAGTGCTTAGCTTTGGGTTCAATCTTGCGGTGCTCGATCCCAGTGACAGTAGGGGAAACGACACGTATTGTATTGTTGCCATCGAGCATAAAAAGATGGGTTTTACATCATATTGCATGAGTTTATCCCTCTACATCATGTCATCTTGCTTAAAGCGTTACTCTGTTCTTATGAACTTAATACTCTAGATGCATGCTGGATAGCGGTCGATGTGTGGAGTAATAGTAGTAAATGCAGGCAGGAGTCGGTCTACTTTTCACGGACGTGATGCCTATATACATGATCATACCTAGATATTCTCATAACTATGCTCAATTCTATCAATTGCTCGACAGTAATTCGTTTACCCACCGTAATACTTATGCTATCTTGAGAGAAGCCACTAGTGAAACCTATGGCCCCCGGATCTATTCTCCATCATATTAATCTTCCGTCAACTAGCTATTTCTATCGCCGTTTATTTTGCTTTCTTTACTTTTACTCTTTATCATAAAAATACCAAAAATATTATCTTATCATCTCTATCAGACTTCACTTTTGCATGTGACGTGAAGGGATTGACAACCCCTTTATCGCGTTGGTTGCAAAGTTCTTATTTGTTGGTGTAGGTGCGTGGGACTTGAGCGTGGTCTCCTACTGGATTGATTCATTGGTTCTCAACGCTACTTTGTTGCATCATCCTTTCCTCTTCAATGGAAAACCAACGCAATGCTCAAGAGGTAGCAAGAAGGATTTCTGGCGCCGTTGCCGGGGAGTCTACGCACAAGTCAAGGCATACCAAGTACCCATCACAACCTCTTATCCCTCGCATTACATTATTTGCCATTTGCCTCTCGTTTTCCTCTCCCCCACTTCACCCTTGCCGTTTTATTCGCCCTCTTTTTCCGTTCGCCTCTTTTTTGCTTGCCTCTTGTTTGCTTGTGTGTTGGATTGCTTGCTTGCCACGATGGCTCTGCCTAGATTTGGTGATCTTCACCTTAAAAGGTTAGAAGAGATTGAAAGCAACGTCAGAAGTTTCATGACTTTACAATTTGAGCATAATAATTTCTTTAGAAATGAGCTTAAGGAACAAAAAAGCTTTATGGGTTACATGAATAAAGAGCTCGATGATATGTCTAAGGAATTTTATGGTTTGAAATCTGAGATTGCTCCTCTCGAAAAATTAATAGCTGAAATTTCGGATAAGCAGGCTACCTTAGTTAATAAGATGGCCGCTAAACCAGAATTTTTTTATGAGAATAAAGATGAAGATCTAAAAGTTATTGATGTTTCCCCTATTAAATCTTTGTTTTGCAATATGAATCTTGATAATGATGGGACTGGAGAGGAGTCAACTTTAGTTAGAAGGCGTCCAAACAATTTGGAGTTTTTAGATCTTGATGCGAAAATTGGTAAAGTGGGATTGAAGAGGTCAAACCTTTAGATATCAATGAACCCACTATCTAGGATTTCAAGGAATTTAATTATGATAATTGCTCTTTAATAGATTGTATTTCCTTGTTGCAATCCGTGCTAAATTCTCCTCATGCTTATAGTCAAATTAAAGCTTTTACTAAACATATCGTTGATGCTTTAATGCAATCTTATGAAGAAAAACTTGAGTTGGAAGTTTCTATCCCTAGAATACTTTATGACGAGTGGGAGCCTACTATTAAAATTAAAATTAAAGATCATGAATGCTATGCTTTGTGCTATTTGGGTGCTAGTGTTTCCACGATTCAAAAAACTTTGTGCGATTTGCTAGGTTTCCGTGAATTTGATGATTGTTCTCTAAACTTGCATCTTGCGGATTCCACTATTAAGAAATCTATGGGAAGAATTAATGATGTTCTTATTGTTGCAAGTAGGAATTATGTGCCTGTAGATTTCATTGTTCTTGATATAGATTGCAATCATTCATGTCCTATTATTCTTGGTAGACCTTTCCTTAGAACGATTGGTGCAATTATTGATATGCAGGAAGGAAATATTAGATTCCAATTTCCGTTAAGGAAAGGCATGGAACACTTTCCTAGAAAGAAAATAAAATTACCTTATAAATCTATTATGAGAGCCACTTATGGATTGCCTACCAAAGATGGCAATACCTAGATCAATCCTTGCTTTTATGCCTAGCTAGGGGCGTTAAACGATAGCGCTTGTTGGGAGGCAACCCAATTTTATTTTAGTTTTTGCTTTTTGCTCCTGTTTAGGAATAAATCTTTGATCTAGCCTCTGGTTAGATTTGTTTTTGTGTTTTTATTAGTGTTTGTGCCAAGTAAAACCTATAGGATCTTCTTGGGTGATAGTTATTTGATCTTGCTGAAAATTCCAGAAACTTTCTGTTCACGAAAACAATTGTTTAAAATCACCAGAATGTGATAAAATACTGATTCCAATTATAGTAGATCAATAAACTAATTATCTAAGTCGACCTATTTTGGTAGATTTTTATGAGTTCTATAAGTTTGTGTTAGATACAGATTACTACAGACTGTTCTGTTTTTGACAGATTCTGTTTTTCGTGTGTTGCTTGCTTATTTTGATGAGTCTATGGCTAGTAAAAGAGTTTATAAACCATAGAGAAGTTGCAATACAGTAGGTTGAACACCAATATAAATAAATAATGAGTTCAATACAGTACCTTGAAGTGGTGTTTTGTTTTCTTTCGCTAACGGAGCTCATGAGATTTTCTGTTGAGTTTTGTGTTGTGAAGTTTTCAAGTTTTGGGTAAAGATTTGATGGATTATGGAACAAGGAGTGGCAAGAGCCTAAGCTTGGGGATGCCCAAGGCACCCCAAGGTAAATCCAAGGACACCAAAAAGCCAAAGCTTGGGGATGCCCCGGAAGGCATCCCCTCTTTCGTCTTTGTCCATAGGTAACTTTACTTGGAGCTATATTTTTATTTACCACATGATATGTGTTTTACTTGGAGCGTCTTGTATGAGTCTTTGCCTTTTAGTTTACCACAATCATCCTCGCTGAATACACTTTTGAGAGAGACACACATGATTTGGAATTTATTAGAATACTCTATGTGCTTCACTTATATCTTTTGAGCTATATAGTTTTTGCTCTAGTGCTTCACTTATATCTTTTAGAGCACGGTGGTGGCTTTGTTTTATAGAAACTATTGTCTCTCATGCTTCACTTATATCATTTTGAGAGTCCTACAAAACAGCATGGTAATTTGCTTAAATTGTGAAATTAGTCCTAATATGATAGGCGTCCAAGATTAGTAAAACTTTCTTATAGGTGCGTTGAATACTAAGAAAAGTTTGATGCTTGATGACTGTTTTGAGATATGGAGGTAGTGATATTAAAGTTGTGCTAGTTGAGTAGTTGTGAATTTGAGAAATACTTGTGTTGAAGTTCGCAAGTCCCGTAGCATGCACGTATGGTAAACATTGTGTAACAAATTTGAAACATGAGGTGTTCTTTGATTGTCCTCCTTATGAGTGGCGGTCGGGGACGAGCGATGGTCTTTTCCTACCAATCTATCCCCCTAGGAGCATGCGCCTAGTGCTTGGTTTTTGATGACTTGTAGATTTTTGCAATAAGTATGTGAGTTTTTTATGACTAATGTTGAGTCTATGGATTATACGCACTCTCACCCTTCCATCATTGCTAGCCTCTTCGGTACCGTGCATTGCCCTTGCTCACCTTGAGAGTTGGCGCAAACTTCACCGGTGCATCCAAACCCCGTGATACGATACGCTCTATCACACATAAACCTCCTTATATCTTCCTCAAAACAGCCACCATACCTACCTATTATGGCATTTCCATAGCCATTCCAAGATATATTGCCATGCAACTTTCCACCGTTCCGTTTATCATGACACGCTTCATCATTGTCATATTGCCTTGCATGATCATGTAGTTGACATAGTATTTGTGGCAAAGCCACCATGCATATTATTTCATACATGTCACTCTTGATTCATTCCCCATCCTGGTACACCGCCGGAGGCATTCATATAGAGTCATACTTTGTTCTAGTATCGAGTTGTAATCATTGAGTTGTAAATAAATAGAAGTGTGATGATCATCATTCATAGAGCATTGTCTCAAATAAAAAAAGAGAAAGGCCAAATAAAAAAAGGAAGGCAAAAAAAGAGAATAAAAAAGGGGCAATGCTACTATCTCTTTTTTCCACACTTGTGCTTCAAAGTAGCACCATGATCTTTATGATAGAGAGTCTCTTGTTTTGTCACTTTCATATACTAGTGGGAATTTTTCATTATAGAACTTGGCTTGTATATTCCAACAATGGGCTTCCTCAAATGCCCTAGGTCTTCGTGAGCAAGCAAGTTGGATGCACACCCACTTAGTTTCTTTTGTTGATCTTTCATACATTTATAGCTCTAGTGCATCCGTTGCATGGAAATCCCTACTCCTTGCATTGACATCAATTGATGGGCATCTCCCTAGCTCGTTGATTAGCCGCGTCAATGTGAGACTTTCTCCCTTTTTGTCTTCTCCACATAACCCCCATCATTATATTCTATTCCACCCATAGTGCTATATCCATGGCTCACGCTCATATATTGCGTGAAAGTTGAAAAAGTTTGAGATTACTAAAATATGAAACAATTGCTTGGCTTGTCATCGGGGTTGTGCATGATTAGAGCATTCTTGTGTGACGAAAATGGAGCATGACCAAACTATATGATTTTGTAGGGATGAACTTTCTTTGGCCATGTTATTTTGAGAAGACATAATTGCTTAGTTAGTATGCTTGAAGTATTATTACTTTTATGTCAATATTAAACTTTTATCTTGAATCTTTCGGATCTGAATATTCATACCACAAATAAGAGAATTACATTGAAAATTATGCTAAGTAGCATTCACCATCAAAAATTCTGTTTTTATCATTTACCTACTCGAGGACAAGCAGGAATTAAGCTTGGGGATGCTTGATACGTCTCCAACGTATCTATAATTTTTTATTGTTCCATGCTATTATATATTCTGTTTTGCATGTTTAATGGGCTTTATTATACACTTTTATATTATTTTGGGACTAACCTATTAACCGGAGGCCTAGCCCAAATTGCTGTTTTTTGCCTATTTCAGTGTTTCGCAGAAAAAGAATATCAAACGGAGTCCAAACGGAATGAAACCTTCGAGAACGTGATTTTCGGAACAAACGTGATCCAAAGGACTTGGAGTGGACGTCAAGCAATCAACGAGGAGGCCACGAGGCAGGGGGCGTGCCTACCCCCCTGGGTGCGCCCTCCACCCTCGTGGGCCCCTCGTAGCTCTCCTGACTGACCTCTTTCGCCTATATATACTCATATACCCTGGAAACATCATATACGGAGCCAAAACCCTATTTCCACCGCCGCAAACTTCTGTACCCGTGAGATCCCATCTTGGGGCCTTTTCCAGCGCTCCGCCGGAGGGGGCATTGATCACGGAGGGCTTCTACATCAACACCATAGCCTCTCCGATGATGTGTGAGTAGTTTACCTCAGACCTTCGGGTCCATAGTTATTAGCTAGATGGCTTCTTCTCTCTCTTTGGATCTCAATACAAAGTTCTCCTCGATTCTCTTGGAGATCTATTTGATGTAACTCTTCTTTTGCGGTGTGTTTGTCGAGATCCGATGAATTGTGGGTTTATGATCAAGATTATCTATAAACAATATTTGAATCTCCTCTGAATTTTTTTATGTATGATTGGTTATCTTTGCAAGTCTCTTCGAATTATCAGTTTGGTTTCGCCTACTAGATTGATCTTTCTTACAATGGGAGAAGTGCTTAGCTTTGGGTTTAATCTTGCGGTGCTCGATCCCAGTGACAGTAGGGGAACGACACGTATTGTATTGTTGCCATCGAGGATAAAAAGATGGGGTTTATATCATATTGCATGAGTTTATCCCTCTACATCATGTCATCTTGCTTAAAGCGTTACTCCGTTCTTATGAACTTAATACTCTAGATGCATGCTGGATAGCGGTCGATGTGTGGAGTAATAGTAGTAGATGCAGGCCGGACTCGGTGTACTTGTCACGGACGTGATGCCTATATACATGATCATACCTAGATATTCTCATAACTATGCTCAATTCTATCAACTGCTCGACAGTAATTCGTTTACCCACCGTAATATTTATGCTATCTTGAGAGAAGCCACTAGTGAAACCTATGGCCCCCGGGTCTATTCTCCATCAAATTAATCTTCCGTAAACTAGCTATTTCTATCGCCGTTTATTTTGCTTTCTTTAATTTTACTCTTTATCATAAAAATACCAAAAATATTATCTTATCATCTCTGTCAGATCTCACTTTTGCAAGTGGCCGTGAAGGGATTGACAACCCCTTTATCGCGTTGGTTGCAAGGTTCTTATTTGTTTGTGTAGGTGCATGGGACTTGAGCGTGGTCTCCTACTGGATTGATACATTGGTTCTCAAAAACTTAGGGAAATAATTACACTACTTTGCTACATCACCCTTTCCTCTTCAAGGGAAAACCAACGCAGTGCTCAAGAGGTAGCAAGGGACCACCGCGCAAACTTCCTCCCGTCGCCGCCACCAGATCAACGACCAGCTCTACAAGATCGGGCTAGCCGACTCCAAGCATGCTGCCCTTGCCATCACTAGCAAAGGCAATGACAGGCGGCTTGGGCCCGCGCCTGACCGTCGCTCCAAGCCACATGTGGCAGATCATGTGCGCGAGGTAGAGAGGCTTCACTGCATGCGCGCGGCGCCGACCAGTCAGGGCTTGCGTGACCCCTGGGAGGTTGGTCGTCGCTGGAAGGATGACGATGATGACGGTGTGGACGATGAAGGAGGTGTCAGCGACCTCGAAGACCATGCCTACGAGGTCACCGTTCAGTACCTTGCGTAGTTTTGTTTAGAGCTTTTAAATTTTTGTTGAGTTTGCATGTAATGTATGACACTTGCTTAAATTTCATCTGATTTCCATGAATTATCAGTTTGATATATGGGCGGGCATTTGGTAAACCGGGTTGGATGTCTGCTACCCTATCTGTCATCGACGGACACGTCTGGACTTGTCTGTGGACTTTCGGTATGTCCATTTTGATGCACCATGGTGGAGATTGCCTTATAGTATAGGCGATAATATATGGATTAAATATGCATTTAGATATAACGCCTTCTTTTTTGCGAGAAAACTTTCGATCTATTCATCTTCAATCATGGCAATACAACGAACAACAGAAATAATAAAAATTACATCCAGATCCGTAGACCACGTAGCAACGATTACAAGCACTGAGTGAGCCGAAGGCGCACCACATTCATTGCTCCTTCCTCGCTGGAGTCGGGCAAAATTGTTGTAGTAGATAGTTGGGAAGTCATCGTGCTAAGGTCCCATAGGACCAGTGTAGCAAAACAGCAACCGCCGCCGATGAAGAGTAGCTTAGACTGGAAGGACCAATCTGAAACATGAACGTAGACGAACTACGACGAGATCCGAGCAAATCCACCAAGGACAGATCCGCCGGAGACACACCTCCACACACTCACCGATGATGCTAGACACACCATCGGACAGGGGCTAGGCGGGGAGAACCTTCTTCCATCTTCAGGGAGCCGCCGCCATCTCGTCTTCCTGAGCAGGACGCAAACTGTAACAAAACACAAAGAGACAACTGAAAACAGAGCCCTCACTACTGGAATCGGCTTCTTTGCCGTCTGCCATGGCAGACGGCAAAGGCATGGATCATGGACGGCAAACTTCTTTGTCGTCCGCCAGCAGACGGCAAACTGTCCGTCTGAACACATGCCAGCAAAGGCCTTCTTTGTCGTCTGCTTCCTGGAAATGGACGGCAAAGGATTGTGCCGTCCGCCATCCGAGGCCAGCAGTCGGCAAAGACAACGGATGGCAGTGCGGTGGCGTGAGAGCCGTTAGGGGGTTAACGGTGCTCTTTGCCGCCTGCCAGCGGATGACAAAGAGCTAGCGGACAGTAAAGAGTCAAAGCTCTTTGCCGTCCATTGACAGACGGCAAAGAGCTCAGCTAGGCATCACTGGGAAGCTGCCACGTGGCCAGCTATGTCCGCCAGTGGACGGCAAAGTGATTTGAATCTTTCCCGTCTGCTGGCGAACGGCAAACTGACCAAATAGGCAGCCAATTTTCCCAGTTTTCACAGGTAGTTGCCACGAGTCCTCTTTGTCGTCCGCTAGCAGACGACAAAGAGCTTCGCCGTCTGCTAGCAGACGGCAAAGAGGCTACATATCCCCTGTTTTTATTTGAATCCAATTAATTTCACAGGAATTCACACAGATATACATATTTTTTTCACATGCACAGCAGACATATGATGTATCCAACACATAGCTCCATCCATGACAACATACATACATAATAAGAAACAGAGTTCCATCCATACATATTACAGTAACATCACAATGTTCATCCAACACATTGTTCCATGTATCCATATAACAAGTTCCACATTTTTCATCGATACAAACGAAAAAAAAGAAAAGGGAAACAAGCACTCCATCCATGCAAGCTTCCATATAGTGAATTAAATCTGCAAAATGGGACACAAGAAAGTTAGAAGACTAGAATCAGAAGAAGAAGAAGAAAATGAAGAAGAAGTAAGCATATATACTTAGGTAAAATGGAGCTAACCTAGCTAATTATGCCATTTTTGAGTGAACTAAGCATATTATGCCATTTTTGATATAACTTAGAGCTAAATTCCTTTTGGAGAAGAAGAAGAAGAAAACTAGAAGAAGAAGAAGAAGTTCTTCTTCTTCTTTTTCTTCTTCTTCTTTTCTTCCTATTCCTTCTTTTCTTCCTCTTCCTAGATTTTCTTTCATTTTATTATGTCATTTGTGGACTAAATAGGCTAAATTATGTCATAAATGGACTAAATAGGCTAAATAAGAAGAAAAATTCCATTTTTGAGCTTACCTAGCTAATTATGCCATTTTTGACCTAACTAAGCATATTATGCCATTTTTTATATAACTTAGAGCTAACTTCATTTTGGAGAAGACGAAGAAGAAGAAAACTAGAAGAAGAAGAAGAAGATCTTCTTCTTCTTCTAGTCTTCTTCTTCTTGTTGTTCTTCTTTTCTTCCTATTCCTCCTTTCCTTCCTCTTCCTTGATTTTCTTCATCTTATTATGTCATTTATGGACTAAATAGGCTAAATTATGAAAAAATGGACTAAACAGTCTAAATAAGAAGAAAAATACCGTTATCACGGAGGTGTAGGAATGGTCGGGGCTGCGCCAGTGCCAGACGGGGGTGAAGGACCGGTCGGGGTTCCGGCATTGGCATACACAGAAGGATTGGTCGATGCTTGTCGGGAACCATGCTGCACCAAAGATCATTTCCAATAATGTCTCGTTAGCAAGTTCGCAAACTGAAATGTGAATAGTAGTAACTTACGACCATTCAAATCAAAGTCACCGTGGTCGCCGGAGCAATCTGGGGCATCGGCGGAGGGGCCTGACCGTTTTTCTCGTACATGGTCTGCACATTTGGTTCTCACGAGTCAGTAATATTAGATAGTAATGCGAACATTACGTGCATGATTGGGCTAAATATGCATGGGAAATGTACCACGATGAGCTCGTATAGGGCCCGGTTAGCGCTGTCGTTCCGGTTCCTCTCCTCCTCCAACAGCTTAGCCGTCCTCTCCTCCATCTCTCTCTCCCTCTCCGTCGCCTCCCTTTTTGCCTCCTCCAAAAGCGCCTGGGTCTTCAATCTCTTTTTCTCAAACAATGCCTGCAACACACCACTCCTCGTTAGCATTGTAATCATCGACGGATGCACACACAATGTAATGGAGGAAAGGTGAGAGAGTTCGTATAACTAACCGCCATGGCGAGCTCCGCGGGCTGTGCACGAGGCGTTATCTCACGATCAGAGCTACTCAGGCGCTTCTTGATCTGCGGGAGAGTCCTAGGACAACGTATCAGTCCATCACCAATGGCTTGAGAGCCATGGGACCTCCCGCCACCAGATATCATCACCAGCTCTGTATCAAAAGGATCCTGGCTCGGGTTAAAGTCCTCCCCTTTCCTTGCCTTCCCATGGTCTCTGTACTTCACAAGCTTGGGGTGGGAGGAGATGTTGGTGAAGCTCTCTGGATGATCTAGGTCAGACTCTGTGAATGGCTTGGCCTTCTTGTACGGGGCCATATGGGCCATGCCATAGAGGTCGAACAGATTTGGCACAGGCTTCTTGTGGTGGTGCGCCTGAGAGAGAGGAACAAAATATTAGTTAAGGGCTCAAGCTAGCATGAAGAATGATATTGCTATGTAAATAGGTCATTTTGGAGCTAAGAAAGGTTATTATGTCATTTTCGAGGAAAATAAGCTAAGTTTAGGTCATTTTCGAGGTAACCAAGATTATTATGCCATTTTTGACCAAAGTATGCTAATTATGTCATTATTGAGCTATCTAAGGTTATTATGTCATTTTAGAGCTAATTATGTCATGAATGAACTAGCCAAGATTAGTTTTGGTCGTTATTGAGCTATCGAAGGTAGTTATGCCATTTTTAACTAACCTTATCATATTAAGTCATTTTATAGAGCTATCTAAGGTTATTATGTCATTTTATAGCTAATTATGTCATGAATGAACTAGCTAAGATTAGTTTAGGTCGTTATTGAGCTATCGAAGGTAGTTATGCCATTTTAACTAACTAAAGCATATTAAGTCATTTTATAGAGCTATCTAAGGTTATTATGTCATTTTGGAGCTAAATATGTCATAAATGAACTATCCAAGGTAGTTATGCCATTTTTTAACTAACTAAGCATATTAAGTCATTTTGGAAGGGATAAATGCTAGCATGCAGAATGAAATTGCATGAATCATGTACCAAACCACATACCCAGTTATCCCCGTACTCAAACAGGTTGGAGCTCCCTTGATGGTGTGGCACACCTTCCATTTGGTCGCGCTTATCCTTGGCCCTCTAGTGTTCGACTAGCCATTCGGGAGAGCACCACGCATCCACCAACGCCTCCCAACAGTCCATCTTATCCACACACCATCTTGGGGGCACCTAAGTTAGTCAAGAGAAATTTCAGCGCTACGCCTATCAAATCAAGAAAACTAAGTTCAAGGCCTTAAGAATAGGTAATTACCTGCATGTACTTCTCCTTACTCAGAAACTTGCCGCGACACTTCTTCTTGGCCCTCCTCATACCCTTCGAGGCGTAGTAGTCTCGAACGGCCTGCACCCGAGCCTTGTGTTGTAAGTTCTGAAGTAGGCGCTTGCACTCGGTTTCGACAACCATAGACGCGGCCTCCTGCTCTCCCTCTGAAACCCTGTAGAAGGTCTGCAATCAAACAAGACAACACTGATTAGTACAATCACTAGGTTATCACTAGGTAGTGTTGACTTTTAATTCTGTAAAGGAGAAATTACCCAAAACCGACGGAACACCATGTCGGCCACCGTCTCACACAAGACACCAGCGACCATCTCCCCCGGTGGGGCCGGGGCAACCGAGTATAGCTCCCAGCTCAGTGTTAGCTGTGGAAACTGACCCTCACCGGGCAACGTGACACCACCCAGGGAAGTGTTGCCGGCAAATCACACCAAGGACCTGGTTGGGCCTGCGGACACCACGGGGGTATACCCAGCCCCTGCAGTATGACAAGGCCAACGCAGTAGATATTAATTTGAAGGAACATGAAGGCAAAAGGTTAAAAATATTAAATGCACTTACTTCAACCCTTTAGGCACAATGAACCACCTCTGGTCGGGGGTCGCCGGCACGGGCGGGAGCTTTGTACAGCCACGCTTATAGACCTTCTTGCCCTTCTCAACCAGCTCATCATCACTGTAGCTATCATCTGAAAAGGTGTCCTCGCTACCATCCTCCGGGCCACTAGCCTCCGGAGTCTCGTGGGAAGAAGACTGCGGGATCGGAGTCTTCTGAGATGAAGACCCCGTGACTGGAGTCTTCTGGGACGAAGACCCCATGACCGGAGTCTTCTGGGACGAAGACTCTGGGACCGGACTCATGTGGGGCGAAGGATCGACGACCCGAGTCTGATGTGGCGAAGGATCAGCGACCGGAGGCTCATGGACCAGAGTCCGAGACGGGTCCACGTCAGACGGAGCAGTCCTGTGGTCGGGTGAATCAGTTGAGGGTGGCGGCGAGGAAGGCATAGCAGCCTTCCTTCCTCTCCCGTTGCCACGTCCACCTCTACCAGCCTTCTTCGTCCTCCCCCGACCTCTCCCAGCCGATGAAGAAGCGCCCGCCGCAGTTGTCTGCATACTGTCTAGCAGCGCTCTCCGGAGGGGCTGGGCTGGAATAATGGAACCACCTCTCCTAGTAGCGCTCGCAGGAGGCTCGGGGCGCTCTAGACCCTTGCCTACCATACTGTCAACACCTGCAATGACAAAAGGTAAATGAAATTAGTACAACATAAAAAATTTGGATACCTGACATGAACATAATAATATGTATATAATTTAAGTGTATCATCATCATGAACATAATAAAAATACACCCGATCAACACAAATACTAATATATATGATGTTTTGCATAACAAAATCGAAAAATATACAACCTAGCTCATAATTCACAAATATATGACCCCGTCGGGGTCGGGGTGTGGTTGTGGGTGTCGGGGTCGATCGGGGTGTCAGGGTGTCGGGGTCGGGGTGTGCTGTCGGGGTGTGGTGTCAGGGTGTCGGGGGTCGGGGTCGGGGTGGTGGGGGGGTCGGGGTGTCGATTGTCGGGCTCTCAGGGTGTCGGGGTGTCAGGGTGTCGGCGTGTCGGTGGTCGGGGTCGGGGTGTCGGTGGTCGGGGTGTTGGTGGTCGGGGTCGGGGTGTCGGTGGTCGGGCTCGGGTTCGGGGTGTGGTGTCGGGGTCGGGGTGTCGTGCCGGGGTGTCGTGTCGGGGTCGGGGTGTCAGGGTCGGGGTCGGGTGTGGGTCGGGGTGTAGTGTCAGGGTGTCGGGGGTCGGGGTGGGGAGGGGGTCGGGGTGTCGATTGTCAGGGTCTCAGGGTGTCCGGGTGTCGGGGTCGGGGTCGGGGTGTCGGTGGTCGGGGTCGGTGTGTCGGTGGTCGGGTGTCAGGTGTCGTGGTGTCGGTGGTCGGGGTCGGGGTGTCGGTTGTCTTCTTCTTCTTCTTCTTTCTTCTCCGCCTCCTCATCCTCCTCCTCTTCTTCTTCTTCTTCTTCTTCTTCTTCTGCTTCTCCTTTTTCCTCTTCTTCTTCTTTTCTTCTTCTACTTTCCTCTTCTTCTACTTTTCTTTTCATCTTTCTTCTTCCTCTTCTATTTATCTAAGCCTAAACCTAAAAGCTCAAAACTAAACCTAAACCTAGCACTAACTAAAACAAAACCTAGCACTAACTAAAACTAAACACTAACCTAAAACAAAACAGGAAAAAACAGAACAAAAAACAGGAAAAAAAACTAACCTTGCTCTGGCGAGGTCGGCCGGTGGGGCGGGGCGGCGCAGGGGAGGAGTCCGACGACGGGGCGCGGCGGGAAGGCGCAGGGGAGTAGTCCGGCGACGGGGCGCGGCGGGGCGGCCGCCGCGGCTTGGCTCCTGCCGCGGCGGGGCTGGCCGGCGGCGGGGGCTGGGTCCTGGGGGCGGGGCGGCGCAGGGGAGGAGTCCGACGACGGGGCGCGGCGGGGCGGTGCAGGGGAGGAGTCCGGCGACGGGGCGCGGCGGGGCGGCCGCCGCGGCCTGGCTCCTGTTGCGTCCTGGCTCCTGCCGCGGCGGTGCTGGACGGCGGCGGGGGATGGGTCCTGGGGGCGGGGTGGGCCGGCGGCGGCGACTGCGGCAGCGGCGACAGGAGGGGAGAGGCGGGCGCGCGGGAGGGAGAGAGAAAGAGAGAGAGGGGGGAGACGACGGAGCCGCCCGTTAAGTGGGCCTTCTTTTTCGTCTGCTAGCAGACGGCAAAGAGTAAGGATGGCGATTTTACCCATGGGTACAGGTACCCGTGGATACCGTACCCGTAGGGGCAGGGTATGGGCATAATTTTATACCCACGGGTGCTAGCCATACCCTACCCTCTAAGTCATGGGTAGGGGACGGGTATACCCTTTTACCCATGGATATACCCATACCCTACCCATTTAAACTTACATGTGAACCTTACCCATGATTCACAAGTGTACATATGCTAAAGTTGTGAGCTTGTGAACCTATGGTTAAAGTTGTCACCAATTGTAAATTTGAATTGAGATAATTTTCATTTACTCATCTACCCGTTATTGAGTAGAGATCAATGTTCTTTTTTCAAATGTGCTATAGATGAATGTATTGCGAATAACTTGTGTCTGTTTGATCTACCCATTGGGTACCCAACGGGTACGGGTACCTGTCTGGTATGGGTATGGGTAAAGTTTCATACCCATGGGTACAGATATGGGTAGAATTTTGTATCCATTAACTACACAGGTATGAGTATGGTATTCCTCTAGCCGGCCCATACCCTACCCATTGCCATCCTTAGCAAAGAGGGCAACCGTTGGGGCTGGCCCACAGAACCTCTTTGCCGTCCGCTAGCAGACGGCAAAGAAGCTGACCTAGCCACGCCATGCCCTGTGGGGCCCACCTGGCTCTTTGCCGCCTGCCTTTTAGCTCTTTGCCGTCAGCTGACTGACGGCAAAGAAGCAGCTGATGGCAAATACTCATTTTGCCATTAGCACTTTCTTTGCCGCCTGTTTCCTCAAAGCGGACGGCAAAGAACCTCTTTGCCGTCAGCCCGCGGACGGCAAAGAGTTGGCAGACGACAAAATGCCAAATTCCAGTAGTGCCTCCCGCCAGCAAGGGCCGAGATCCACCGCGCCGCCATGGCCCTAAGGCCACTGGAGATGAGGCAGACCGACGGCGGCCCGGTAGGAGGCAAGGAAACCCTAGATTTTCTTGGGAAGAGGTAGTCCACTTGGGTAATGACCGATCTATACTCACCTTCAATGCATAGTACTACCGTACCTTATTGTTGTATTTAGGAGTGCTCTCACTTAATGTGTTCCGTAAGAGAAAAAGTATGTGTTTTTCTTTGTTTTGATGCTAAAAAAACTACTCTGAATATTTTAATATGGATTAGGTATTGACTGAAATGAGTAAACAAACACACCCAAACCTGTTTATATATATATGGTTAAAAATATGATAACCAGGGAAATTTCACTGGTTAGAGGTCCTAGGGAACGCAGATCAAGATCACGCGGATGACAAAACAATAAAAACGTTGGTATTTTTTGCGATACATGACATTTTTCTCTATCGATCATGGCAAATCTATGATGTTGCCATGTAACTTCAGTTAAAATTGCATGACAATTTAATAGTTCGATGGGAAAACGCTCCCAGGAAACTTTTCCGCTATTGGCATTCTTTGAAAAAAAGTTAGAACATATTATTCTATGAATGGAGAGAGCATATATAAAATAAGGTCTGATTACCGTCTCCTTGTACTTAGGTATTATCACTAAAACATAGTCTAAGATAAAGCAGTAGAACTGTCCGGTGTTGCTATCTCCTTCTTCCTTTAAAAGCAGCAGCAGGGCCGGCCCGAGGAGATAGGGTGAGAGGGGTCGTCGCCCTAGGCCCCGAATCAAAGGGACTCCCTTTCCAAGTATGAGCGAGTAAGGTGCACCCTATTGTTGGAAATATGCCCTAGAGGCAATAATAAAATGGTTATTATTATATTTCCTTGTTCATGATAATTGTCTATTGTTTATGCTGTAATTGTATTAACCGGAAACCGTAATACATGTGTGAATACATAGACCACAACATGTCCCTAGTAAGCCTCTAGTTGACTAGCTCATTGATCAATAGATGGTTGTGGTTTCCTGACCATGGACATTGGATGTCGTTGATAACGGGATCATATCATTAGGAGAATGATGTGATGGACAAGACCCAATCCTAAGCATAGCGCAAGATCGTGTAGTTCGTTTTGCTAGAGCTTTTCTAATGTCAAGTATCATTTCCTTAGACCATGAGATTGTGCAACTCCCGGATGCCGTAGGAATGCTTTGGGTGTATCAAATGTCACAACGTAACTGGGTGGCTATAAAGGTGCACTACAGGTATCTCTAAAAGTGTCTGTTGGATTGGCACGAATCGAGACTGGGATGTGATGCCCGGATAATTAAGCTACAGTGAACCTCTGCTAATGATGCCACGTCACTTCGATTACTGTTGCTAATCTCACGTTAGTTCGAAACCGATTTAAATTTAAAGTCAAAATCAAGCAAACAATAAAAGTTTTCAAATATTAAAACTAAAATGTTCGGAATGAACCAAAAGTTGCATAGGTAATTATGATGGAGAAATCACATCTTTATAAAATATTTAAATACTATAAGATGAATAAAACAGTAGCGAAAACTATTATTTAATTACTTTTAAATAATAATTAATTGTAAAACTATTTTACTTTGAGTAGCAAAATTAATGTGGCAGTGGCATAATTGGTGACATCAATTTAGGTGCCACGTTGGTATATTGTTAACACTACAATAAACAGCAACTAAAAGAAACATGAAAGAAATAAATAAAAAGAAAGACTAAACAGAATAAAAACAAAGTAAAAGGACCCCACTCCCCCTGGGCCGTTTGGCCCACCTGGCCGCTAACAGGCCGGCCCACCCACTCCCTTGGCCTACTTAGGCTGCCCCCCTCACCACCGAACCCTAACCCCCGCACCCACGACCCCACTTCCCCCATCCCTCGTCTCCTCTCCCCCCTCTCGTGGATCTAGATCAGGGCCGCGCTCCCCGCCCCCGATCCCGCCGGCGTCGCCTTGCCGCCCTGCCGTTCGTCGGACCTCCCCGCCGGACTACCTATCCCCGTCTCTCCCTCGCCGGCTCCACCAGGCCTCGCCGCCCCCCTGGTCTCTACTCGAACGTGAGCATCGCCGCCCGCACTCCCTCTCTGTTCCTGCCCCGCGTGCGCTCGTCCTGCGTCGCTGCCCCGCAACCCCGACGCGCCCCGCGCTGGCCTCCGCCCAGCCGTACCCACGTCGTCGGCTTGCCGTTCGCCCGCTCACTACCGTGCCCCCCACTGCGCGCATGCCTCCTGCAACCTCGCCTTCGCCCGTGGCCGTGCGCATGTCTGCGCGCCCGCCTCGCTCCCGTGTCCCCCCTGCTCCGCGCTCGCCTGCGGCTCGCCCCTCCCCTTGCGCACCTCACGCCCGCATCGCCGTCGCTGCAGCCATCAGTCGTCCTGCGCGCGGCCCGACCTCACCGGCGCCGCAGCTACCTCGTTCGCCCCGGCCTTCCTCACACGCGCGCGCCGCTGCCCTCCCGCCGGCGACCGCCCGGCCTCGACGGCCTCGTCTGCCACGACCCCCCTAGGCGTGCGCCCGAACGGGCCGCGCCCGAAAACGTCGCCCGCACCCGCTATGGCCCCAGGGCCCTATGACAAAGGGGCCCCACCCCCAGAACGTTTGTTAAAAAAAGAAAATAAAAATAAATAAATAATATATATATATATATTAAAAATAATTAATTAATTAAAGAATTAATTAACTTAATTAATTTTGATTAATTAAACTAATCAAATAACTAAACTAATTAAACTGTTAGTTAATTAATTAATCAGTCAATGATAGTGGGGCCCATCCCTAATTAATCCTGATTAGGTTAATTAATATGTTTAATTAATATGTGTCACTAACCAGTGGGACCCACTGGTCAGGTTGACCAGTCAACCCCTGTTGATTGTTGACGTCAGCATGACATCATGCTGATGTCATAAATCCAATTTCGAATTAAATTAAATAATTAATTAAATTCCAGAAATTAATAAATTCTTTTAAAAATCATATCTTTTAATCCGTAACTCGGATGGAAAAACTTTGTACATGAAAGTTGCTCAGAACAACAAGACAAATCCGAATACGTAGCCCGTTCATCCGCCACACATCCCTAGCATAGCAAACACGCAACTTTTCCCCTCCGGTTCATCTGTCCGAAAACGTCAAACACCGGGAATACTTTCCCGGATGTTTCCCCCCTTCGTCGGTATCACCTAGTACCGCGTTAGGGCACACCTAGCACCGCGTATACCATGTTATGCTTTGTGATGCTTTGATTGCTCTGTTATTTATTGTGTTCCCCCTCCGTTACTTCTTTCCGGTAGACCCCGAGACTGCCGGCGACCCCCGATCGACTACGGTGCTGACGACCCCTCATTCTCGGCTGAGCTTCCAGGCAAGCCCCCCCTGATCACCAGATATCGCCTATTCTTCTCTATACTGCTTGCATTAGAGTAGTGTAGCATGTTACTGATTTCGGTTAATCCTATTCTGTTGCATAGCCTGTCATTGTTGCTACAGTTGTTACCCTTACCTGCTATCCTACTTCTTAGTATAGGATGCTAGTGTTCCACCAGTGGCCCTACATTCTTGTCCGTCTGCCATGCTATACTACTGGGCCGTGATCACTTCGGGAGGTGATCACGGGTATATACTATATACTTTATATACATGACACATGTGGTGACTAAAGTCGGGTCGGCTCGTTGAGTACCCGCAAGTGATTCTGATGAGGGGGCTGGAAGGACAGGTGGCTCCATCCCGGTAGAGGTGGGCCTGGGTTCCTGACGGCCCCCGACTGTTACTTTGTGGCGGAGCGGCAGGGCAGGTTGAGACCACCTAGGAAAGAGGTGGGTCTGGCCCTGGTCGGCGTTCGCGGATACTTAACACGCTTAACGAGATCTTGGTATTTGATCTGAGTCTGGCCATTTGGTCTATACGCACTAACCAACTACGCGGGAACAGTTATGGGGACTCGACGTCTTGGTATTAGCCGAAGCTCTTCTTGACGTAACCAACTACGCGGATTGGACTGGAACGCCTGCTAGGCTAGGTCTGCTTCCGGCCGCGTACGCAACGTGCAGGTGTGCAATGGGCGATGGGCCCAGACCCCTGCGCGCATAGGATTTAGACCGGCGTGCTAACCTCTCTGTTGAGCCTAGGTGGGGCTGCGACGTGTTGATCTTACGAGGCCGGGCATGACCTAGGAAAGTGTGTCCGGCCAAATGGGATCGAGCGTGTTGGGTTATGTGGTGCACCCCTGCAGGGAAGTTTATCTATTCGAATAGCCGTGTCCTTCGGTAAAAGGATGACCCGGAGTTGTACCTTGACCTTATGACAACTAGAACTGGATACTTAATAAAACACACCCTTCCAAGTGCCAGATATAACCCGGTGATCGCTCTCTAACAGGGCGACGAGGAGGGGATCGTCGGGTAGGATTATGCTATACGATGCTACTTGGAGGACTTCAATCTACTCTCTTCTACATGCTGCAAGATGGAGGCTGCCAGAAGCGTAGTCTTCGACAGGATTAGCTATCCCCCTCTTATTTTGGCATTCTGCAGTTCAGTCCCCCGATATGGACCTTTACACATATACCCATGCATATGTAGTGTAGCTCCTTGCTTGCGAGTACTTTGGATGAGTACTCACGGTTGCTTTTCTCCCTCTTTTCCCCCTTTCCATTCTACCTGGTTGTCGCAACCAGATGCTGGAGTCCAGGAGCTAGAGATCCCGAGGATGATTCTACATGGAGTTCGGCTTCGAGGAGTAGTTAGGAGGTCCCAGGCAGGAGGCCTTGCCTTTTCGATCGTTGCTACTTTTGTGCTAGCCTTCTTAAGGCAAACTTGTTTAACTTATGTCTATACTCAGATATTGTTGCTTCCGCTGACTCGTCTATGATCGAGCACTTGTATTCGAGCCCTCGAGGCCCCTGGCTTGTATTATGATGCTTGTATGACTTATTTATGTTGTAGAGTTGTGTTGTGATATCGTCCCGTGAGTCCCTGATCTTGATCGTACACATTTGCGTGCATGATTAGTGTACGATTAAATCGAGGGCGTCACATGGGATTTGTCACTCCGTATGACGGAGAGGTATCTCTGGGCCTACTCGGTAATGCATCATCATAATGAGCTCAATGTGACCAAGGAGTTAGCCACGGGATCATGCGTTACGGAACGAGTGAAGAGACTTGCCGATAACGACATTGAACGAGGTATGGGGATACCGACGATCGAATCTCGGGCAAGTAACATACTCATGGACAAAGGGAATTGTATACGGGATTGATTGAATCCCGGCATCGTGGTTCATCCGATGAGATCATCGTGGAACATGTGGGAGCCAATATGGGTATCCAGATCCCACTATTGGTTATTGACCGGAGAGGCATCTCGGTCATGTCTGCATGGTTCCCGGACCCGTAGGGTCTACACACTTTAAGGTTCGGTGATGCTAGAGTTGTAATGGGAATTGTATGTGGTTAGAGAAATTTGTTCGGAGTCTCGGATGAGATCCTGGACGTCACGATGAGTTCCAGAATGGTCCGGAGACAAAGATTTATATATGGGAAGTCCTATTTTGGCCACCGGAAAATGTTCGGGATTTTTTCGGTATTGTACCGGGAAGGTTCTAGAAGGTTCCGGAGTATGGCCCACCTGCATGGGGGGACCCACATGAACGTGGGTAGTGGGGGCAAGGCCCCACACCCCTGGTCAAGGTGCACCAAGATCCTCCTTAGAAGGAATAAGATCATATCCCGAAGGGATAGGATCAAGATCCCTAAAAAGGGGGATAACAATCGGTGGGGAAGGGAAAGGATGGGATTTCTTTCCTCCCACCTTTGCCAACGCCCCAATGGACTTGGAGGGCAAGAAACCAGCCCCCTCCACCCTATATATAGTGGGGAGGTGGATGGGAGCTTCACCCCTTGCCCCTGGCGCAGCCCTGCTCCCTCCTACGCATCCTCCTCCTCCATAGCGCTTAGCGAAGCTCTGCCGGAGAACCACGAGCTGCATCACCACCACGCCGTTGTGCTGCCGGAGTTATCCCTCAACTTCTCCTCTTCCCTTGCGGGATCAAGAGGGAGTACATGTCCCCCGGGCTGTACGTGTGTTGAACGCGGAGGCGCCATCCGTTCGGCGCTTGGATCGGATCTTCCGCGATTTGAATCGCCGCAAGTACGACTCCATCAACCGCGTTCTTGTAACGCTTCCGCTTAGCGATCTTCAAGGGTATGAAGATGCACTCCCTCTCTCTCTCGTTGCTAGCATCTCCTAGATTGATCTTGGTGACACGTAGGAATTTTTTGAATTATTACTACGTTTCCCAACAGTGGCATCAGAGCTAGGTCTATGCATAGATTCTATGCACGAGTAGAACACAAGTAGTTGTGGGCGATGATTTGTTCAATTTGCTTACCGTTACAAGTCCTATCTTGATTCGGCGGCATTGTGGGATGGAGTGGCCCGGACCGACCTTACACGTACGCTTACGTGAGACAGGTTCCACCGACTGTTGCATAAGGTGGCTAGCGGGTGTCTGTCTCTCCCACTTTAGTCGGATCGGATTCGATGAAGAGGGTCCTTATGAAGGGTAAATATCAATTGGCATATCACCATTGTTGCTTTTGCGTAGGTAAGCAACGTTCTTTCTAGAAACCCATAGCAGCCACGTAAAACATGCAACAACAATTAGAGGACGTTTAACTTGTTTTTGCAGGGTATGCTATGTGATGTGATATGGCCAAAAGGACGTGATGAATTATATATGTGATGAATGAGATTGATCATGTTCTTGTAATAGGAATCACGACTTGCATGTCGATGAGTATGACAACCGACAGGAGCCATAGGAGTTGTCTTAATTTATTGTATGACCTGTGTGTCAATGAAAATGCCATGTAATTACTTTAGTTTATTGCTAAGCGTTAGCCATAGTAGTAGAAGTAATAGTTGGAGAGACAACTTCATGAAGACACGGTGATGGAGATCATGATGATGGAGATCATGGTGTCATGCCGGTGACGAAGGTGATCATGCCGCGCCTCGAAGATGGAGATCAAAAGGGCAAGATGATATTGGCCATATCATGTCACTTTATGATTTGCATGCGATGTTTATCATGTTTACATCTTATTTGCTTAGAACGATGGTAGCATAAATAAGATGATCCCTCACTAAAATTTCAAGAAATGTGTTCCCCCTAAGTGTGCACCGTTGCGAAGGTTCGTTGTTTCGAAGCACCACGTGATGATTGGGTGTGATAGATTCTAACATTCGCATACAACGGGTGTAAGCCAGATTTACACATGCGAAACACTTAGGTTGACTTGACGAGCCTAGCATGTACAGACATGGCCTCGGAACACGAGAGACCGAAAGGTCGAACATGAGTCGTATAGTAGATGCGATCAACATGGAGATGTTCACCGTTGATGACTAGTCTGTCTCACGTCATGATCGGACACAGCCTAGTCGATTCGGATCATGTATCACTTAGATGACTAGAGGGATGTCTATCTGAGTGGGAGTTCATTAAATAATTTGATTAGATGAACTTAATTATCATGATCTTAGTCTAAAATTGTCTTTACAATCTATCCTGTAGATCCAATGGCCCACGCTAATGTTGCCCTAATTTCAGTGCATTCCTAGAGAAAACCAAGCTGAAAGACGATGGACGCAGCTATACGGACTGGGTCCGTAACTTGAGATCATCCTCATAGCTGACAAGAAAGCTTATGTCCTTGAAGCACCGCTAGGTGAAGCACCCATTTTCCCAGCAACTCAAGACGTTATGAACGCCTGGCAGTCGCGTAATGATGATTACTCCCTGGTTCAGTGCGGCATGCTTTACAGCTTAGAACCGGGGCTCCAAAAGCGTTTTGAGCAACACGGAGCACATCAGATGTTCCAAGAGCTGAAAATGGTTTTCCAAGCTCATGCCAGGATTGAGAGATATGAAGTCTCTGACAAGTTCTACAGTTGCAAGATGGAGGAAAATAGTTCTGTCAGCGAGCATATACTCAAAATGTCTGGGTTGCACAACCGCTTGTCTCAGCTGGGAGTTAATCTTCCAGATGACTCGGTCATTGGCAGAATCCTCCAGTTTCTTCCACCTAGCTACAAGAGCTTTGTGATGAACTACAATATGCAAGGGATGGAGAAGTCCATTCATGAGTTATATTCACTGCTGAAATCAGCGGAGGTGGAAATCAAAAAGGAACATGAAGTGTTGATGGTGAATAAGACCACTAGTTTCAAGAAAGGAAAGGGTAAGAAGGACTTCATGAAGGATGGCAAGGGAGTTGTCGCGCCCGGTAAGTCAGTTGCCAGGAAGAAGAAGCCAAAGAATGGACCCAAGCCCGAGACTGAGTGCTTTTATTGCAAGGGAAATGGTCACTGGAAGCGGAACTGCCCCAAGTACTTAGCGGATAAGAAGGCCGGCAACGCCAAAGGTATATATGATATACATGTTATTGATGTGTACCTTACCAGCGGTCGTAGTAGCTCCTGGGTATTTGATACCAGTGCGGTTGCTCACATTTGTAACTCAAAACAGGAGCTGCGGAATAAGTGGAGACTGGCAAAGGACGAGGTGACGATGCGCGTCGGGAATGGTTCCAAGGTCGATGTGATCGCCGTCGGCACGCTACCTCTACATTTGCTGGATTAGTTTTAAACCTCAATAATTGTTAGTTAGTGCCAGCTTTGAGCATGAACATTGTATCTGGATCTCGTTTAATGCGTGATGGCTACTCATTTAAATCCGAGAATAATGGTTATTCTATTTATATGAGAGATATGTTTTATGGTCAGGCCCCGCTGGTCAATGGTTAATTTTTATTGAATCTCGAACGTGATGTTACACATATTCATAGTGTGAATGCCAAAAGATGTAAGGTTGATAATGATAGTCCCACATACTTGTGGCACTGCCGCCTTGGTCACATTGGTGTCAAAGGCATGAAGAAACTCCATGCAGATGGACTTTTGAAGTCTCTTGATTATGAATCATTTGACACGTGCGAACCATGCCTCATGGGAAAAATGACCAAGACTCCATTCTCCGGAACAATGGAGCGAGCAACCAACTTGTTGGAAATAATACATACTGATGTATGCGGTCCAATGAGCGTTGAGGCTCGTGGTGGCTATCGTTATGTTCTCACCCTCACTGATGACTTAAGTAGATATGGGTATTTCAGAGTGAGGTAGAGAATCAACGTGACAGGAAATTAAAGTTCTTACGATCGGATCGTGGAGGAGAATACTTGAGTCACGAGTTTGGCATGCACTTAAGGAAATGTGGAATTGTTTCACAACTCACGCCGCCTGGAACACCTCGGCGTAATGGTGTGTACGGACATCGTAATCGCACCCTACTGGATATGGTGCGATCTATGATGTCTCTTACCGATCTACCGCAATCATTTTGGGGTTATGCTTTAGAGACTGCCACATTCACTTTAAATAGGGCACCGTCTAAATCCGTTGAGACGACACCGTATGAATTATGGTGGGAAGAAACCTAAGCTGTCGTTTATGAAAGTTTGGGGATGCGATGCTTATGTCAAGAAACTTCAACCTAAAAAGCTCAAACCCAAATCAGAAAAGTGCGTTTTCATAGGATACCCTAAGGAAACTATTGGGTATACCTTCTACCTCAGATCCGAAGGCAAGATCTTTGTTGCCACGAATGGATCCTTTCTGAAGAAAGAGTTTCTCTCGAAAGAAGTAAGTGGGGGGAATGTAGAACTTGACGAGGTACTGATAACCCACAAGTATAGGGGATCACAACAGTTTTCGAGGGTAGAGTATTCAACCCAAATTTATAGGTTCGACACAAGAGGAGCCAAAGAATATTTGAAGGTATTAGCAGCTGAGTTGTCAATTCAACCACACCTGGAGATTAATTATCTGCAACAAGTAATCACTAGCAAAATAGTTTGATAGTTTTGATAGTAGTGACAACAGCAATGGTAACAGTAACAGTGATAGCAGTAATTTGTAGCAAGTGTAACAGTGATGATAGCAATAGTAACACAGCAAAAACAATATGAAATAAATTCGTAGGCATTGGATCGGTGACTTGTTGGATGATATTCATCATGTGACAGTTATAACCTAGGGCGATACGGCACTAGCTCCAGTTCATCGACATAATGTAGGCGTGTATTCCGTAAATAGTCATACGTGCTTTATTAAAAGAACTTGCATGACATCTTTTGTCCTACCCTCCCGTGGCAGCGGGGTCCATATTGGAAACTAAGGGATATTAAGGCCTCCTTTTAATAGAGAACCGGAACAAAGCATTAACACATAGTGAATACATGAACTCCTCAATCTACGGTCATCACCGGGAGTGGGCCCGGTTGTTGTCACTCCGGGGTTGCCGGATAATAACACGTAGTAGGTGACTATAACTTGCAAGATCGGATCTAAAACATGGAAATAATGATGACTTCATAAACGGTTCAGATCTGAGTTCATGGCACCCGGGCCCAAAGTGACAAGCATTAAGCATAGCAAAGTCATAGCAACATCAATGTGGATACTAGGGATCAAGCCCTAACAAAACTAACTCGACTACATGATGAATCTCATCCAACTACTCACTCCCGGTAGGGAGCATCATGGAATTGGCGATGGAGATGGGTTGGTGATGACGAATAACGAAGATCCCCCTCTCCGGAGCCCCAAACGGACTCCAGATCTGGCCTCCCGATGAAGAACAGGAGGTGACGGCGGCTCTGTCTCGTGGAACGCGATAATTCTTTCTCCCTCGTTTTTTTTTCTGGAAATATGTGATTTTATAGCGTCGGAATCAGGGTCTGTGGGGCCACCAGGTGGGTACAGCCCACTTGGACGCGCCAGGAGAGGGGGGCGCACCCTGGTGGGTTGTGCCCACCTAGGGGCCCCTCTCTGGTGGGTCTTGGCTCCAGTAATTCTCTTTTATTCCATAAAAAATCCTCGCAAAGTTTCGTTTTATTCCGAGAACTTCTATTTCTGCACAAAAACAACACCATGGTAGTTCTCCTGAAAACAGCATCAGTCTAGGGTTAGTTTCATTCAAATCATGCAAATTAGAGTCCAAAACAAGAGGAAAATCATGAGGAAAAGTAGATACGTTCACTACTGGAATCTGGCATTTTGCCGTCTGCCACCTCTTTGCCGTCTGGCAGCTGACGGCAAAGAGCCTCTTTGCCGTCCGCTTCCACAAAGCGGACGACAAAGAAATTGCAGATGGCAAAAAGGCTATTTGCCGTTAGCTGCTTCTTTGCCGTCAGCCAGCTGACGACAAAGAGCTAGAAGGCAGACGACAAAGAGCCATGTGGGCCCCATAGGGCATGGCGTGGCTAGGTCAGATTCTTTGTCGTCTGCCTAGTCTTTGTCGTCTGCCTTCTGGACCTTTGCCGTCCGCTGGCGGACGAAAAAGAAATGGCCCAGCTAACGACCGTCTCCCCCCTCCTATGTGCGCTCTCTATCTCTCCGGCCCCACCCCCTACTCTCTCCCCTCTCTCTCACCCCGCGCCCCCAACTCACCCGCGCCCGCACCGCCGCCGTCGAGCACCGCCGCCCCACCCCGCCGCAGCACTACCTCGCCGCCCCGGAGCCCTGCGGCCCCGTCGCCACCACCGCCCGGCGCCCCCTCCGCCCGGCCAGTGCCGCCCCGCCGCCGCCCCCCACGCTGCCGCAGCCCCACCCCGCTGCCCCGGAGCCCTGCGACCCCGTCGCCACAACCGCCTGGCGCCCCCTCCACCCAGCCAGCGCCACCCCGCCGCCCCGGAGCCCTGTGGCCCCGTCGCCACCACCGCCCGGCGCCCCCTCCGCCCGGCCAGCGCCCCTCCGCCACCGAGCAACCCCGCCGCCCGGCGCCCCTGGGCCTGCCGTAGGCCGTCCCACGCCTGCCGAGGTGAGCCCCGGCCGCACCCCTCTTCTCCTTTTTTTTCTTTTCTATTTTTTCTGTTTTTTTAGTTTAGATTACTTTTAGTTTTGTTTTAGATTTAGTTTAGTTTAGATTACTATTAGTTTGGTTTTATATTTAGTTTAGTTTAGATTACTTTTAGTTTGGTCTTAGGTTTAGTTTAGTTTTAGGTTTATGTTTAGTAATGAAAAAAACTAAGAATAATTAGAAGAGGAGGAGGAGAAGAAGAATAGCTAGGTTTAGGTGTAGTTTTTTCCTGTTTTGTTTTAGGTTAATTAGTGCTAGGTTTAAGAAGAGGAAAAAGGAGAAGAAGAAGAAGAAGAAGAAGAAGAGGAGGAGGAGGAGGAGGAGAAAGAAGAAGAAGAAGAAGAAGATGATGATGATGATGATGATGATGATGATGAAAGAGAAGAGGAGGAGGAGGAGGAGGAGAAGAAAGCTAGAGGAGAGGAGGAGAAGAAGAAGACCACCGACACCCCGACCCCGACCACCGACACCCCGACACCTGACACCCCGACCACCGACACCCCGACCCCGACCGCGACACCCCAACACCCTGAGACCCCGACAATCGACATCCCGACCCCCCCACCCCGACCCCCGACACCCTGACACCACACCCCGACCCACACCCCGACCCCGACCCCGACACCCTGACACCCCGACCCCGACACGACACCCCGGCACGACACCCCGACCCCGACACCCCGACACCCTAACACCACACCCCGACCCCGACCACTGATACCCCGACACCTGACACCCCGACCACCGACACCCCGACCCCGACACCCTGAGACCCCGACAATCGACACCCCGACCCCCCATCCAGACCCCGACAATGATGATGATGCATTTAATGATCCCGGAGCATATATAGACGATTTAGAGTAATATTAGTAATGTGAGCTTTCAATTTTTTATTATGTTCATGATGATGATACACTTAAATTATATACATATTATTCATGTCAGGTATCCAAATTTTTTATGTTGTACTAATTTCGTTTACTTTTGTCATTGCAGGTGTTGACAGGATGGTGGGCAAGGGTCTAGAGCACCCCGAGCCTCCTGCGAGCGCTACTGGGAGGGGTGGTTCCATTATTCCAGCCCAGCCCTTCCCGAGAGCGCTGCTAGACAGTATGCAGACAGTTGCGGCGGGCGCTTATTCTTTGGCTGGGAGAGGTCAGGGGAGGACGAAGAAGGCTGCTAGAGGTGGACGTGGCAGCGGGAGAGGTAGGAAGGCTTCTACGCCTTCCTCGCCACCACCCTCAGCTGATTCACCTGACCACATGGACCCGTCTCAGACTCCGGTCCATGAGCCTCCGATCGCCGATCTTCGCCCCACCACACTCGGGTCGCCGATCCTTCGCCCCACCAGACTCGTGTCGCCGATCCTTCGCCCCATGTGAGTCCGGTCCCAGAGTCTTCGTCCCAGAAGACTCCGGTCCCGGAGTCTTCGTCCCACGAGACTCCGGAGGCTAGTGGCCCTACTGATGGTAGTGAGGACACCTTTTCTGATGATAGCTACAGCGACGACGAGCTGGTTGAGAAGGGCAAGAAGGTCTACAAGCGTGGCTGTACAAAGCTCCCGCTCGTGCCGGCGACCCCCGACCAGAGGTGGTTGATTGCGCCTAAAGGGTTGAAGTAAGTGCATTTAATATTTTTTAACCTTTTGCCTTCATGTTCCTTCAAATTAGTATCTAATGCGTTGGCCTTGTCATACTGCAGGGGCTGGGTACACCCCCCTGGTGTCCGCAGGCCCAACCAGGTCCTTGGTGTGATTTGCCATCAGCACTTCCCTGGGTGGGTCACGTTGCCCGGTGAGGGTCAGTTTCCACAGCTAGCACTGAGCTGGGAGCTGTACTTGGTTGCCCCGGCCCCGCCGGGGAGATGGTCGCCGATGTCTTGTGCGATTACCTAGTGATTGTACTAATCAGTGTTGTCTTGTTTGATTGCAGACCTTCTACAGGGTTTCAGAGGGAGAGCAGGAGGCCGCGTCTATGGTTGTCGAAACCGAGTGCAAGCGCCTACTTCAGAACTTACGGCACGAGGCTCGGGTGCAGGCCGTTCGAGACTACTACGCCTCGAAGGGTATTAGGAGGGCCAAGAAGAAGTGTCGCGGCAAGTTTCTGAGTAAGGAAAAGTACATGCAGGTAATTACCTATTCTTCAGGCCTTGAACATAGTTTTCTTGATTTGATTTGTAGGCATAGCGCTGAAATTTCTCTTCACTAACTTAGGTGCCCCCGAGATGGTGTGTGGATAAGATGGACTGTTGGGAGGCATTGGTGGATGCGTGGTGCTCTCCCGAATGGCTAGTCGAACACCAGAGGGCCAAGGATAAGCGCGACCAAATGGAAGGTGTGCCACACCATCAAGGGAGCTCCAACCTATTTGAGTAAGGGGATAACTGGGTATGTGGTTTGGTACATGATTCATGCAATTTCATTCTTCATGCTAGCATTTATCCCTTCCAAAATGAACTAATATGCTTAGTTAGCTAAAAATGGCATAACTACCTTGGATAGTTCATTTATGACATATTTAGCTCCAAAATGACATAATAACCTTAGATAGCTCTATAAAATGACTTAATAGTTAGTTAAAAAATGGCATAACTACCTTCGATAGCTCAATAACGACCTAAACTAATCTTAGCTAGTTCATTCATGACATAATTAGCTATAAAATGACATAATAACCTTAGATAGCTCTATAAAATGACTTAATATGCTAAGGTTAGTTAAAAATGGCATAACTACCTTCGATAGCTCAATAACGACCTAAACTAATCTTAGCTAGTTCATTCATGACATAATTAGCTATAAAATGACATAATAACCTTATATAGCTCTATAAAATGACAATGATAAGGTTAGTTAAAAAATGGCATAACTACCTTCGATAGCTCAATAACGACCAACACTAATCTTAGCTAGTTCATTCATGACATAATTAGCTCTAAAATGACATAATAACCTTGGATAGCTCAATAATGACATAATTAGCATACTTTGGTCAAAAATGGCATAATAATCTTGGTTACCTCGAAAATGACCTAAACTTAGCTTATTTTCCTCGAAAATGACATAATAACCTTTCTTAGCTCCAAAATGACCTATTTACATAGCAATATCATTCTTCATGCTAGCTTGAGCCCTTAACTAATATTTTGTTCCTCTCTCTCAGGCGCACCACCACAAGAAGCCTGTGCCAAATCTGTTCGACCTCTATGGCATGGCCCATATGGCCCCGTACAAGAAGGCCAAGCCATTCACAGAGTCTGACCTAGATCATCCAGAGAGCTTCACCAACATCTCCTCCCACCACAAGCTTGTGAAGTACAGAGACGAGGGGAAGGCGAGGAAAGGGGAGGACTTTAACCCGAGCCAGGATCCTTTTGATACAGAGCTGGTGATGATATCTGGTGGCGGGAGGTCCCATGGCTCTCAAGCCATTGGTGATGGACTGATACGTTGTCCTAGGACTCTCCCGCAGATCAAGAAGCGCCTGAGTAGCTCTGATCGTGAGATAACGCCTCATGCACAGCCCGCGGAGCTCGCCATGGTGGTTAGTTATACGAACTCTCTCACCTTTCCTCCATTACATTGTGTGTGCATCTGTCGATGATTACAATACAAACAAGGAGTGGTGTGTTGCAGGCATTGGTTGAGAAAGAGAGATTGAAGACCTAGGCGCTTTTGGAGGAGGCAAAAAGGGAGGCGACGGAGAGGGAGAGAGAGATGGAGGAGAGGACGGCTAAGCTGTTGGAGGAGAGGAACTGGAACGACAGCGCTAACCGGGCCCTATACGAGCTCATCGTGGTACATTTCCCGTGCATATTTAGCCCAATCATGCACGTAATGTTCGCATTACTATCTAATATTACTGACTCATGAGAACCAAATGTGCAGACCATGTGCGAGAAAAACGGTCAGGCCCCTCCGCCGATGCCCCAGATTGCTCCGGCGACCACGGTGACTTTGATTTGAATGGTCGTTAGTTACTACTATTCACATTTCAGTTTGCGAACTTGCTAACGAGACATTATTGGAAATGATCTTTGGTGCAGCATGGTTCCCGACAAGCATCGACCAATCCTTCTGTGTATGCCAATGCCGGAACCCCGACCGGTCCTTCACCTCCGTCTGGCACTGGCGCAGCCCCGACCATTCCTACACCTCCGTGATAACGGTATTTTTCTTCTTATTTAGCCTGTTTAGTCCATTTTTGACATAATTTAGCCTATTTAGTCCACAAATGACATAATAAGATGAAGAAAATCAAGGAAGAAGAAGGAAAGAAGGAATAGGAAGAAAAGAAGAAGAAGAAGAAGAAGATTCTTCTTCTTCTAGTTTTCTTCTTCTTCTCCAAAATGAAGTTAGCTCTAAGTTACATAAAAAATGGCATAATATGCTTAGTTAGGTCAAAAATGGCATAATTAGCTAGGTAAGCTCAAAAATGGTATTTTTCTTCTTATTTAGCCTATTTATTCCATTTATGACATAATTCAGCCTATTTAGTCCACAAATGACATAATAAGATGAAGAAAATCAAGGAAGAGGAAGAAAAGAAGGAATAGGAAGAAAAGAACAAGAAGAAGATGATGATGATGAAGAAGCTTCTTCTTCTTCTTCTTCTAGTCTTCTTCTTCTTCTTCTAGTTTTCTTCTTCTTCTTCTCCAAAATGAAGTTAGCTCTAAGTTATATCAAAAATGGCATAATATGCTTAGTTAGGTCAAAAATGGCATAATTAGCTAGGTAAGCTCAAAAAATGGCTTTTTTCTTCTTATTTAGCCTATTTAGTCCATTTATGACATAATTTAGCCTATTTAGTCCACAAATGACATAATAAGAGGAAAAAATCAAGGAAGAGGAAGAAAAGAAGGAATAGGAAGAAAAGAAGAAGAAGAAGAAGAAGAAGAAGAAGAAGAAGAAGAAGAAGAAAGAGTAAGAAGAAGAAGAAGAAGAAGAAGAAGAAGAAGAAGAAGAAAAGAAGAAGAACTTCTTCTTCTTCTAGTCTTCTTCTTCTTCTAGTTTTCTTCTTCTTCTCCAAAATGAAGTTATCTCTAAGTTATATAAAAAATGGCATAATATGCTTAGTTAGGTCAAAAATGGCATAATTAGCTAGGTAAGCTCAAAAATGGCATTTTTCTTCTTATTTAGCCTATTTAGTCCATTTATGACATAATTTCCTATTTAGTCCACAAATGACATAATAACATGAAGAAAATCCAGGAAGAGGAAGAAGAAGAAGAAGAAGAAGAAGAAGAAGAAAAGAAGAAGAAGAAGAAATGAAGAAGAAGAAGAAGACTAGAAGAAGAAGAAGTAACTTCTTCTTCTTCTAGTCTTCTTCTTCTTCTAGTTTTCTTCTTCTTCTCCAAAATGAAGTTAGCTCTAAGTTATATAAAAAATGGCATAATATGCTTAGTTCACTCAAAAATGGCATAATTAGCTAGGTTAGCTCCATTTTACCTAAGTATGCTTACTTCTTCTTCTTCTTCTTCTTCATTTTCTTCTTCTTCTTCTGATTCTAGTCTTCTTCTTCTAACTTTCTTGTTTCCCATTTTGCAGATTTAATTCACTATATGGAAGCTTGCATGGATGGAGTGCTTGTTTCCATGTTCTTTTTTTCATTTGTATCGATGAAAAATGAAGAACTTGTTATACTGATGCATGGAACAATGTGTTGGATGAACATTGTGATGTTACTGTAATATGTATGGATGGAACTCTGTTTCTTATGTATGTATGTTGTCATGGATGGATCTATGTGTTGGATACATCATATGTCTGCTGTGCATGTGAAAAAAAAATATGTATATCTGTGTGTGAATTCCTGTGAAATTAAATGGGTTCAAATAAAAACAGGGGATATATAGCCTCTTTGCCGTCTGCTAGCAGACGACAAAGAGGACACGTGGCAGCTACCTTTAGAAACTGTAAACACTGGCTGCCTATTTGGTCACTTTGTCGTCTGCCAGCAGACGACAAAGATTCAAATCACTTTGTCGTCCGCTGGCGGACGGCATAGCTGGCCACGTGGTAGCTTCCCAATGCTAACTAGCTGAGCTCTTTGCCGTCTGTCAGCGGACGGCAAAGAGCTTTGAATCTTTGCCATCCGCTAGCGGACGGCAAAGAGCGCCGTTAACCCCCTAAGGGCTCTCACCCCACCCCACTGCCGTCCGTTATCTTTGCCGTCTGCTGGCCTCGGATGGCGGACGACACAATCCTTTGCCGTCCGTTTCTAATAAGCAGACGACAAAGAAGGCCTTTGCTGGCACGTGTTCAGACAGACAGTTTGTCGTCTGCTGGCGGAAGGCAAAGAAGTTTGCCGTCCGTGATCTATGCCTTTGCCGTCTGCCATGGCGGACGGCAAAGAAGCTGATTCCAGTAGTGGTTGGAGATGTAACAACTCCCCCAAGCTTAAACCTTTGCTTGTCCTCAAGCAACTCAGTTGAAAACTGAAAGTGAGAAAGAAAAACTTTTACGAACCCTTTTGCTCTTGTTTGCATAAATAGGCTTAAACAACACCCAGGTTTTCAGCCAGCATTATAACTAACCATGTCGACAATAACTCTTAAAGATTATATTAACTCATATCAATGACATAATCAGCTAGCGAGCGATAATAAGAGTACTCAAACAGCAACACGTTGTCAAAACAACCATGATATAATATGACAATAGTGGTATCTCGCTAGCCCTTTCTGAGACCGAAAAACATAAATGCAGAGCACCTCCAAAGTATATGTGAATGACATATTGTTGATCAGAAATAATGTAGAATTATTCTGCAAAGCATAAAGGAGTGTTTGAAAGGAGTTTTTCAAAGAAAGACCTCGGTGAAGCTACTTACATATTGAGCATCAAGATCTATAGAGATAGATCAAGACGCTTGATAAGTTTTTTCAATGAGTACATACCTTGACAAGATTTTGAAGTAGTTCAAAATGGAACAGTCAAAGAAAGAGTTCTTGCCTGTGTTACAAGGTGTGAAATTGAGTAAGACTCAAAAGCCCGACCTCGGCAGAAGATAGAAAGAGAATGAAAGTCATTCCCTATGCCTCAGCCATAGGTTCTATAAAGTATGCCATGTTGTGTACCTTATCTATTGTATACCCTACACTGATTTTTGGCAAGGGAGTACAATAGTGATCTAGGAGTAGATCACTGAACAGCGGTCAAAATTATCCTTAGGGGAATAAGGATATGTTTCTCGATTATGGAGGTGACAAAAGGTTCGTCGTAAAGGGTTACGTCGATACAAGTTATGGCACTGACCCAGATGACTCTAAGTCTTAATCTGGATACATATTGGAAGTGGGAGCAATTAGCTAAAGTAGCTTTGTGCAGAACATTGTAGACATAGAAATTTGCAAAATACATACGGATCTGAAAATGGCAGACCCGTTGACTAAACTTCTCTCACAAGCAAAACATGATCACACCTTATTACTCTTTGGGTGTTAATCACATAGCGATGTGAACCAGATTATTGACTCTAGTAAACCCTTTGGGTGTTGGTCACATGACAATGTGAACTATGGGTGTTAATCACATGGTGATGTGAACTATTGATGTTAAATCACATGGCGATGTGATCTAGATTATTGACTCTAGTGCAAGTGGGAGACTGAAGGAAATATGCCCTAGAGGCAATAATAAAGTTATTATTTATTTCCTTATTTCATGATAAATGTTTATTATTCATGCTAGAATTGTATTAACCGGAAACATAATACTTGTGTGAATACATAGACAAACAGAGTGTCACTAGTATGCCTCTACTTGACTAGCTCGTTGATCAAAGATGGTTATGTTTCCTAGCCATGGACATGAGTTGTTATTTGATTAACGGGATCACATCATTAGGAGAATGATGTGATTGACTTGACCCATTCCGTTAGCTTAGCACTTGATCATTTAGTATGTTGCTATTGCTTTCTTCATGACTAATACATGTTCCTATGACTATGAGATTATGCAACTCCCGTTTACCGGAGGAACACTTTGTGTGCTACCAAACGTCACAACGTAACTGGGTGATTATAAAGGTGCTCTACAGGTGTCTCCGAAGGTACTTGTTGGGTTGGCGTATTTCAAGATTAGGATTTGTCACTCCGATTGTCGGAGAGGTATCTCTGGGCCCACTCGGTAATGCACATCACTATAATCTTTCCAAGCATTGCAACTAATGAGTTAGTTGCGGGATGATGTATTACAGAACGAGTAAAGAGACTTGCCGGTAACGATATTGAACTAGGTATTGTGATACCGACGATTGAATCTCGGGCAAGTAACATACCGATGACAAAGGGAACAACGTATGTTGTTATGCGGTCTGACCGATAAAGATCTTCGTACAATATGTAGGAGCCAATATGGGCATCCAGGTCCCGCTATTGGTTATTGACAAGAGAGGTGTCTCGGTCATGTGTACATAGTTCTCGAACCCGTAGGGTCTGCACGCTTAACGTTCGTTGACGATATAGTACTATGAGTTATGTATGTTGGTGACCGAATGTTGTTCAGAGTTTTGGATGAGATCACGGATATGACGAGGAACTCCGGAATGGTCCGGAAGTAAAATTGATATGTGGATAGTAGTGTTTGATCTCCGGAAAGGTTCTGGAATCCATCGGAAGGGGTTCCGGATGTTTCCCGAAATGTTTGGGCATGAGAACACTTTATCTGGGCCGAAGGGGAAAGCCCACGAGGTTTTTGGAAAGCGCAAAAGGAAGTTTTGCGGAGTCCAGGGGCCAGACGCCAGGGTCCCTGGCGTCTGGGTCCAGACGCCGGGAACCCTGGCGTCTGGCCCTGGAGTCCGAGAAGGACTCTTGCCTTTCGGGTGAAACCGACTTTGTGGAGGCTTTTACTCCAAGTTTCGACCCCAAGGCTCAACATATAAATAGAGGGGTAGGGCTAGCACCCAAGACACATCAAGAAACACCAAGCCGTGTGCCGGCAACCCCGTCTCCTCCAGTTTATCCTCCGTCATAGTTTTCGTAGTGCTTAGGCGAAGCCCTGCGAAGATTGTTCTTCACCAACACCGTCACCACGCCGTCGTGTTGCCGGAACTCATCTACTACTTCGCCCCTCTTGCTGGATCGAGAAGGCGAGGACGTCACCGAGCCGAACGTGTGCAGAACTCGGAGGTGCCGTGCTTTCGGTACTTGGATCGGTCAGATCGTGAAGATGTACGACTACATCAACCGCGTTGATATAACACTTCCGCTTACGGTCTACGAGGGTACGTAGACAACACTCTCCCCTCTCGTTGCTATGCATCACCATGATCTTGCGTGTGCGTAGGAAAATTTTGAAATTACTACGTTCCCCAACAAGATATAGGCTTTTGTAATCTGAAAATATAAATACAGCAAGGTAACTAATGATAAAAGTGAGCACAAACGGTATTGCAATGCTAGGAAACAAGGCCTAGGGTTCATACTTTCACTAGTGCAAGTTCTCTCAACAATAATAACATAATTGGATCATATAACTATCCCTCAACATGCAACAAAGAGTCACTCCAAAGTCACTAATAGCGGAGAACAAACGAAGAGATTATTGTAGGGTACAAAACCACCTCAAAGTTATCCTTTCTGATCGATCTATTCAAGAGTCTGTAGTAAAATAACATGAAGCTATTCTTTCCATTTGATCTATCATAGAGTTCGTACTAGAATAACACCTTAAGATACAAATCAACCAAAACCCTAATGTCACCTAGATACTCCAATGTCACCTCAAGTATCAATGGGTATGATTATACGATATGCATCACACAATCTCAGATTCATCTATTCAACCAACACAAAGAACTTCAAAGAGTGCCCCAAAGTTTCTACCAGAGAGTTAAGACGAAAATGGGCGCCAACCCCTATGCATAAGTTCACAATGTTACGGAACCCGCAAGTTGATCACAAAAACATACATCAAGTAGATCACGTGAATATCCCATTTTCACCACAGATAAGCACATGCAAGACATACATCAAGTGTTCTCAAATCCTTAAAGACTCAATCCGACAAGATAACTTCAAAGGGAAAACTCAATCCATTACAAGAGAGTAGAGGGGGAGATACATCATAAGATCCAACTATAATAGCAAAGCTCGCGATACATCAAGATCGTACCACCTCAAGAACACAAGAGAGAGAGAGAGATCAAACACATAGCTACTGGTACATACCCTCAGCCCCGAGGGTGAACTACTCCCTCCTCGTCATGGAGAGCACCGGGATGATGAAGATGGCCACCGGTGAGGGATCCCCCCTCCGGCAGGGTGCCGGAACGGGTCTAGATTGCTTTTCGGTGGCTACAGAGGCTTGCGGCGGCGGAACTCCTGATCTAGGTTATTTTTTGAAGATTTCTGTATATATAAGAGGTTTTGGCGTCGAGAACAAGTCAGGGGGGTCTCCGGGCTGTCCACAAGGTAGGGAGGCGCGCCCCCCACTGTAACATCCCAATTTTTGGAATGTTATTAATTAAATAAGTTTTATTGTTGTGTGATTGATTGAGTGAAATTGGGTGGAATTTGAAACTTTTTGAAAGTTGAATGAGAGGGAATAAAAGGACTTTCCCAAACTTTCTTCTTTGCATTTGATCTCCATGAATTCAAATCCATTTAATCACAAAAACCCTAGAGTGAAGATGATATGACTTCTTCCATTTAATTAAATGAAAAGGGATTTGAATTTCATTTGGAAATATTTCAAATTCAGAAACTTTATGCAACTCAGTGATTTTCATGAGAGAAGATAAAATGACTTCTTCAAATTATAAGAAATATAGGTTGGAAGTTAAAAGAATCAAATTGAAAGTCATTTGGAAGTATTTTGAAACCCACCTTCAATTTAGGAGTTATTTGCCTTTTGTTCAAATTATTTTTCTCCTAAAACTAAATAGACGGAAATAAGGGTAAAATGATTCCCTTCAATGGAAAATTTGGAGAATTTTTTTTTGAAATAATTTTGGTATTTTAAAAATGATTTTTATTGGGTTTTATTGCAATAGCAGCACTGTTTGACATTTGTGAATTTTTGTGGATTTATTTTGAACTTGGAAAATAGTTCATGTTGTGGGAAATATTTTTCTGAAAATTGTGACATATTATATGACTATATGTAATTTTTTTTATTTTGTTTCTTTCTTTTTGTTGTCTGTTCTTATAAAAAAACCAGCGCAGGCCGGCGCTAGCCGCCAGGCCCAACCATCGCTCCCGAACCGCGGGCTCCCTCTCCAGCGCCAAAGCACTATCGCTCGGACGACCGAAACCCTCTCGCTCTCGCTCGCCTCTCTCTCTTACTGACAGCGGGGCCCGCGTCTTCTTCTTCCTCAAGCCACGCCCTAATCCTGCACGCGCACAAGTTCGTTCCTGCCAACCCAAATCCTCGCGGGATTCGCTCGATTCGTTGCCCCTCGCGCAAGCCCGCCTCCCTATAAATAATGCCCTACTCCTCCTCCTCTTATTTTCCGAAAAATCTCAATATCTCGTGCCCCAGAGCCTCACCTCGATCTCGCCGGAGTTCCGCCTCCAGGAGCTCCTATCGCCGACCAAGTCTGCCGCCACTGGAGGTTTCCCGAACCCCTATTTTCCTCTGTCCGCTCCTGCTCGACGCGCTTCATATCCCTGACCCTTTTCTCGTGCAGATCCGCACGGGAACGACGTGCCCGACGCCTCCCGCATCTCGCCGGCGCTGCCGCTGCTCCAGCCGTTCGCCACCGTCGCCACAGGCTGCCCCCAAAGCTCACGAGGTCACCCCCGAGTTCGTCTTCATGCTCCGCGCCCCGTCCGACCCTTCCCCGAGTCCGGCGACCACCAGGACGAGCGCCACGACCACGTCCGAACGACGTCGTCATCGTCTTCTCCAAGTCCGGCAGCCCCGTCCGGTAAGCATCAACCACAACCGTCCGATCTTTGTTTTACGGCGTAGATTAGATCGGAGTCAACATTTAGGGTTTTCTTAAGTAGATCGGTTTTATTTACGGTTTATACTCGGTTTAAACCTGACCGGTTCGCCGGTTTTCTCTTATTAAACGCACGCGATCAGTTTAGTTAAGTTTCGGCCAAGCGTCTTTTAACTACCGATCACCCACCTGTTTAGCCTAGTAGCAATAGGCCACGTAGCTAGTGCCCGATTTTTTTTTTGTTATTTTCGTTTCTGTTTTAAAAACAGAACAAGTTTCAATCTTAGATTGCTAGTATCTTTTAGCCTGCTTAATGTTTTTGAGTGATTCCAATTGCACTGTGTCACAAATTTTGTGAAGTTTCTGTTAGTGACTTGAAATTTTGAATTTGAGTAGTTAAATCTGAGATATTTCAAATATGCTTCAAACACTGTTTTGGCTCTAGTTTGAATTCTAGAATAGATTTTCGATTGATTCTTTTTGCTGCTGTTTTGTTATTGTTTTGTCTATCCAGTAGCATATAGTGGCCTATTTTTAGTTTATTTAAATTAGGTTTATTGTGAAAACAGTACTGTTTTGCTTATGTAGTTGTTTTAGTCATATAATTAGTGTTTTTAATTATTTTTAGTTAAGTCTTTTTGTAAATTTTTACATGTTGTCATATGTTTCTGTTAGACTGCGGTAGATAAATGTTTGTAGTTATTTATTAGTGTTTAGCTACTGTTTTAGTATTTGTTTGTTTAGTTCATAGTGATAGTTGATAGAAATAGTTTTATTAGTTTTAAAGTAATTCTTTTTGCCACTTCAATATATGTTGTCATTGATTCTATATTTAGAAGTAAATTAGTTTTCATAGTTATTTTAGTATTGTTTATTATTGTCTTAGTGCTTTGTTAGTTGTTATAGTTTTTCTAGTGTTAACTAGATAGTTATAGTAGTTTTTATATTAGTTCTTTTTGCTAGTTATTAATTTAGTAAATTATTTTATGTTGTTGCAATAGAATTATATTTTCTTTGCTGCATAAAAGTTATTAGAGTAATTTAGTGTTGCTACGAGAGTATTGACTGTTATTGTGTGAGTTGGTTTCTCCCTTGTTTTCCTGAAGTTTTCTTTGGAATTCTATTCTTTGACTTCATTATTGTTTTATTTATTGCTTTTTGATTGTTATTTTGATTGCTAGTATTGTTTGCTAGGATTATTGCTTATGTGAGTATAATGTTTGACTATATAGATTTTCTTGGAGTGACGAATAGTTTATCAAAGATTCCGAGAGCGTTATTATCTTCATCAACTTACCAGGCAAGTTCACTTTGACCATGTTTTTCATACCTATGTTTTATTTGCATGTAGTAGCACCCTTTCAACAATCCCTCCAGTAGTGTTATTGAATCTTGTAGTTGAGTAGATTGCATGAGGTAGTAACCCATCTCCCTGTTATCAATGCCCGGGACGTTAAAACGCTATAGTAGACGGGGTTGGTATGAATGCTCGGGAGTGGTGTGAGAATGGAGGACTCTACGTCAATGACAACAAATTCATGATGGCATCGGCAAGGACTGCATCTTCAGGACTTCAAGACTTCTTCGAGACTCGAGACAAGAATTCAATACACACTACTGGGTGAAGGACGGTTGACGGGCACCCTGGAGAAACCAGTGGATGGCCGGGATGCATGGAGAAGCGCCATGACATCTTGCGGAAAGCTTCACCCAGACTCAAAGAGACGGAAGAATACTTCATGCACGGAAGCTTACCTGTGCAACCGCAAGTCACTATGGGCTCTGGCTTGGTTGACCTTAGTGGTGACTCTGGCTGGGACGGTGCTAGCAGATGTAGAACTACGATAGGATTGGATGAGCACCGGACAGTGGTCAGGGGAACTCTTCGGAAGACCATGTTTCGGTCGTCTTGTTCTCAAACACCCTGAAGTGCGAGAACGTAAAAAGAGGGATCGAATCTTGCGGGTAAAGTGTACAAACCTCTGCAGAGGGTTAAAACCTAATCGATTAGCCGTGTCCCCGGTTACGGACAATTTGAGCCTCTGGACTTGGATCTATCTCGGAACTCTCAACACCAGACTGATAATTTAATTGTGGGCAACTTATGATGATTCGGGCAATGAGACATCGGTTGGCGGAACCATGTCATGATAGAAAACTCCGTAGTACAGACTCCTGATATTCCTTTGATGTAGGGAAAATAAAACCAGCTTTTACGCAAAACAAAACTCAGACATAGAGCCACAAAGCCATATTGCATATAGAATAGTTTTATCATCTGCTTTCTCTTATTGTGATCTTGCCGGTACATTCAATGTACTGACCAATACGGCTGCAACGTATCATGTTGCAGGATTATCTCCATGACGAGTGAGTTTCGTTGTTGGGTTACGGTCTACACTCAACCTGCCGATGGCGTTGATGGGACTCCACACCCGATTGTTTGTTTCCGCTGAGACTTATGAGGTATATATCAGTTTTACGTTATTTATACATGTGATTGCACTTTGATATATACATTGATGTACTGTGTGTGCCAGCATACTGATCGAGGGATGGCACAGATACACAGAGGCTTGACCGTCTGAGGTCGGGTCGCTACACCCACTCTCGTGGGCAGCCCGGGAGTCTTCCGGCCCAACTCTTTTACTCCATGGCCTTCTTCTGGTCCAAAAATAAGCTCCGTGAAATTTTAGGTCAATTGGACTCCGTTTGATTTTCCTTTTCTGTAAAAAACTCAAAAACAAGGAAAAACAGAAACTGGCACTGGGCTCTAGGTTAATAGGTTAGTCCCCAAAATCATATAAATGCATATAAAACATCCTAGATGGATAATATAATAGTATGAATACTTCATAAATTATAGATACGTTGGACACATATCAGCATCCCCAAGCTTAATTCCTGCTCGTCCTCGAGTAGGTAAATGATAAAAGAAATAATTTATGAAGTGTGAATGCTAGCAAGTGCATAAGTTTGATCAATGATAGTTTCAATCACTTTTTCTAGCATCATTATATATCATAACAGTAGCTCATATCATAAAGCTTCTCATGATCAAGTAAGAATCTATTCACATGTTAGAGTATAGATCATAAACTTTCTTGAAAACTAACAAACCGTTCTCAGTCATCAAACAATTGCAATTCATCTTATTTACAGGAAGGGTCTATGTAAGAGCTTTGATTTAGCAAATCCCACATACTCAACTATCATATAGTCTTCCATGATTGCTACCACTCAAAGCATATTTTTAGAACAAATAGCATCCATCGAACACAGAGAAAGATAGGGGCTTAATGTTTCGCCGCCCAACTTATTTATCATATAGATAATTGTCAACAATAATAATTCATGATCAAATATATTTGAATGGCCATATATGCTTAGATCTTTCTCCACCACATGATGCTTCCCAACTAAAAAGTAGGTTGGAATGAGAAGGAATACTACTGACTCTTGCACAAAAGTAAAAGATAGGCCCTTCGCAGAGGGAAGCAGGGATTTGTAGAGGTGCCAGAGCTCGAAGCAAAAACAGATATGAAAATAATTTTGAGAGGTATGCTTTCAATGTCAACATAGCGACCAAGAGTTCCCAATATCTTCCATACTAGATACATTATAGGCAGTTCCCAAACAGAAAGGTAAAGATTTTACTCCCCCTCCACCAACAATCACACTCCACGGCTTGTCCGAAACAACGGGTGACGTCCAACTATCAACAATCCAGGGGGAGTTTTTTAAAAAAAATTGCGAATTTGTTTTTGATCTTTTGATCATAGGACTGGACATCCCAGTTACCAGCCATTTTCTCGTGAATGATGAGCGGAGTCCACTCATCGTGAGAATAACCCACCTAGCATGGAAGATACTGACAGCCCCTAGCCGCTACATAAGCGATTCGGGCATACAAAACAGATTATTATTTGAAGGTTTAGAGTTTGGCACATGCAAATTTACTTGGAACGGCAGGTAAATACCGCATATAGGTAGATATGGTGGACACTCATGGAATAAACTTGGTTCAAGGAATTTGGATGCACAAGCAGTATTCCCGCTTAGTACAGATATTTTGGCTGGAAAAGGATTCTAAATAGCAAGCACCACATGTTAGAGGATCCATAACAATATAACTTCTATACAAATATACCCAAGCATAACTCATTATGTTGTCTTCCTTGTCCAACTTCAACTAATTTACTCAGGTTTGAAAATAATTAATGGGGCTCATAATCATAGAAGATGTCTAAGATAGTATATTTATATGTGAAATCTCTCTTCCTTCAATATTCTTTCATGAATTGTTCAAGTGACCAATACAATGTTTGCTAACCTTCAATAAATTTACCACCTCCACTTATTATATGTGAAGTCATTACTCCCCATGGGATAAGCATATGAAACATATATAATTTCTGATTTATGATATTCAAATATTCAACTATTTACTCATAGGATATAAGTGAAGCACACGAGTAAATGACAAACTACTCCAAAAAGATATAAGTCAAGATCAATGAATAGTTAAATAATTATGTAGCTTTGTGAAGACTCTCTCTCATTTAAGAATTTCAGATCTTGGGATATTATTCAAACAGCAAGCAAAACAAAATAAAACGACATTTCAAGGATAGCACTCATCATGTGAAGGAGCAAAAACTTAGGCTCAACCGATACTAACCGATAATTGTTGAAGAACAAAGGTGGGATGCCTACCGGGGCATCCCCAAGCTTAGATGCTTGAGACTTCTTGAAATATTATCTTGGGGTGCCTTGGGAATCCCCAAGCTTGAGCTTTTGTGTCTCCTTAATTCCTCTCATATCACGATTTCCTAAATCTCGAAAGCTTCATCCACACCAAACTCAACAAGAACTCGTGAGATAAGTTAGTATAAACCAATGCAAAAACCTTATCATTTTCTACTGTAACAAATCACTAAAATTATTATTCAACATTGCATACTAAATACCTCTGCATATTTAATACTCTATCCTCAAATAGAATCATTAAACAAGCAAACATATGCAAACAATGCAAACATAACAGCAATCTGCCAAAACAGTACAGTCTGTAAAGAATGCAAGATTCATCATACTTCCCTAACTCCAAACAGTATGAAATTCTACCACACTGTAGAAAATTTATCAGAGCTTATTATGCAAAAAGTTTCAACATTTTAACATATTCTGGATTTTCTAGGGAATTTTTGCAACAGCGATAAACTTTCTGTTTTGAAACAGCAACATGTATACTTGCAAAATAAGCATGGTAAAGGCTATCCTTGACATTTTTATTGAAACTAGAGATGCAAAACATTATTATAAATAACAGCAAGCAAATACTAACAAACTAAAATGACGCTCCAAGCAAATCACATCTCATGTGGTGAATAAAAATATAGCTCCAAGTAAAGTTACCGATGAACGAAGATGAAAGAGGGGATGCCATCCGGGGCATCCCCAAGCTTAGGCTCTTGGTTGTCCTTGAATATTACCTTGGGGTGCCTTGGGCATCCCCAAGCTTAGGCTCTTGCCACTTCTTATTCCATAGTACATCGAATCTTTTACCCAAAACTTGAAAACTTCACAACACAGAACTCAACAGAAAACTCGTAAGCTCCATTAGTATAAGAAAATAAATCACCACTTAAGTACTGTTGTGAACTCATACTAAATTCATATTCGTGTAATATCTACTGTATTCCAACTTCTCTATGGTTCATACCCTCCGATACTACTCATAGATTCATCAAAATAAGAAAACAACACATAGAAAACAGAATCTGTCAAAAACAGAACAGTCTGTAGTAATCTGTATCAAACGAATACTTCTGGAACTCCAAAATTCTGAAATAAATTGGTGGACCTGAGGAATTTGTCTATTAATCATCTTCAAAAAGAATAAACCTAAAATCACTCTCCAGTAAAACAATGGCAGCTAATCTCGTGAGCGCAAAAGTTTCTATTTTTTACAGCAAGATCGCAAAGACTTCACCCAAGTCTACCCAAAGGTTCTTCTTGCCACAAACACTGATTAAAACATAAAACCACATCTAACCAGAGGCTAGATGAATTACTTATTAATAAACAGGAGCAAAAAGCAAAGATCAAAAATAAAATTTGGTTGCCTCCCAACAAGCGCTAATGTTTAACGCCCCTAGCTAGGCATGATGATTTCAATGATGATCACATAAAAGATAAGAACTGAAACATAAAGAGAGAATCATGAAGCATATGACAAGCAAATTTAAGTCTAACCCACTTACTATGCATAGGGATTTTGTGAGCAAACAACTTATGGGAACAATAATCAACTAGCATAGGAAGGCAAAACAAGCATAACTTCAAGATTTTAAGAACATAGAGAGGAAACTTAAAATTATTGCAATTCCTACAAGCATATATTCCTCCCTCATAATAATTTTCAGTAGCATCATGAATAATTTCAACAATATAACCATCACTTAAAGCATTCTTTTCATGATCTACAAGCATAAAATTTTTATTACTCTCCACATAAGCAAAATTCTTCTCATTCGTTATAGTGGGAGTATCATAAGAGACTCGAATACTATAAATTGTTTCCACATTAAAAGAGTAATGTTCAGAAAAGGGGTAATCATAATCATGACAAATTTTATAAATATAATCATCACTACTTTTCATAGCATAAGTGTCATCACAATAATTATCATAAATAGGAGGCATGCTATCATCATAATAAATTTGCTCATCAAAACTTGGGAGGCTAAAAATATCATCTTCATTAAACATAGCATCCCCAAGCTTGGGACAAACATTAATTGGAGCAAATATGTTCTCAAACATGTCATTCTCATCAAACATAGCATCCCCAAGCTTGGGCCTTTTCATATCATAAGCATAATCACTCTCATCATTAATCGTATGGATAGCACCAATAGTATAGCAATTATCATCATCACAATGAGTAATAGGAGCAACATCATTTGGGAGGGATACCTTTCTACCTTTGCTTCTCCGTCTTTTATTTTTCTTCTTCACATCATGTGTGGGTTTAACCCTCTCTTTTGAGCTCCTTATTAATGAGATTGGTTGAATAGAAAGCTCCTCCTCGTTACCTGATTCATCATAAGAAATAATAGGAGGATATTAGGAAGTCTCTTCCACTTCATTAGTATTCTCTTCATCTTCTATTTCTTTTCTTTTCTTTATGTAATTGGCAATATAAGGATTTTCAATGAAATTCACCGCACAATATATTAAAATTTCTTCTAGATCAAAATCAAGAACTTTATCAAGGACAAATTCTAGCATATCCTTAGTTATACGTTTCATTTCTTCATAACCCAAAAGCAAACTAAGTTCATTATGATGTGCAAGGGAAATAAAGTCATCACAATTTTTGGACACGATACGATCATGAAACAATTTGCATTGGGGACTTAAATGATCACGTTCATTGCAAAGTTCACAAGGATGGCAAAGAAATTTAAAATTTTCAGCACAAGCATCTAGCCTCTCTTCCAACCATTTAGTTTCTAAATACTTATGCCTCTTGCAAAATATATCCTCCCTATTTGGTGTGTAATTGCAAACTCTATGCACTCCACAAAAATTGACATGCTTATAAGAGACATTTTCATCATGACTAGTGCAATCATCATTAGTACTATGGATATTCAAAGAGTTCATACTAACAACATTGCAATCATGCTCATCATTCAAAGATTTAGTGCCAAACATTCTAATGCATTCTTCCTCTAGCAATTGAGCACAATTATCGAAATCCTTGTTTTCATGAAAGATATTAAAAAGATGAAGCATATGAGGCAACCTTAATTCCATTTTTTTGTAGTTTTCTTTTATAAACTAAACTAGTGATAACATAAGAAACTAAAAGATTCGATTGCAAGATCTAAAGATATACCTTCAAGCACTCACCTCCCCGGCAACGGCGCCAGAAAAGAGTTTGATGTCTACTACGCAACCTTCTCCTTATAGACGTTGTTGGGCCTCCAAGTGCAGAGGTTTGTAGGACAGTAGCAAATTTCCCTCAAGTGGATGACCTAAGGTTTATCAATCCGTGGGAGGTGTAGGATGAAGATGGTCTCTCTCAAACAACCCTGCAACCAAATAACAAAGAGTCTCTTGTGTCCCCAACACACCCGATACAATGGTAAATTGTATAGGCGCACTAGTTCGGCGAAGAGATGGTGATACAAGTGCAATATGGATGGTTGATATAGGTTTTCGTAATCTGAAAATATAAATACAGCAAGGTAACTAATGATAAAAGTGAGCACAAACGGTATTGCAATGCTAGGAAACAAGGCCTAGGGTTCATACTTTCACTAGTGCAAGTTCTCTCAACAATAATAACATAATTGGATCATATAACTATCCATGAACATGCAACAAAGAGTCACTCCAAAGTCACTAATAGCGGAGAACAAACGAAGAGATTATTGTAGGGTACGAAACCACCTCAAAGTTATCCTTTCTGATCGATCTATTCAAGAGTCCGTAGTAAAATAACATGAAGCTATTCTTTCCGTTCGATCTATCATAGAGTTCGTACTAGAATAACACCTTAAGATACAAATCAACCAAAACCCTAATGTTACCTAGATACTCCAATGTCACCTCAAGTATCCGTGGGTATGATTATACGATATGCATCACACAATCTCAGATTCATCTATTCAACCAACACAAAGAACTTCAAAGAGTGCCCCAAAGTTTCTACCGGAGAGTCAAGACGAAAACGGGCGCCAACCCCTATGCATAAGTTCACAATGTTACGGAACCCGCAAGTTGATCACCAAAACATACATCAAGTAGATCACGTGAATATCCCGTTTTCACCACAGATAAGCACATGCAAGACATACATCAAGTGTTCTCAAATCCTTAAAGACTCAATCCGACAAGATAACTTCAAAGGGAAAACTCAATCCATTACAAGAGAGTAGAGGGGGAGAAACATCATAAGATCCAACTATAATAGCAAAGCTCGCGATACATCAAGATCGTACCACCTCAAGAACACGAGAGACAGAGATCAAACACATAGCTACTGGTACATACCCTCAGCCCTGAGGGTGAACTACTCCCTCCTCGTCATGGAGAACGCCGGGATGATGAAGATGGCCACCGGTGAGGGATCCCCCTCCGGCAGGGTGCCGGAACGGGTCTAGATTGGTTTTCGGTGGCTACAGAGGCTTGCGGCGCCGGAACTCCTGATCTAGGTAATTTTCTGGAGGTTTCTGTATATATAAGAGGTTTTGGCGTCGAGAACAAGTCAGGGGGGTCTCCGGGCTGTCCACGAGGTAGGGAGGCGCGCCCCCCACCCTCGTGGGCAGCCGGGGACTCTTCTGGCCCAAATCTTTTACTCCATGGCCTTCTTCTGGTCCAAAAATAAGCTCCGTGAAATTTCAGGTCAATTGGACTCCGTTTTATTTTCCTTTTCTGTAGAACTCAAAAACAAGGAAAAAAACAGAAACTGGCACTGGTCTCTAGGTTAATTGGTTAGTCCCCAAAATCATATAAAATAGCATATAAATGCATATAAAACATCCTAGATGGATAATATAGTAGTATGAATACTTCATAAATTATAGATACGTTGGAGATGTATCACCCAATGATATGAAAATAATAATAGTGCAAGACTGCCATGGACTAAGCTGGAATCTGCAAACATTTTATTCAACAGGAGAAGACAAGGTAAAATGTGCTCTTTATTAGTTCAACAGTTATTCATATGAGAGCCACTCAACATTTTCATCGTGGTCTTCTCCTCGGTAAGACTCGAATGAAAAGAAAAGAAATTCAGAGAAACATACTAAAATATTTTTGGAGTTTTTTGGTTTTCTTGAACAAGCAAATAAAAGGGAAAAGCAAAAATGAGAAAAACTATTTACACGGGAAAGCTCCCGACAAGCAAAAGAAGAATAAGGAAATCTTTTTGGATTTTCTTTTTAAGTCTACTACTAAGCATGCATAGAAAGTAAATTACTACAACTAATTTTTTCGGTTTTTCTAAAGTTTTTCAAACACATTGAAGAAAGCAAGAAAATAAATCTAAGCATGGATGATACAATGAAAAAGTGTGAACACCGCAAATAGAATGATATGTGTAAACATGAATATAATGGCGGTGAGGAACACGTACTCCCCCAAGCTTAGGCTTTTGGCCTATCTTGATAATCGATCAGTAGCCTGGAGGGTAGTAGGGATCCTAAGGAGCAGGCATCCACTCATCCCACTGCTGGGGCTCCTCCTGTGCTGCCTCTGCAGCAGCCTGAGCGTTCCAGTAGGTGATGATGTGTGCAGGCATAATCCGGTATCCGCCCCTGGCAGTAGAATCAAACAAAGCAGGTGCAGGCAATGGAATAACATCACGAGTTTTAACGCTAAAGACTAGGTTATAAGGAATGGCGATGTTAGGACGATCATGTGCAAGAAAGTGATGGTGTTCCATGGCTACACGATCTAGGTAGACCTTGGTCAGAGGGTAATCATGAGGGCGTATCCCAACATTGAAGTGGGCTGCCAAACGAGTAGCAAAAATCCCACCATGTATTTCACCCTGAGATTCATTAAGATGCAGGCGACGAGCCACAATAGCTCCCAAGTTATAAGTGTTGTCACCCTCCAGTGCCCGGCGTAAAACAGTAAAGTCTGGTGCGCTGAGCGCACCTACTTTCTTTCTAGCAAGCAAGCACTTAGCAACAAATAAAGCAAAATAATGTACAACAGGAAAGTGTAAGCTAACAGCCGTGGTGGCTGACACTCCTCTCTCATCTCCCACTGTCAAGGTGCGATAAAATTCCTCAAACCTAGCCGGCCTAGGCTCAGCCAAGCTCCCATCAGAAGGGATCATGCATATGTCACAAAATTCAGTAAGTGGTATCTGATGGTTTTCAGCATATAAATCAAAGCTCACTTCAGTAGGATTATTTCTAGGCAAGAAAGTAAAGCTCTGAACAAAGATGTTTGTGAGGATTTGGTGCTGGTCACACTCATTTGCGATGAAGTCGGTGAGACTGGCATTGGCAATATATTGCGTGAACTCCTCAAGAAGTCCAGCCTCTTCCAGGAACGGGGTGTGTGGCCATTCACACAGACGTACTTCCACCAATCTCCGAGGATGGAGGTCACTATCAGATGACTCCCCAATAACACCCTTGGTGTTCTTCTTAGAGCCAAACTTCCTGAAGATATTCATGTCCACGTACAATTTTTCCTATGAACGAAAATCTGAATTTTTAGTCCATAAAATTTTCTCAACAAAACTTCACAACATTGATAGCAACTACTTATAGGGATACATAGAGGCCATAGCAAGCATTCAAACTACTTAGAACTCTAAGAATTCAACATGCAAGGCCATCTACAGCAGCACCAAGAGTAGCTAAGTATTCAAAGTATAAACCACTAAAGCAAAAACTAATTGGACAAATGGTGGAGTCACATGCCAAGCAACAATCCCCTGAAACAATTTCGGAAACGGAGCTTCAAGCAAAGAGATCAAAATCCGCGGGTTTGAGCTCAAGAATACGGCAGAGAGAGCAATGGGGATTTTATTTCTAGAGGTAAGTGATGATGTGGGCTAAAGAGATAAGTGAGGGGGCCCACGTGGGGACCACAACCCACCAGGGCGCGCATGGGGGTGCTGGCGCGCCCAGGTGGGTTGTGCCCACCTGGCGCGCCTCCCTCTAGTATTATTTGTACCAAAAATTCAGAAATATTCAGAAAAAAACCGTATAAATTTTCAGGGCATTCTGAGAACTTTTGTTTTTGGGTCTTTTTTTATTACATGGGAAATTCAGAAAGAGAAAAATTCACTGTACGTCACTAAAGTTGAGCCGGGTGACAGTTTGGTATCACTACTTCAAAATACCCTAACTACGGTCCACGTACTTGCGCAAGGGGTTCACTTTGGTCCATTTGTATGATTTCCTGTATGTATTTGCCGACTTGGCCGAGTCAGCGGCCGCCAGCTCGGTTTGACCGACACCTGGTCGATCCTAGGGTGAATACTAGTCGATCCGGGTTTTTTTTTTGCAAAAACGCCATGACCTGGTCGCACTTGGTCGGACCGACCGCGCACCTAGTCGGCCGCTCGCTTATCCCCTCGCTCTCCTCTTCCTCTCCTCCCAACCCTAGCCCAACTCCCGTCGTCGACGCCCTCCGCCGCCGCAGCCATTGCCGACGTCGACGCCCTCCGCCGCCGCAGCCATTACCCAAAAAACAGGGGCCACTCGCTTATCCCCTCGCTCTCCTCTTCCTCTCCTCCCAACCCTAGCCCAACTCCCGTCGTCGACGCCCTCCGCCGCCGCAGCCATTGCCGACGTCGACGCCCTCCGCCGCCGCAGCCATTGCCGACGTCGACGCCCTCCGCCGCCGCAGCCATTACCCAAAAAACAGGGGGTCTTTTGCAAATTGTGCACATAACCTGGTTGGATCACGCCTCCCTTCCGAGCTGGTCGGACCGCGCCACCCTCGCTCTCTTCCCCCAACCATTGTCCGTCCCCGCCACCGCCTCCCTCCGCCGCCACCGGCCTCCTCTATCGCCGCTTGCTGCCATCTGCGGAGAGGGAGAGAGAGAGAGGAGAGAGACCATGGCTTCCGCCGTCGCTTGCAACCTTCCAGCATCCTCAAGCATAAAATTTTCACGGAAGCCCGCCGGCCCGGCGGCACCAACTACACCGCGCCCACTAGGACCTTCGGCCTGCACAGCGGCACGTCCATGTCCACGCCGCACTTGTCCGGCATCGTGGCCATGCTGAAGAAAGCGCGCCCGCAGTGGTGACCGGCGGCGATCGAGTCGGCGCTGACGACGACGGCCAACGTGACGCACCAGGACAGTACGCCGATCGTAGACGAGACCTCAACTACCCGTCGAGATCATGGTGATGCTCACGCCGGCCGCGCAGGAGGTCGATGTCAAGCGCACAGTGACCAACATCGGGGGAGCCCTTGTGCGTCATCGTCGAGGTGGTGCCCAACGTGCTGGCCTTCGGCTTAATGCGCTACAGGATGGAATTCACCGTGAAGCTCAAGCGAGGCACCAATGCCGCCGCCGATGGCACCGCGGAGGGCAGCCTCCGGTGGGTCTCCGACAAGCGCTCCGTGCGCAGCCCGATCGCCGTGCTCTTCGAACCACTGCCTAACTAACTAACTAACGAACTAGGATCGTCTTCGCCGAGCTCTCTCTTGATTTATGCATATATGGAGAAGCAGCTCTGTCAAAATAACTGAAGATTGAACAGTTTGGCAATTCCTATGTTGCTCAACAGCTCAAGCCAAAATGAATGGGAATCAAGAATTTTTACAGGAAACAGTTTGATGCCGCCCCCCATTGGAATCGGCGAAACAAATTCGGCGTTCTAGACGGAGATCCGCTACATAGATCAACACTCTGTTTTTACTTTTTACAGGATCAGACATGAAGCATAATTGAGGAGAATTTCATAAAGATTTTGCAGTACTCTTTTCTGTTCCAGTAAAATGCACCAGGGCACCAAACTAGTGCCCTTCTGTACCACATGTATACAATATAATCACCTCTCTACCAAATTTACAGTCAATATAATGGCATTTGTACTGCCATTTTACTGTCACTTCTTTTAGCATTACAAACTGCTCAACTATCCATGTTCCAGGTACATTGATATAGTCTACAGTATACTATGAGGACACGGGCTCTCCTTCACAATTCACAACCGGAAATCAGAGATAGCAGTTTTCGCATCTAACCCGATGGAGTAGTAATGTTTGATGTAATCTCTGACGAGGATCTCCCTGTACAACGGCGGGTTTCTCATCGGACAACACCTCCTTAATCGGACCGTACACTCTAGTAGAGGCAGGGTGGAAATGAGTGCTGAAGAAGCACGCGATTGAGACCCTCGGTGGCGTTCTTCGCCACCACCCTATGCTCCACGCTCCAGAATCCTCGTCCGCCTTGGTCCTCCTTCTCGCCCGCTCCGCCTTCCGCCTGCCACTCGCCATCGACGCCCCAGCCGCCTCGTTCTTGCACGGCACCGGCGGCTGCACCCGGTTCTCGCCGTGGGCCTGCGGCCGCCTGCCGCCCACCATGAATTGACAAGTCCGCGCCACGTCGTCCGTCGCACGAGTCCGACGTCCCGCGCCACCCGCTCAACCTGCTCACGCTGACGGAGATCAACCGCGCGCGAGCTCCTGTGCGCGCACCCGCTGTTCGCGTCGGCGCCGTCGTCCCTGGCCGTGCACGCCCTCGTGCTCGATGAGCCTGACAAGCCCGTCGTCTGGCGCTGGCGGAAGGGGCGCCCACGCGCTCCTACCTCGCCGCGCCGCGCCATCGGGGTCGTCCGGTTCCGCGGCGAGTCCTACGTGCTCGCTGTCGACCTCGCGGCCGGCAAGGTCACCCCTCTTCCCGCGCCGGCCTCCGGCTACCCGACGATTACCATGGACGAGCACACCGCACTCTGCGCGGCGCCGTTCAGCGACCCGGCATTCAAGCAACCATCTAGCGCTGCAGCGTGCGACTGGCCGACGTCGCATGCCTGCCGATCTCCCCCCGTTGGTAGGGCCCCGTCCGCCGGCTCATTAAGAGCCAGTGCTACTCGACGGAGAGCTGGTGTGGTCCGACCAGGTGGGCTGGTTTAATGGTCATGGCGTTTTTGCAAAAATAAACCGGATCGACTAGTATTCACCCTAGGATCGACGAGGTGTCGGTCAATCCGAGCTGGTGGCCGCTAACTCGGCCAAGTCAGCAAATACATACAGGAAATCTTACAAATGGACCAAAGCGAACCCCTTGCACAAGTACGTGGACCATAGTTAGGGTATTTTGAAGTAGTGGTACCGAAATGTCACCTGGCTTAAGTTTGGTGACGTACAGTGAATTTTTCTCATTCAGAAAACAAACTAAAGATGGCATTTTATTTTATTTAACTAGTAAAATAGAAAACAAAAAGTAAGGACAGAAGGTGGTGCTTACTAAATTCATCAACTTCATACCTCTCAAAAATGATTCATTAATAAGGTTGATCAGGTCTTATTAACAACCACTTTCGATTAGCACGAAACCGAAGAACTTTCGTAAATCAATAAGTTACCTCAATGGGGATATGAATGTCCCCAACAATAAGCATTTCATATTTCTTTTTGACAGTAGGTAGAGGTATTTGAAAACTTTCAATAGTGATTGTCGGAGATTTTTCAATAACATTAATACCATTCATTTGGAATTGTTTCTTTGGAAAGTGCATCGTATGCTCATTATCATTAATATAAAGTGACCTTGCTTTTATTGCAATAAATAACATCCCTGCAGTATTCAAGAAGGGTCTACCAAGGATAATTGACATGTTGTCATCCTCAGGCATCTCAAGTATAACAAAGTGAGTCAAAATAGTAACATTAGCAACAACAACGGGCACATCCTCACAGATACCGATAGGTATGGCAGTTGATTTGTCAGCCATTTGCAAAGATATTCAGTAGGTGTGAGCTTATTCAAGTCAATTCTTTTATATAAAGAGAAAGGCATAACACTAACACCAGCTCCTAAATCACACAAAGCAGTTTTCACATAATTCTTTTTGATGGAGCAAGGTATAGTTGGTATACCCGGATCTCCAAGTTTTTTAGGTACTCCATCGTTAAAAGTATAATTAGCAAGCATAGTGGAGATTTCAGCTTCCGGTATTTTTCTCTTATTAGTGATGATGTCTTTCATATACTTTGCATAAGGAGGCATTTTCAAGATATTAGTCAAGCGAGTATGCAAAAAGACTGGCCTCAGCATTTCAGCAAAGCGTTCAAATTCCTCATCATCATTCTTTTTAGTTGACTTGGGTGGAAAAGGCATGGGTTTTTGAACCCACGGTTCTCTTTCTTTACCGTGTTTTTTAGCAATGAAGTCTCTTTTATCATACCATTTATTCTTAGGTTGTGGGTTATCAAGATCAACAGATGGTTCTATTTCAACATCATTATCTGGTTCTTTTTCTTCATGAACATCAACATTATCTTTTTCATTATCGGGTGGATGTTCATTACCAGATTGAGTTTCAGCATCAGAGATAGAAGTTTCATTTTCATTATCAGGAGGTTTTTCAGGTTCACTAGAAGCATGCAAAGTCCTATCATTTTTCTTTTTCTTCTTTCTAGAAGGACTAGGTGCACTAATGTTCTTTCTTTATGAGTCTTGTTCAATTCTTTTTGGGTGTCCCTCAGGATAAAGTGGTTCCTGAGTCATTTTACCTCCTCTAGTTGCAACTCTAACAGCAAAGTCATGCATATTATTATTCATTTCATCAAGCAATTCTCTTTGTAATTTAGCAACTTGCTCTAATTGGGTTTGTACCATAGAAGCATGTTTTCCAACACCTCTAACATCATTTGAAATTCTGAATAACAAGTAACTCAAGCGAGCAATCATATCAGAATTGTATTTCAATTGTTTCATAACATTTGCATTGAAGTGATCTTGTTTTCTAATGTAGTTTTCAAACTCATAAAGGTATTGACTAGGATGCATATTGTGAGGATTATCATTTTCATTAAACTTCATAAGAGAATTTACCTCTACCACCTTAGGCAGTGGTGGTGTATTAAGCCCATGTATTTCTTCAATAGGAGGCAAATTTTTAACATCCTCAGCTTTAATGCCTTTTTCCTTCATAGATTTTTTGCCTCTTGCATATCTTCAGGACTGAGATATAATATACCCCTCTTCTTTGGAGTGAGTTTAGCCAGTGGTTCAGGAAGAGTCCAATCATCATAATTTTTCAATATGTTATTCAATAATTCTTCAGCTTGAGCAATAGTTCGTTCCCTGAAAACACAACCAGCACAACTATCTAGGAAGTCCCTAGAAGCATCGATTAGTCCATTATAGAAGATATCAAGTATTTCATTTTCTTAAGAGGATGATTAGGCAAAGCATTAAGTAATTGGCAAAGCCTCCCCCAAGCTTGTGGGAGAGTCTCTCCTTTAGTTTGAACAAAGTTAAATATTTCCTGCAAGGCAGCTTGTTTCTTATGAGCAGGAAAATATTTTTTAGAGAAGTAATAAATCATGTCCTGGGGACTACGCACACAACCAGGAGCAAGAGTATTGTACCAAGCTTTAGCATCACCCTTTAATGAGAGAGGAAATAATTTGAGAATAAAGTAATAGCAAGTTTTCTCATCATGGGTAAAAAGGCTGGCTATGTTATACAACTTAGTAAGATGTGCCACAACAGTTTCAGTTTCATAACCATGGAAAGGATCAGATTCAACCAAAGTAATTAACTCTGGGTCAACAGAGAATTCATAATCCTTATCAGCGATAAAAATAGGTGAAGTAGCAAACTTAGGATCATACTTCATTCTAGCATTCAGAGATTTTTCTTTATACTTGCATAGTAATTTCTCTAGATCATCTCTATCCTTACAAGCAAGAATATCTCTAGTTGTCTCCTCATTCATAACATAACCTTCCGGTACCTTAGGCAATTCATATCTAGGAAGGCTAGGTCTAACAGGTGTTACAGGAGTTTCAGTTTCAAGCTCATCATCAGATTCAACAACATCATGTTGTATTACTCTAGCAATTTGTTCATCAAGAAATTCACCAAGTGGCACATCATCATTATCAAGCAAGGTACTGCATGATCATAAGCATCATTCATAGCAGAAGTAGCATCATCAATAACTTGTGACATATTCGAATTGATAGCATGTGGTGGTGTTGCAAGTTTACTTATAACAGAAGGTGGATCTAAAGCAGAACTGGATGGCAGTTCCTTACCTCCCCTCATCTTTGAGGGAAATATCTTAGTCTTAGCATCCTTCAGATTCTTCATAGTGATAATATGATAATAATCCCAAGTGACTCAACAAATATTGCTATGCTCCCCGGCAACGGCGCCAGAAAAAGGTCTTGATAACCCACAAGTATAGGGGATCGCAACAGTTTTCGAGGGTAGAGTACTGCGATCTATGATGTCTCTTACCAATCTACCGCTATTATGGGGGGTTATGCTTTAGAGACTGCCGCATTCACTTTAAATAGGGCACCGTCTAAATCCGTTAACACGACACCGTATGAATTATGGTTTGGGAAGAAACCTAAGCTGTCGTTTCTGAAAGTTTGGGGATGTGATGCTTATGTCAAGAAACTTCAACCTGAAAAGCTCGAACCCAAATCAGAAAAGTGCGTCTTCATAGGATACCCTAAGGAAACTATTAGGTATACCTTCTACCTCAGATCCGAAGGCAAGATCTTTGTTGCTAAGAATGGATCCTTTCTGGAGAAAGAGTTTCTCTCGAAAGAAGTAAGTGAGAGGAAAGTAGAACTTGATGAGGTACTGATAACCCACAAGTATAGGGGATCGCAATAGTTTTTGAGGGTAGACTATTCAACCCAAATTTATAGATTCGACACAAGGGGAGCCAAAGAATATTTGAAGGTATTAGCAGCTAGTTGTCAATTCAACCACACCTGGAGATTAATTATCTGCAGCAAGTAATCACTAGCAAAATAGTTTGATAGTTTTGATAGTAGTGACAGCAGCAATGGTAACAGTAACAGTGATAGCAGTAATTTGTAGCAAGTGTAACTGTGATGATAGCAATAGTAATGCAGCAAAAACAATATGACATAAGTTTGTAGGCATTGGATCGGTGACTTGTTGGATGATATTCATCATGTAACAGTTATAACCTAGGGCGATACGGCACTAGCTCCAGTTCATCGACATAATGTAGGCATGTATTCCGTAAATAGTCAGATGTGCTTTATTAAAAGAACTTGCATGACATCTTTTGTCCTATCCTCCCGTGGCAGCAGGGTCCATATTGGAAACTAAGGGATATTAAGGCCTCCTTTTAATAGAGAACCGGAACAATAACATTAACACATAGTGAATACATGAACTCCTCAAACTACGGTCATCACCGGGAGTGGGCCCGGTTTTTGTCACTCCGGGCTTGCCGGATCATAACACGTAGTAGGTGACTGTAACTTGCAAGATCGGATCTAAAACATGGAAATAATGATGAATTCATAAACAGTTCAGATCTGAGTTCATGGCACCCGGGCCCAAAGTGACAAGCATTACGCATAGCAAAGTCATAGCAACATCAATCTAAGAACATGGTGGATACTAGGGATCAAGCCCTAACAAAACTAACTCAATTACATGATGATTCTCATCCAACTCCTCACCGATCAATGATCCTACGAAGGAGTTACTCACTCCCAGTGGGGAGCATCATGGAATTGGCGATGGAGATGGGTTGGTGATGACGAATAACGAAGACCCCCCTCTCCGGAGCCCCAAACGGACTCTAGATCTGGCCTCCCGATGAAGAACAGGAGGTGACGGCGGCTCCGTCTCATGGAACGCGATAATTCTTTCTCCCTGATTTTTTAATGGAAATATGTGATTTTATAGCGTCAGAATCAGGGTCTGCGGGGCCACCAGGTGGGTACAACCCACCTGGGGGCGCCAGGAGAGGGGGCGGGCCCTGGTGTGTTGTGCCCACCCAGGGGCCCCTCTCTGGTGGGTCTTGGCTCCAGTAATTCTCTTTTATTCCATAAAAATCCTCGCAAAGTTTCGTTTTATTCCGAGAACTTTTATTTCTGCACAAAAATAACACTATGGTAGTTCTGCTGAAAACAGCATCAGTCCAGGGTTAGTTTCATTCAAATCATGCAAATTAGAGTCCACAACAAGAGGAAAAGCGTGAGGAAAAGTAGGTACGTTGGAGACGTATCAGGTACCCCCTCTTGAACCGGAGAGTAGCGCAGCTCAGCAAGATGTTTCTGTGGTGCCTGCACTGACTAGAGAGGAAGTTCATGATGATGATCATGAAACTTCGGGTCAAGTTGCTACTTAACTTCGTAGGTCCATGAGGACATGTTCCGCACCAGAGTGGTACGGCAACCCTGTCCTAGAAATCATGTTGTTAGACAATGGTGAACCTTCGAACTATGAAGAAGCGATGGCGGACCCGGATTCCAACAAATGGCTTGAAGCCATGAAATCCGAGATAGGATCCATGCATGACAACAAAGTATGGACTTTGATGGACTTGCCCGATGATCGGCAAGCCATAGAGAATAAGTGGATCTTTAAGAGGAAGACTGGCGCAGATGGTAATGTGACCGTCTATAAGGCTCGGCTTGTCGCTAAGGGTTATCGACAAGTTCAAGGGGTTGCCTACGATGAGACCTTCTCACCCGTAGCGAAGCTGAAGTCCGTCTGATTCATGTTAGCAATTGCCGCATTCTATGATTATGAGATCTGGCAAATGGACGTCAAAACGGCATTCCTTAACGGTTTCCTTAAGGAAGAATTGTATATGATGCAGCCGGAAGGTTTTGTCGATCCTAAGAATGCTGACAAAGTATGCAAGCTCCATCGCTCCATCTATGGGTTGGTGCAAGCATCTCGAAGTTGGAACATTCGCTTTGATGAAATGATCAAAGCGTTTGGGTTTATACAGACTTATGGAGAAGCCTGTATTTACAAGAAAGTGAGTGGGAGCTCTGTAGCATTTCTTATATTATATGTGGATGGCATACTGTTGATGGGAAATGATATAGAACTTTTGGAAAGCATAAAGGCCTACTTGAATAAGTGTTTTTCAATGAAGGACCTTGGAGAAGCTGCTTACATATTAGGCATCAAGATCTATAGAGATAGATCCAGACACTTCATTGGTCTTTCACAAAGCACATACCTTGACAAGATATTGAAGAAGTTCAATATGGATCAATCCAAGAAGGGGTTCTTGCTTGTGTTGCAACGTGTGAGATTGAGCATAGCTCAATGCCCGACCTCGGCAGAAGAAAGAGAAAAGATGAGTGTCATCCCCTATGCCTCAGCCATAGGCTCTATTATGTATGACATGCTGTGAACCAGACCTGATGTGAACCTTGCCATAAGTTTGGTAGGGAGGTACCAAAGTGATCCCGGAATGGAACACTGGATAGTGGTCAAGAATATCGTGAAGTACCTGAGAAGGACTAAGGATATGTTTCTCGTTTATGGAGGTGCCGAAGAGCTCGTCGTCAAGGGTTACGTTGATGCTAGCTTTGACACAGATCCGGATGACTCCAAGTCACAAACCAGATACGTGTATATTTTGAATGGTCGGGCAGTCAGCTGGTGCAGTTGCAAGCAAAGCATTGTGGCGGCATCTACATATAGATATATGTAAAGTACATACGGATATGAATGTTGATCCGTTGACTGAACCTCTTTCACGAGCAAAACATGATCAACACCAGAACTCTATGGGTGTTCGATTCATCACAATGTAACTAGATTATTCACTCTATTGCAAGTGGGAGACTGTTGGAAATATGCCCTAGAGGCAATAATAAAATGCTTATTATTATATTTCCTTGTTCATGATAACTGTCTATTGTTCATGCTTTAATTGTATTAACCTAAAACCATAATACATGTGTGAATACATAGACCACAACATGTCCCTGGTAAGCCTCTAGTTGACTAGCTCGTTGATCAATAGATGGTTGTGGTTTCCTGACCATGGACATTGGATGTCGTTGATAACGGGATCACATCATTAGGAGAATGATGTGATGGCAAGACCCAATCCTAAGCATAGCACAAGATCGTGTAGTTCGTTTTGCTAGAGCTTTTCTAATGTCAAGTATCATTTCCTTAGACCATGAGAATGTGCAAGTCCCGGATGCCGTAGTAATGCTTTGGGTGTATCAAATGTCACAACGTAACTGGGTGGCTATAAAGGTGCACTACAGGTATCTCCGAAAGTGTCTGTTGGGTTGGCACGAATCGAGACTGGGATTTGTCACTCCGTATGACGGAGATGTATCTCTGGACCCACTCGATAATGCATCATCATAATGAGCTCAATGTGACTAAGGAGTTAGCCACGGGATCATGCATTACGGAATGGGTAAAGAGACTTGCTGGTAACGAGATTGAACGAGGTATGGGGATACCGACGATAGAATCTCAGGCAAGTAACATACTGATGGACAAAGGGAATTGTATACGGGATTGATTGAATCCCCGACATCGTGGTTCATCCGATGAGATCATCATGGAACATGTGGGAGCCAATATGGGTATCCAGATCCCGCTACTGGTTTGGCCGGAGAGGCATCTCGGTCATGTCTGCATGGTTCTAGAACCTGTAGGGTCTACACACTTAAGGTTCGGTGACAGTAGAGTTGTAATGGGAATTGTATGTGGTTACCGAAAGTTGTACAAAGTCTCGGATGAGATCCCGGACGTCACGAGGAGTTCCGGAATGGTCCGGGGGTAAAGATTTATAAATGGGAAGTCCTATTTTGGCCACCGGAAAATGTTCAGGATTTTTTCGGTATTGTACCCGGAAGGTTCTAGAAGGTTCCAGAGTGGGCCCACTCGCATGGGGGGACCCACATGAACGTGGGTAGGGGGCAAGGCCCCACACCCCTGGTCAAGGTGCACCAAGATCCCCCCTTAGAAGGAATAAGATCATATCCCGAAGGGATAAGATCAAGATCCCTAAAAAGGGGGGATAACAATCGGTGGGGAAGGGAAAGGATGGGATTTCTTTCCTCCCACCTTTGCCAACACCCCAATGGACTTGGTGGGCAAGAAACCAGCCCCCTCCACCCCTATATATAGTGGGGAGGTGCATGGGAGCTTCACCCCTTGCCCCTGGCGCAGCCTTGCTCCCTTCTACACCTCCTCCTCCTCCATAGCGCTTAGCGAAGCTCTACCAGAGAACCACGAGCTCCATCACCACCACGCCGTCGTGCTGCCGGAGTTCTCCCTCAACTTCTCCTCTCCCCTTGCTGGATCAAGAAGGAGGAGAAGTCCCCCGGGTTGTACGTGTGTTGAACGCGGAGGCGCCATCCGTTCGGCGCTTGGATCGGATCTTCCGCGATTTGAATCGCCACGAGTACGACTCCATCAATCGCGCTCTTGTAACGCTTCCGCTTAGAAATCTTCAAGGGTACGAGGATGCACTCCCTCTCTCTCGTTGCTAGCATCTCCTAGATTGATCTTGGTGACACGTAGGAATTTTTTTGAATTATTACTACGTTTCCCAACACCTCTTCCCCATCGCCATTAGAGCACCTCAGCATGTCTGTCTACGTCTCCAGGAGGAAGGAGGAATGATTTTTCCTTTTAGCGAATCGGGCCTTTGATTTTTAGCAATGGGAAAAATGCTGATGGTTAAGTGCTGGTGGGTCAAAGTACGTTGGGCTTGGTGGCGAACATAGTAGAGGAGGGTATTGTTGCTTTTTTGGACCATGCTGATTGATCCACTTTCGTTGTCATCCTATATCCTCTATTCCTAAATAGCTACCTCCCACTAGTAAAGTTTTCGACCATATGGTGAAGCCACGTCATCTTCTTACGTTATACTTTTATTTTATTTGTTCTGAAACTCCATCCCAAGCAGTGTCCTTCTACCTCCCAGTAGCAGCGTCTCATATACTTCACAGACCACGGGTAGTGTTTTCCCCTCAATTTACTCTCCCACGTATTGATTCTCCTCTCCTTCTTCACCTTCTCAATTAAATCTCATTCCCCAGCACGCACTACTGAAATAGATTGACTCCCATCTCCCTCATAGAGAAGTAAATAATGCAATTGATCTCCTCTTTAGCTAGTGGAGCGGATAAGTTTCGTCATCACCACACCCGGCACCCCAAATCCACATTGGCCAAATTTTGTCCTTGGATGAATTTGAAGTCATTGTTGAAACCCATTGCCTGCAGCTCTCGTGTGTGATGGCTGGGATACATCTGCACCCCTCGATGTCGCCTGCAACCTATTTCAATCCCCCCTCGTTACCATCTTCTTCTTGAGGATTTCTCTATCCATTTTTCCTCACTTTGCTTCTCTAGCGTCACTTTTTTTAAACTCCGTCACTTAGCCTACTAATTCTTTTACTATGCTTTCCTTGAGTATGTTCAGAGATAAACCGATGTTTGTATTACAAGTCACACATGTGTGTGTCAACAGTTTTCTCTAGCCTAATGCATTAGCAGCCTATTAGCTAGATTGAATGTAAGGGCCACTTTGTTAGAATGACGTAAGGTTGAGTGTCGCACAAAACACAAGAAAAGGGACCATTGTACATTTTATATGTTAATCTCACTTTACCTCTCTTTCTCATAAACAATGATCCTGTACATCATACTTCATTATTTTATTGGTTTAGTTTGAAGAAACTGGGGCATGTAGTTGAACAGGTCGGTTTGATTGGTTACTTTTTCTCTTCCCTTCAAATCTTAAACTCGTCGTATGATACAGAAACTAACACACAGTTTTGCTGCCTGTGTTTACATCCTTCAGTTTTTGGTCAATTCTCTTTTAGCCAGGTCAATGCTTTCGAAGACCATTGTCTTTATACCCTTCCTCGGGAATATCACAGTTCATATTCATTGATTCAGTTGAGTACGTTCTGCACAGCTTACCATAATTTGACAGGTGCATACCTACTGTTCATCGAAATAAATATTAGAAATTGTACCGTGCGGGTTGAACTATTTATATTCTAATCTTCAACTTAAAACTGGTGCCCCTCATTTCTTACACTTGAGAACATAGATTTGATGCTTTCATGTTGAAATAAATAGGTTTAGTGATGAATCTTCTTATGACATTTATATTTCCTTATTTCATTTCGCATTGTGGTGTGTTAATTCATTGGTTTTGTTTGATGATATTGCACTAAGCAAACAAGAGTTACTTTGTGCTAGATCACTTTCCCTAATGGAAAGCCCATCAATATAAAGCAACATGAATATCTAAAATTCTTCTAATATCCCGCAACGTGCGGGGCATCATCTAGTATCTATAATAGTTCATCCTTACTATCTCTCTTATCTTAACATGTACACATACCATCTCATGAAAGTGCCATCACAACATGTCTGAGGAAAAGTTGTTCATTATTAGTTCATCTCATGCACACATCTCATCTCATCACACATGCACCTCATCAAAGGTCCACTCAACATTCATGGTCTGGTGCAACTTATTCATAGTAGTGACACACATATTCATAGTATTGAAGCCAAAAGATACAAGTTTAATAATGATAGTGCAACTTATTTATGGCACTACCGTTTAGGTCATATTGGTGTAAAGCGCATGAAGAAACTCCATGCTGATGGGCTTTTGGAATCACTTGATGCTTGCGAACCATGTCTCATGGGCAAGATGTCTAAGACTCCGTTCTCCGGAACAATGGAGCGAGCAACAGACTTGTTGGAAATAATACATACCGATGTATGCGGTCTGATGAGTGTTGAGGCTCGCGGCGGGTATCGTTATTTTCTTACCTTCACAGATGATTTAAGCAGATATGGGTATATCTACTTGATGAAACATAAGTCTGAAACATTTGAAAAGTTCAAAGAATTTCAGAGTGAAGTGGAAAATCATCGTAACAAGAAAATAAAGTTTCTACGATCTGGTCGTGGAGGAGAATATTTGAGTTACGAGTTTGGTCTTCATTTGAAACAATGCGGAATAGTTTCGCAACTCATGCCACCCGGAACACCACAACGCAATGGTGTGTCCGAACGTCGTAACCGCACTTTATTAGATATGGTGCGATCTATGATGTCTCTTGCTGATTTACCGCTATCGTTTTGGGGTTATGCTTTAGAGATGGCTGCATTCACGTTAAATAGGGCACCATCTAAATCAGTTGAGACGACACCATATGAACTGTGGTTTGGCAAGAAACCCAAGTTGTCGTTTCTTAAAGTTTGGGGCTACGATGCTTATGTGACAAAACTTCAACCTGATAAGCTCGAACCCAAATCGAAGAAATGTGTCTTCATAGGATACCCAAAGGATACTATTGGGTACACCTTCTATCACAGATCTGAAGGCAAGATATTCGTTGCTAAGAATGGATCCTTTCTAGAGAAGGAGTTTCTCTCGAAAGAATTGAGTGGGAGGAAAGTAGAACTTGATGAGGTAACTGTACATGCTCCCTTATTGGAAAGTATTTCATTACAGAAATTAGTTCATGTGTTTCCTACACCAATTAGTGAGGAAGCTAATGATAATGATCATGAAACTTCTGATCAAGTTACTAGAGAACCTCGTAGGTCAACCAGAGTAAGATCTGCACCAGAGTGGTACGGTAATCCTGTTCTGGAGGTCATGTTACTTGACCATGATGAACCTACGAACTATGAGGAAGCGATGATGAGCCCAGATTCCGCGAAATGGCTTGAGGCCATGAAATCTGAGATGGGATCCATGTATGAGAACAAAGTGTGGACTTTGGTTGACTTGCCCGATGATCGGCAAGACATAGAGAATAAATGGATCTTTAAGAAGAAGACTGACGCTGCCGGTAATGTTACTGTCTACAAAGCTCGACTTGTTGCAAAAGGTTTTCGACAAGTTCAAGGAGTTGACTACGATGAGACCTTCTCACCCGTAGCAATGCTTAAGTCTGTCCGAATCATGTTAGCAATTGCCGCATTTTATGATTATGAAATTTGGCAAATGGATGTCAAAACTGCATTCCTGAATGGATTTCTGGAAGAAGAGTTGTATATGATGCAACCCGAAGGTTTTATCGATCCAAAGGATGCTAACAAAGTGTGCAAGCTCCAGCGATCCATTTATGGACTGGTGCAAGCATCTCGGAGTTGGAATAAACGTTTTGATAGTGTGATCAAAGCATATGGTTTTATACAGACTTTTGGAGAAGCATGTATTTACAAGAAAGTGAGTGGGAGCTCTATAGCATTTCTAATATTATATGCGGATGACATATTGTTGATTGGAAATGATATAGAATTTCTGGGTAGCATAAAAGGATACTTGAATAAGAGTTTTTCAATGAAGACGTCGGTGAAGCTGCTTATATATTGGGCGTCAAGATCTATAGAGATAGATCAAGACGCTTAATTGGACTTTCACAAAGCACATACCTTGATAAAGTTTTGAAGAAGTTCAAAATGGATCAAGCAAAGAAAGGGTTCTTGCCTGTGTTACAAGGTGTGAAGTTGAGTCAGACTCAATGCGCGACCACTGCAGAAGATAGAGAGAAAATGAAAGTCATTCCCTATGCTTCAGCCATAGGTTCTATCATGTATGCAATGCTGTGTACCAGACCTGATGTGTGCCTTGCTATTAGTTTAGCAGGGAGGTGCCAAAGTAATCCAGGAGTGGATCACTAGACAGCGGTCAAGAACATCCTGAAATACCTGAAAAGGACTAAGGATATGTTTCTTGTTTATGGAGGTGACAAAGAGCTCGTTGTAAATGGTTACGTCGATGCAAGCTTTGACACTGATCCGGATGACTCTAAGTCACAAACCGGATACGTATTTATATTGAACGGTGGAACTGTCAGTTGGTGCAGTTCTAAGCAAAGCGTCGTGGCGAGATCTACGTGTGAAGCGGAGTACATAACTGCTTCAGAAGCAGCAAATGAAGGAGTCTGGATGAAGGAGTTCATATCCGATCTAGGTGTCATACCTAGTGCATCGGGTCCAATGAAAATCTTTTGTGACAATACTGGTGCAATTGCCTTGGCAAAGGAATCCTGATTTCACAAGAGAACCAAGCACATCAAGAGACGCTTCAATTCCATCCGCGATCAAGTCAAGGAGGGAGACATAGAGATTTGCAAAATACATACGGATCTGAATGTTGCAGACCCGTTGACTAAGCTTCCCTCATGAGCAAAACATGATCAGCACCAAGACTCCATGGGTGTCAGAATCATTACTATGTAATCTAGATTATTGACTAGTGCAAGTGGGAGACTGAAGGAAATATGCCCTAGAGGCAATAATAAAGTTGTTATTTATATTTCCTTATATCATGATAAATGTTTATTATTCATGCTAGAATTGTATTAACCGGAAACTTAGTACATGTGTGAATACATAGACAAACATAGTGTCACTAGTATGCCTCTACTTGACTAGCTCGTTAATCAAAGATGGTTAAGTTTCCTAGCCATAGACATGAGTTGTCATTTGATGAACGGGATCACATCATTAGAGAATGATGTGATTGACAAGACCCATCCGTTAGCTTAGCACAATGATCGTTTAGTTTGTTGCTATTGCTCTCTTCATGACTTATACATGTTCCTATGACTATGAGATTATGCAACTCCCGAATACCGGAGGAACACTTAGTGTGCTATCAAACATCACAACGTAACTGGGTGATTATAAACATGCTCTACAGGTGTCTCCGAGGGTGTTTGTTGAGTTGGCATAGATCGAGATTAGGATTTGTCACTCCGATTGTCGGAGAGGTATCTCTGGGCCCTCTCGGTAATGCACATCACTATAAGCCTTGCAAGCAATATGACTAATGATTTAGCTACGGGATGATGCACTACGGAACGAGTAAAGAGACTTACAGGTAACGAGATTGAACTAGGTATGATGATACCGACGATCGAATCTCCGGCAAGTAACATACCGATGAGAAAGGGAATAATGTATGTTGTTATGCGGTTTAACCGATAAAGATCTTCCTAGAATATGTAGGAACCAATATGAGCATCCAGGTTCCTCTATTGGTTATTGATCGGAGATGAGTCTCGGTCATGTCTACATAGTTCTCGAACCCGTAGGGTCCGCACGCTTAACGTTCGATGACGATCGGTATTATGAGTTTATGTGTTTTGATGTACCGAAGGTAGTTTGGAGTCCCGGATGTGATCACGGACATGACGAGGAGTCTCGAAATGGTCGAGACATGAAGATTGATATATTGGAAGGTTATGTTTGGACATCAGAAAGGTTTCGGATAGGTTCGAGCATTTTCTGGAGTATCGGGGGGTTACCGGAACCCCGCGGGGGGTTAATGGGCCTTCATGGGCCTTAGTGGAAGAGAGGAGGAGGCGGCCAGGTGGAGGCGCGCGCCCCCCAAGCCCAATCTGAATTGGGGAGGGGGGCCGGCCCCCCTTTCCTTCTCTCCCTCTTCCCCTTCCTTCCCCCTCCTAGTTGGCCTAGGAAAGGGGGGAACCTACTCCTAGTAGGAGTAGGATTCCCCCCCTTGGGGCGCGCCCCATGAGGCCGGTCGGCCCCCTCCTCCACTCCTTTATATACGAGGGAGGGGGCACCCCATAGACACACAAGTTGATTCTTAGCCGTGTGCGGTGCCCCCTCCACAGATTTCCACCTCGGTCATATTGTCATAGTGCTTAGGCGAAGCCCTGCATTGGTAACTTCATCATCACCGTCAACATGCCGTCGTGCTGACGAAACTCTCCCTTGAACTCAGCTGGATCTAGAGTTCGTGGGACGTCACCGAGCTGAACGTGTGCAGATCGCGGAGGTGTTGTGCGTTCGGTACTTGATCGGTTGGATCGCGAAGACGTTCGACTACATCAACCACGTTACTTAACGCGTCCGTTTTCGGTCTACGAGGGTACATGGACACACTCTCCCCGCTCGTTGCTATGCTTCTCCTAGATAGATCTTGCGTGGTCGTAGGAAATTTTTGAAATACTACGTTCCCCAACAACACTTCTATCTCAATTCCGTCTAATCAGTCTATGCATTGTATTGTACAAGATATCATCCAAGGTGATCTCTAGCAGACTGAAGTTGATATTACCAGAAATTATTTCAGAAGAGCAGTCGGCGTTTTTCCCAGGATAGATTGATAACTGATAATATCATAACAGCTTATGAATGCTTACATTTCATGAAGAGAAATAGGGTGAAGAAACATCAATCTTATGCATCTCTGGAACATGGAGTATGTCGTTTCATCTCAAAAGTTGTGTGTTGAGTCTTTATTCTTTAATCATTGGTCACTTGGGGACTTCCAACTCGTAAAGTTTAGCTAGTAACATCCCTCTTGACCCGGCATAAGCATTATAATACTGGTTAAACCTGCCTGTTAGCTTGATGCTACTCCTAAAAGGTGACCCTGTTGTACTTTTGATTTGTCAATCACATTGATGCCTATTATCGACTGTGTTCACCCTGAACTCATCAAAGTTATAACACCGGCTTAAGTCACATGAGATCCGGCTTTCAGATAGCGAGAACAAACCAAAAGAGGCTACAAGGCCTGCTTCCACACGAAAGCAAAACCCAGACTCAAGCCTCGAAAGTCGACCTTTGTCGTGCCTCAAAAGTCGGCTTTTTAATTTACAAATTTTATTTATTATACTTTGTCTATCTTCTTTTATCCCTTTTTACAATCTAATTATGTTAAAATTATTATCAGTATCTATTGCTCATTTTTTATGTAGGAGTCGGCTTATCTTAATAAAATACAATTCCATATTATAGCGATTGTGGCAACATGATTTGCCGGGTTGCATGACAACCAAGGTTTATGGTTTTCTATTCCAAGCAAAGCAAGCTTGTGAAGCCAAATATAAAGCATAAATTGCCGGGTTGCACTGCAATCACGGCCAAGGATTTCTTTCATCACAAAAGCATCATCAGTTCACAGGCAAAATACTAAGTGCTCAATGGCACTAGCAGACTATGGAATTTCAGCTCAAAAGATATTACAAGCCACAACAAGGCTATTTTCTATCAAGTTTTTTAAAAGCAAATTCAAACTTGCGGAGTGGTTGATGGTTGAGACCCGATGGCTGGATCTTCTGGGTTGACATGGTTTGTTATCCCTCAAAGTTTCTTCTCCGAGCTCACTTCTTTCTTCAAGTTGGAAATTTGCGACTAGGCTTGATTCAACATATCCTACATAAGATGTTTACAATGTTACATACTTTATTGGAAGTCCCAAGTCACCACAGGTTGCTGACCCGGCACTTGGGGGCTACCGAGGATTTGATTTTTGGTCTACAAAGGCGGGTTAGTATAAATACAAAGCCCCGAGTTGCTGTGAACAGTCAACCCGGTGCAAGGGGGCTACATTATTCAGCTTCAAAATATACAAAGTCCCAAGCCGCTGCAGGCAGGCAACCTGGCACCTGGGGGATCCTTTTCTCAAATCTATGCTACAATGGGTGTGAAGTCCCATGTCGCTGCAAGCATGCAACATGACACTTGGGTGCTAATGCATGGTATTTTTAATTAGTTTCATTGAAGACCCGACCCATCACATAATGATGAGTCGGGCCATGGGGGCTACCAATTACTCCTGCCAAAATTCAAAAGTTCAAAAAACACAAGCCCCAGTCCACTATCTCAATAGTGACCCGAAGCTTGGGGGCTACATCATATGATGTTATTCTTTTCAAAGGATAAGTACATGTAAGTCCTAAGTTGCTATAGGCATATGACCCGACACTTGTGGGCTACACTACTCAGTTCAAGATCTACAAAATTTCTAAAAGTCCCAAGTTGTTGCAGGCATGCGACCCGGCACTTGAGGGCCATAGTGTCCAGTTGTTCAAACAGATTATAAGGTCCAAATTGAAGACCCGGCTCATTGCATACTGATGAGCTGGCCCTTGGGGGCTACACATGTGAAATGCAAAACATTCAGTTTATGATTGGCGACTTAGATGAACAGCTCGAATTCTCCAAAGTTGCAACATTTATATTTAAAAAAATCTTAAGCTATGACTACGTTCTACTCTTAAGACTTGGGGGCTACACTGGCTGAACTTTTATAAGTATAAGACAATTACAAGTCCCAGGTTGCTGCAGGCAACAACCCAGCACTTGGCGGCTACATAGTCAAGATATTATTTCTATGCAAAGCACCAAGTCCTGATAAATTCGGAGCTTGGGGGCCATAGGTAATATGGAGATAAAAACAATAGAAGAACACCTTCAAGCTGTCAATTTTCAGCAAGCCGGGTCTCACTTTCTTGGTGGAGGCTTGCAAAGTCCATCTCCTCCAAAGTTATTCATAGAAGGCTTAGAAAAGTCGGCTCAACATCTGACGGATTTCTTTTTTCCCAAAAAAATTATCAATTCGAAGCACTGGAAGCCGTCTCAAAATGTCATATGGGTTATTTTTCCAATATTTTTCTGCATGGAACCAACGTTAGCAAGTTGATTCGAAGCCGGCATGTTGATATGACAAAGAGACCTGGATTTTTGAGGAGCTGGTTCATTGAGTAAACCAGCAAGTTGAGCGCGCCGGTCCCTTAACATATTAATTATTCTTATTTTAGGAGCTTAGCATGAATAATTCAAGCTAACCTGGGGGCTAATGTCAGGGGAATTACCCGCGGTTAGACCCGACAACTCAAGTATACCCCCGCCAAAGACTAGAAGGCCCAGAATCGGGTTATCAAGGAAACAACTTGGGCCGGCTCATTTTTAGCTGGGAGGCTGCACGGAACCCGGCCAGGGATATCAAGGCCCGACAAGGGAAGCAAGACCCGACAAGGAAAATAAGACCTGGCGGAGGAAGCATGACCCGGCGGAGTACAAACCCGGCCTGGGTTGATTGATATGAAAGAGAATAAGGGTGCCCTCACGGAGGTAGAACGTGGCCCAACATGGGAGTGGCAAAGCAGGCCAGTTTTGGATTGTTCGAATAACACCCGGACTAGTATCCAGCTTGTAAAAGAAAAGAGACTAGTTGTAGTCCTACTAGGACTCTACATGTAAGCCGGTCCCTTCAACTTATATAAGGAGGGGCAAGGCACCCCAAGAGTGACAGGTCAGGTCAGGACAGATGGACAAGTTTTATACAAGGTCAAAGTAGAAGCTCTCGAGATTTGTCGTGGATATGGGACACGGGTACCCTCATGAAGATAGTTCGTGGCCCATCATGGGAGGTGGCCCAGCAGGCCGACTAAAACAATTTGAATAAAATCCGGACTCCTATTTGGCTTGTAATAGAAAAGAGACTAGTCCTAATCCTAATATGATTCTACATGTAAGTCAGCCCCTTCAACTTATATAAGGAGGGACAAGGCGCCCCAAGAGGGTAGAAGTTAGAAGCTCAATAATCTTTAGGACTAGAGATAACTAGAGGAGAGCCGGTTTATACAGCCACTCCCCCATTAGCATACGGAATAAGACCTAGCCACAAATAGCAAGTAGGGCTATTACCGCATGATGTTTCTCGGGGCCCGAAGCTGTCTAAATCGTGTCTCGTGTGCTAACCCACCTCGATAATCTCCATGCCTACTAATTCCCACAATAATCTACGGATGATACCGTTGATAAACAACATCGACATTGGCGCCCACCGTGGGGCCAGGTGCGCCGTGGATTCAGATTTCGATGGGTCTAATCTTCATCTACAAATGGCGGTGACTCATTGCCGCAACAATTAGGCGACTCGTGTGCCTGGACATCTTCAATGGCGCGTGCGCGGGGGCTCGACATCAACGCTGCCCTCGTACGCGGCTCATCAAGTTACGGCAACTATAACGCAGACAATTTTTCATCAACACCCGTTACGCGCATACTGCCGGGCAGTAGTAACATCCGCCTTGTGACCTTCTGTTAGGTAACAGATCTCGATCTAGTATTTCTCCCGATCACTGATTCAATTACAAGGTTCACTCTATCTTCGAAGGAAGGAAGGAAGAAAGCAAAAGTAAAGTCGTGCCGTGCCGTGCCTTGCCGGATCCTCCTGGATGCCGAACCAGCCGCTTCCTTCAGCTTATGTATTCGACCACTCCGGGCCCACAAACCTACGATTCGGTTGCTTGATCCGAGGTGGCCTGGAGATGACGCGCCCTTGCCCCTGATTGGTGGAAAGATGCTCTTCCGTTGCCACGCTGTTCTTCCTCGCTGACTTGGCTAGGACTCTGTCAGCTGGGGGCGTATCTGATGTTGGGTCCCTGACATCCCCTACTCCTTGAGAGCATGCTTGACCCCAAGCTGCTACAGCCGGATACCTGCCTTTGAGTGCAAGAGCGTCTTCCCAAAAGGCATCGAGCAGCTCTGAATCAGACCAGCGCACCAAGTATTGCTCGCGGCGGCCGGCAGGTGTTTGCCGCCAGCGTTTGTCCAAGAGTTCCACTGGGGTTAGTTCAGCAGAACGACGTACCGGGAGTGTAGACGATGCGGCTGTCCCTGGTGCCAGCGCTTGACGCAATTGAGAGACGTGAAAGACAGGGTGAATGCACGACTCCTGCGGCAATGCTAGCTCATACGCCACTGGATTGATCTTGCGAAGCACGTGGAACGGCCCAAAATACCTGAACGATAGCTTGTGATTGGCTCGTCGATGCATCGAGGATTGTACATAAGGTTGCAGCTTGACGAAGACAGCATCACCCACTTGAAACTCCCTGTCAGATCGCTTCTTGTCTGCTTGTACTTTCATAATATGACGAGCTCTGTGCAGGTGTTGCCGCAGTACTTGTTGCATAGTCTTGCGCTCCTCGAGCCGGCCCTTCAGTGCTGGAACTTTGCATACCGATGCTGCTTCAATTCCCCAGTGTCTTGGCTCGTGCCCGTACAATGCCTGGAACGGAGACATGTCCAGTGCTGAGTGGTGGCTGGCATTGTACCAGAATTCAGCCAATGAAAGGAACTGACTACAGTGACTTGGGCAGGCATGGATAAATCATCGCAAATAGATCTCGAGGCACTGATTCACTCTTTCTGACTGTCCATCCGTTTATGGGTGGTACGGAGTGCTCGTCTTCAATTCAGAACCTATGCAGGCAAATAGCTCGCGCCAAAATTTGCTGGTGAACACTGGATCTCTGTCTGAGATGATGGCCTTGGACAGACCATGGAGTTTGTATACATTGTCCAGATATGCTCGAGCTACCCTGGCTGCTGTGAACGGGTGCTGGAGAGGTAGAAAGTGGGCATAGCGGGCGAATTTATCCACCACCACTAAGATGCAATTTGCTCTGCCTGACTGTGGGAGGCCATCAATGAAGTCCATTGTCACCACTTTCCAGGCTCCCTCTGGAAGTGGAATTGGTTCGAGCAACCTGGGATATTTAACCCTCTCCGGTTTTGCCTGCTGACATATGGCACAACCCTCCACATACTGTTGGATGTCCTGCTTCATCTTTGGCCATGCAAAGAGCCTGTGGAGACGTCGATACGTCACGGGGAAACATGAGTGTCTACCCACAGTGCTATCATGAAAAGCACGCAACATGGCTTGTTGGAGTGCTGGAGATCCACCCAACCATAGCCGTTGTCGGAAATACAACAGTCCCTCGACAACAGAAAAGCGACCTTTCGGGTCTGCCTGTTGAGAGAATTGCTCTAGTAGCTTCTTTGTATGTGGGTTACTCGAATAACTGGCCTTGATATCTTCAATCCAAGATGGTTGGCAGACCGAGATTGCCATGGACTGAACGTCTTCGTGGTGGCGACGAGATAAAGCATCAGCTGCGCTGTTTGTGGTCCCTTGTCTGTAGCAGATCTTATAACGTAGCCTCAAAAGCTTGGTAAATGCTTTCTGTTACCATACTGTCGACATCCGCTGATCATCTAGGTGCACCAAGCTACGCTGATCTGTTCTTATCAAGAATCCGTCATTATGCAAGTAGGGACACCACTGTTCTACTGCCATGAGAATAGCCAAGCATTCCTTCTCGTAAGTGGAAAGGCCCCTGTGCTTGGGAGCCAATGTCTTGCTCATATAAGCGATCGGGTGTGCTGCCTGCTGTAACACTGCTCCCACCCCATAATCACACGCATCTGTGTCAATGACAAAATGTTTGGAAAAGTCTGGCAGATGCAGAACTGGTGCTGAAATCAGACTTTGTTGCAACAGTTCAAATGCCTTGGTTGTTTCAGCAGTCCAAACAAAGGGGTGGTTCTTTTTCAGCAGATTGAAAAGTGGCCTTGCAATAATGCCAAAGTGCTTGACAAATTTCATGTAGTATCCAGCTAGACCGAGGAAGCTACGCACCTCTTTGTTGTTGCAAGGAACAGGCCATTTTCTGACAGTTTCTATCTTCTCTGGATCTGTGGCCACACCCTGTTCACTGATAACATGTCCTAAATAGGCGATCTGCCGCTGCCCAAAAGCACATTTGGATTGCTTGACTTGCCAATGATCTCTTCGGAGTAATTGCAGCACCTGACGGAGATGTTCCACATGTTGTTTCATAGTTTTGCTGAAGACCAAGATGTCATCAAAGAAGAGGATGACACATTCTCGCAGTAGTGGTCGCAGGGTACAAGTGATTGCTCCAATGAAAGTTGGAGGTGCAGCAGCAAGCCCAAACGACATGATCAAATACTCCCAGTGCCCCGAGTGAGTTGTGAAGGCTGTTTTGTATTCTTCCCCCTCTGCCAATCTTATCTGGTGATATCCTGCACGCAGATCCAATTTAGAGAACCATTTCGCTCCAACCAATTCATCGAGTAGCTCATCTATGATCGGAACTGGATACTTGCTGGCAATCGTCATTGCATTCAGACATCTATAGTCCACACACAACCGCCATGTACCATCTTTCTTCTTCACCAAAAGAGCAGGTGAAGAAAAGGGACTCGTACTCTCTCTGATGATGCCTGCATCGAGCAATTCCTTAACTTGACGCTCTATCTCATTCTTGAGCTCTGGTTTGTGGCGGTATGGTCGTTGATTGACAGGTTGTGCCCCCTCCATGAGCGGAATTCTGTGATCGCAAGCACGCCTGGGTGGAAGTCCTTTTGGTTCCTCGAAAACATATGTATATTGTTCCAGAACTCTGAGGATCTCTACTGGAATAGCTTCTTCTTGTAATCCTGCTTCACTCACAGCATTCAGGTGGACCACATACGCTACCGAGCCCTGCTTGCATGCTGTTAACAATTCTTGGGATGATCTAGCAGAGCATTGATGTTGATTATTGGTAACTGCTTGCAATTCGACCAGCCCTTCCTCCGTTGTAACTGTCATATGTTGTGCCTCCCAATCAATGTTCATGGGGCTGTGTTTCTTGAGCCAGTCCATCCCCAAGATAGCATCATAAGCTCCAAGTGATAGGACTTTGAAATTGGTGATAAATTCATGCCCCTGAGAAGTCCATTGGCACTGTGGTATGAAACTGTCGCAGTTCAACACAGCACCATCTGCCACTTTAACTCTGCATGTCTTGGGTAGTTTGCATACTCTAGATAGTTTGGCTACCATGTGATGGTCGACAAATGAGGAGGAGATGCCCGAGTCAACCATCAATGACGTTTCCTCCCCTTGAATCCATGCGTGCAGTTGCATCACACCCGGCCCGGCAGACCCATCCACCGCTTGCTTGGAAATGGTGCAGAGGTTGTCTTCATCCAGCTCGTTTGGTTCGTGATTGTTTTCCCCTAGCACCTCTTCTGCTGCAAAGAGCTCCAAGAGTTCCTCCACTACATGCATCTGCACAGTAGGAGGACATGTGTGATCCTTGCCCCATCGTCCGCCACATTTAAAACACAGACCTCGGGCGCGCCTAAAACAGCGCATGCTGCCACCTTACTGCCTTCTGCTCCGGCCCTTGCTGCTTGGGTACCCCGGTGATCTTCCGCTTTGGCTGCAGGCACTGACAGTCGTGCAGTACTCACCGGCAGACTTGGCGTACTGACACCCACCAAACGCGACATTGGCAATCGGATGGCCGCGGGGCGTAAGGTGTTCTCCCCATCAGCCACTTCCTCCTGAAGCAGAGCAAGCGAACAGGCCGTGTCGATGTCTGGTGATCTGTGAATGAGCACCACTGCTCGTATATCCGCCCGTAGCCCCTCGATGAATCATGTAAGAAAGAAATACAGATGTGTCAGTTCAGAATAAGAGATCATATGATTCATCAACGTCTCAAATCGCTCAATGAAATTTGCAACTAATTCAGTCTGACGGATAGCATAAAACTGGCGAATCAGCGATTGGTGTTTGTCACGCCCAAATCGAGTGCACAACAACGCTGTGAACGATTCCCACACAAGACCAGTGATCTTGCGCTGCATAGACTGCAACCAAATGGCTGTCGGACCAGAGAAATTCAGAATTGCCATGGGTACCCAATAGGATTCTTGAACCCCGAACATCTGAAAATATTGCTTTGCCAACGTTTTCCAGAGCTGTGGATTCTCGCCAGCGAAGCTGGGAAACGAGATCGATGGCGGTGCTTGCCCCATCGCCGCGAGCACTTGTGAAGATAACGGAGGGGAATTAGGGGACTGGATCAAGGCCATACCCGTGACCGGGGAAGCCGCCGGTGACTCGAGAGTCACCGTCGGAGTTCCCCCGGGGTGCAGTGACGCGCCGTGGCATGGTTGCCCTTGGATCTCGCCCGCGACCATACGAGGGGTCACAGGCGGCGGGGATCCGCTGGATGGTGCGATCGATGTTGACGCGGCTTGGAACGCGGAGACGGAGGACTCCAGCTGAGCGAATCGCGCCTCCATCTCCGGCTTCCAGGAGACGAGGGCGTCGATCCGGGCGGTCTGCGTCGCCACGGCCTTGAGGATGGCTTTGCTGTCGTCGTCCTGCTTGTTGGCGCGGGCGACGGCGTCCTCGTTCATCTTGTCGAGGTACGCCTTCAGCGCCGGGTCCATGGTGGCGATGATGGTGTCGTGCGCTTGCTTCCGGCGGCGAGTTTCCAGCGCGGTGAACTGGTAGTGGCGGGGCGGCGGCGGAGGAGGGGTGGTAGGTGGCTAGCTGATACCACGATGTTAGGTAACAGATGTCGATCTAGTATTTCTCTGGATCACTGATTCAATTACAAGGTTCACTCTGTCTTGGAAGGAAGGAAAGAAGAAAGCAAAAGTAAAGCCGTGTCGTGCCGTGCCTTGCCAGATCCTCCTGGATGCCGAACCAGCTGCTTCCTTCAGCTTATGTATTCGACCACTCCGGGCCCACAAACCTGCGGTTCGGTTGCTTGATCTGAGGTGGTCTGGAGATGATGCGCCCTTGCCCCTGATTGGTGGAAAGATGCTCTTCCGTTGCCACGCTGTTCTTCCTCGCTGACTTGGCAAGGACTCTATCAGCTGGGGACGTATCTGATGTTGGGTCCCTGACACTTTCTTCGCCGGTGACTCAGAAATTATCTTGACGATCCCTTCGATGGAAAGATGTGAAATCGAGTTTTGTATCGGCTGTTAAAATTTCGTCACTTTCCGATGGCTAGATCTCCCAGACCGACTCAAACCCTGAAACTCTGTCGGAACCTGACGAAACTCCGCACGATCTTAGGAAAATACTTATGGAGGTTGACTCGGAAATCAATTGGAAGATCCCTCCGGTGAAATCATGCGGAATATAATTCCGCACCAATCCTCAAAATTTCAGCCAATTCCAACGGTTAGATCTCCGTCAGGGACCCGCGCACTGCAGCAAGTTTCAGATCTAGATGAGTTCGCAAATCCAAACCACGGGATATATTGGCTCCATCGGCAAAACGGTCAACTTCAACCGCTTCATCACTGGCTGAGACATCAAATTATGTCATGGGTGACTCGGACGGCTCCAGCCAACCGGCTCGGATCACATCCGGCTCCATTGATTCTGTCTTCAATCGCCGACTCAGACCGCACCGTCTCCGGCTTCGGCGAGTCCGCTGTGGTTGATTTTGATCCCACAGTAGCCTACTTCTATGGGTCACCCTCAACCTTCCGCCGGCTTAGACCGCATCCCTAACAGCTAAGTTACTTTCATGCTTAAATTCATCTTTATTTTGTTTTCATCAAGAAAAATAAAGTTATACCTTGAGTTAATCTCGAGGGCTATTGTTTCTTCTCATATATAAAGCTGAGTTGTAAGGTTACCAAAGAGGACTAGTTGTCACAATGCACAGTTCAAACATGGTACCCTATCTATCAGCGAAATAATTTGATGTTCGTTCTTTACTAAGTTAGACGCAACTCACAATCGACCAAGTAGTGCATATGATATTGTCAATCAACTTTGATGCATCAAAAAGCCTTTGTCGACCCTAAACATATTGTATTGCATGAAAAAAGTCTACGTGAAAGCCTACTTAGTCGAGTCGAATGAGTAACTAATTAAACAAAAGTTAACAAAATCGCTGAAATTTCCATTTAATTTTGTTTTATACATCACGAATGGTGTAATGCATTCATGTGTTTTATTTCAGGAAAAAAGAGTCTCAAGCCAACTCCTTGAGTCGTCTCGAGCCTCGGGGGCTATCAAGCCAGAATTTGTGAAAAATGGACTTTGTTCGTTAACACAACACAAGTTCACAGACCCCCGGGTTATTAGAGGACTAAACAAACCCGACGCTCGGGGGCTATAGATGATATATATATCTATATCTATATATATATATATATATATATATATATATATATATGCTATTGGAGTTGAAGAAAATTTAGAAAGACCCGGCCTGGGAAGACAACCCGGCAGCATTATACGTCTGCAACCCGGTAACATCTACGCTCGTAAGTAGCCAGCTTCGACGACTCATCGTCCTCGATGCTCACGACCCGGCAACCTCGCCGCTCGTAAGCCGGCAATCTCTTCATCCATATTTCTGCATCCATTACGTCAACGACCCGGCAAAAGCTCAGTGTCCCAGGAAGACAAAGACATCAAACAAATCAGGACCTTCCGTCCAACTCTTCGAGTCACCCGAAAGCTCAGGGGCTACTATTGTGGATATGGGACACGGGTACCCTCATGAAGATAGTTCATGGCCCATTATGGGAGGTGGCCTAGCAGGCCGACTTAAATAATTTGAATAAGACCCGGACTCCTATCCGGCTTGTAATATAAAAGAGACTAGTCCTAATCCTAATAGGACTCTACATGTAAGCCGGCCCCTTCAAATTATATAAGGAGGGGCAAGGCGCCCCAAGAGGGTAGAAGTTAGAAGCTCAATAATCTCTAGGGCTAGACACAACTAGAGGAGAGTCGGCTTATACAGTGACTCCCCCATTAGCATACGGAATAAGACCTAACCACAAACAACACGTATGGCTATTACCGGATGATGTTTTCGAGGGCCTGAAGCTGTCTAAATCTTGTCTCGTGTGCTAACCCACCTCGATGATCTCCACGCGTACTAATTCCCACAATCATCTACGGAGGATACCGTTGATAAACAACACTGACAAGATTAGAGGTAGCGAAATAGGACCCTTGTAATCAAGATCATCATCATCAATAGCAATCAAGCAGGATGTAGGCTTTTACCTCCACCGTGAGGGGCCGAACCTGGGTAAACTTGCGTCTCTCGATTCCGACCAACCCCGTCCAAGCGATCACCTAACAGCGATGGCCCAACGACTTAGTTCTCTCACGAGGACATCTGTCGTGACAAAACCACGACACTTGTGGAGCAAGTTCAGGGCTGGATAGAACACAATGTCAACGGTAGGCAAGGAGGTTCTTGTCAAAGCAGTTGCCCTGGCAGTCTTGGTATATTTATGTCGTGTTTTAAACTCCCAAGAGGACTTTGTGAACATCTCAACATGTTAATCCGAAAGTTTTGGTGGGTTAGCAAGGATGGAAAATGCAAACCTCACTAGGTATCATGGAAATCCATGAGCCAACCAAAAGGTATGGGAGGTTTGGGCTTCAAAGATTTTGAACTGTTTAACCTAGCTATGTTGGCAAGACAGGCATGGACGCTTTTGCAGCAGCCAGAGACATTAAGTGCACGTCTGTTAAAGAGCATATACTATCCGGATTCTTCCGTATTGCATGCGAACTTGGGTGCTCAGCCAAGCCAGATTTGGGGAGCCATAATTGAAGGTAGAGACACAGGTTAAAACAAGGGCTCATTATAAGGATGGGAAATGGAGAGAAAAAATATCTAGAATGAACAGTGGTTACCCCGTGATGAGATGATGCGGCCTTATGGTCGTTTGATTCAGAACCCACCCACTCGTGTGTCAGAGTTGATAGATTCTACCTCATCTACATGGAATAGGCAGTGTCTGCATCAAGTGTTCCTCCCTTTTGATGCCTCGCTGATCATGGGAATCCCGTTATGCACAATGAATATCCCAAATTTCTGGAGCTGGAATTTTGAAAATTGGTACCTGTAGACCAAATAGGGTAGTGTAGCACTTCCACAGAAGTATCCCAATGAGTAATTGTCCCAACAAAGAGCGAAGGTGAGTACTTATGGAGGCTTTCTATCACACACAAGGTGTCACAGATCTTGTGTGAAGTACTGCATGAGCTTGTGCAAATACTGTTGTTGTCCTGGGTAAACGATAAACTATAATATGCTAGTAAAAAGAGGATTTAAATGTTACTACTAAATAACTAATAAAAGTAAATAACAAGAGCTTAAAATGTAAATGGTGTTTCCTGCAATGAAGAGATTAGGTGTGGAGAGATTTTAGTTCATGGTAAGAATATATGAATTGTGCTAGTGCGACGGTAATACCAGTTACCTTGTATTGTACTCATAGTATTTGATATAAACTTTCTATAGGCGGTTCTCCCTAGAGTTATGAAACTCCTCCATTAGGGGTTACATTTCATTCTATGATCCTGCTTCTCTGTTGCCATAGAGTGGTCGTTTCCACAATTAAGGTCATGAGACCGGAACCAAGCATTAAGTTCAATGGATAACCGTTATCTCACATTATCTTCTGTTCTCATAGATATCTCCACGTGTCACGTCAGAGGTCACAGAGTTTCTGAACAATATGTGTTACCTGTGTTCTTGAGATCATGTTGCCTGGGCCCTTAAATTGCACAAGACGCATAGAGTTCACCACAGTATAACAACATACTAAATAGATCATACTACTACGAATTCAAATGACGACATATAGGATAGGCACATATAGATCTTACCACTTACCTACATCTCCCACACCTAGGGGAATTACTCACACATCATAAGAGGGGAGTCAATCGCAATAGAGAGAAAAACCATGAAAACCATATCGATAATATTGAGGGGATCCACAATGAAATGAAATAATTCTCAAATAGTCTTGATCTCAGACGAGATGGAGTAGAGATTAAAATTTCCAATCCCTCTTATAATAGTGAAGGAGGTGATGATGATGATGACGATGATGGAGATGAAAGGACCAAAAAAACAACAATGATCTTCTTGAGTTCTCGTGATCATCTCTTCTCCTGTTCTGGATGGTGTGGCGGAGGCTAGGGTTTTCTTCTCCTCGTGGTCCCTTCATGAAAGTTGCTTGTATAAATGAGGAGGGGTCATGGGCACTCCAAACGTCCGCTCAAGCAAGCGTGTGCGGTCGTATGGAACGCCGTCTTTCACTCTAGTGCGTCTGTTGACAATGCTCTCTTCAGGGAAGTTGCTCCAAATGACTTGATTTGCACCAATATCCTCTGGTTTCCTTCCAAATGTGATATTTCCTGCCATCCAAAGGACAAAGTAGATTTTCCTCTCTTTTGTTAGATTAGCATTAGAAATATCCGAAGAATAACAAATCCAATGAAACCAAATGGAAATCACTATGAAAAACATAGTAAATTCTCGAGCCACAAAAAATAACGGCTTGTTGTCGATCAAATCTGCTTATAGAATGCTAGTGGAAACTAGGCAAAGAAGGGAAGCGTGGCTTTAGAGTTCGGTAGGTTCTTCTGGCACAAACTGTGAGGAAGGATCCTGGAAAATTCTATGGAAAATTCAGGTACGTGGGAAGATCATAATGTTTCTTTGGAAGCTCTCGAACAGTCACTGCCGACAACGGGTGTTAAAGCCCATAGACACATGTTAGCATCGTCCTCTTGTGTCCTATGTGGCGCACTAGATTCGTGGCGCCACTCATTGCTAAAATGCATAACATCTAGGTGTTCATGGGCACTTGTTGACGAGGAACTTGGACAAAGTCTGGTTGTTGCGTCGGGATCGAATGCAAAAAAATGGCTCTTCTCACTACTTGAAACGTTATCACATGAGCAGTTTGTGAAGATGGCGGTTACACTATGGGTCGTTTGTTTGTCTCCATGAAAGGCTATCCACGAAGGAATCTTCCAAACACCATCAGCGTTGCACGTGTTCGTTAAAAAGTTCATAAATGAGCTCCAGTTGGCACAGGAGAAGCGGGCAAGAGCCACAGCTACGGGCCCGACCATGCCAACCCCGGGAGTTTCAAGACCAAATACTGGTACCGTTACGTCCTATACAAACATTTTTTACCCCCTTTCCGCGACAGAGTTTTAAACCATCGTCTTGCCTGTGTGTGTGATAGGGGGTCCATCTGACATGACCCAAAAAACATTTGCAATAGGCGAGCGGCTGATGACGATTTCCGTAAGGTAACCGTATGAGAAGTTGCGGACTATCCCACACATTAGACCTCGATGTTAAGTTTGTGATCCGCAAGACACCCAGAATGATTACAGAGATATACTCGTGTGAAAAATGTGGATATCACAAACATTTAATCTACCGATGTGTTAGCGATAGGTGCATTATCACACACAATTAAAAATCGTAATATGTGTGCGACGCCTCTATTATTGCCAATGTGTCCATTTCATAAGCCTATCACACACGCGCTCCATATGTGCACCGTCTTCTTTTTATCCGATATTACACACGCATATAGGTTTAAACGTTTGTGGTACTGCCATGAATCGCACACGCATATGGTATGGAAACATGTGTGGTACTGCTGGTAATCTTACACGCATATGAGATGGAACCGTGTGTTCGGCTGTTGAGTATCGCACACGTTTTCCGTCAAAGAACCATGTGTTCTTTATTTTCCCATTGCACACGTTGTTTTCTTTCTCGTCGTGTGTACAGTATTTTATTCCCTGTTGTTTGGTTTTATTTTTTTCCTGTATTATTATTCGAACTAGAAATTTCAAATTTCAAATTATGAAGTGTGTAATTCAAATATTTCATGTTCTCATCACAATGGTTCAACAACCAATCCATAAATCAAAATCTTAGTACAATATGTTCAATAATTACAGAATTAGGCAGCATATTAACTATGATGAACCACAATATTGAGGCGATAAAGGTGAAGAGAGAAGTGTAAATTATTTTGGATGTCGATGGTGTTGAAGAAGTGAAATGCTCATAATGTGCCCTCCTCCATGCCAAAGGTGCGCATAACTTTTATCCAACCCCTTGTGACGATCGCCCGCTCATTCATCACCGCCTTCAAGAAGACTTCTAAACCATTGTCATGGTAGTATGAATTATATACTTTAACATTAGTTGCCTCCACTCCGGTCATGTAGTTTAAAAGGTAATCATGAGTAAATTGCTTCAGAAACCACTGGAAAGAGAAAGCTTTCAGATATTCATGTCTAATAGAGTAACTCGTTGTGGGCAGAGCGGAAAAGGCAACAGATTGCTTAGCATCCTAAAGTTCACTACTGTCTTGGATAAAGTGTAAATAAAGAGTTTAATTCCCATCACTTCTCTTTCGCGTAACAATCTTTCTTAGTTTCCTCACTTGACGCTTGTTCATGAATATCTCATTGCCCCATACGTAAAAAGGGTCGAAGCGTGGATTAGTAGAGTTGATATATGTACCTACAAGCAACCAATAAATATTAGAAGCTAAACTACAATTGCACAAATGATGTAAAATACTATAAGACATGGGATGCAACTAACCTCGATGGCAAACAACAACGTCGTCATTGTGTCGCGTAAGTACATGGAAAGGCATGTTAACTACAACATGGGTTAACATCCACCAAAAATAGCAAATGATAATAAAACGGTGGCAAAGGGACAAAGTAAAAAATTGATAGAACTTTTTACTACAAGAGGCTTAACAGCAACCTAAGTTATGTATTGTAAGTTTGTAGCTGGTATTGGTGAAATTGAACTGGACAGTTCATACTTGAACATTACAGTGTGCATTACTGAAATAAACAAGGCATGTGTTAACTACAGACAACCTAATATAGCCATTGAAACTGGTACTGATGAAATTGAAATTGACAGAGTTAAACATCGCAAGGAAGTGATGATAGGGCAGAGAATAGCCCAGTTGTCTAGAAAAATGCAGGGAAAATAGCTAAGATGGTTAGGCATGTTTACTACAATAGGCTTAATACATCAACCGTACAAAACGTAGCCATTTCAACTGGTATTGGTAAAATTGAACTGGACAGTTCCTACTTGGTAAATCCCAAGGGGTAGTTGTTGGAGCACTTCATCTGGGCCAGAGCCTACCCCATGTCGGTAGCGTCGGAGACGAGGTGTTCCTCCAGGTCGAAGCGTGGATTAGTGTCGCTGACATGTGTACCTACAAAAAGCAAGTAAATGTTACAAGCTAAACTGCAATTGCACAAGTGATGTAAAATACTATAAGACATTGAGATGAAACTAACCTCGACGATAAACAACATCATTTTCCATTATGACCCTGCATAAGTACATGAAAAGTCATGTTAACTACAACAGGGTTAACATCCACCAAATATGGCCAACGATAATAAAACGACATCATATCTAGTGATATCTTCATTGCGAAGAGTAGCACGCTAGCAAAGGGACAGATAAAAAATAGATAGAAATGTTTACTACAACAGGCTTAATAGCAACCTAAGTTAGGCATTATAAGTTTGTAACTAGTATTCGTGAAATTAAACTGGACAGTTCATATTTGAACATCACAGTGTGCATTCTTAATTAAACAAGGCACATGTTAAATACAAACAACCTAGTATAGCCATTGAAACTGGTGCTGATGAAATTGAAACTAACAGAGTTAAACATCGCAAGGCTAGTGTTGCTAGAGCAAAGAATGACCCAGTTGTCTATAAAAAGGTAGGGAAAATAGCTAAGACGGGTTAGGCGTGTTTACTACAACATACTTAATACATTTGTGCCAGATGCAACTGATATTGGTAAAATTGAACTGGTCAGTTCATACTTGGTAAATTCCGAGAGGTAGTTGCTGGGGCACTTCATCTGGGCCAGAGCCCGCACCAAGTCGGCGGCGCCGGAGGTGATGTGTTCCTTCGGGTCGAAACGTGGATCAGTACCACAGACATGTGTACCTACAAGTAACAAGTAAATGTTACAAGCTATGTTGCAATTGCACAAATGATGTAAATTACTATAAGACGTTGGGATGGAACTATCCTCGATGGTAAACAACAACATCACCCATTGTGGCCCCACATAAGTACATGGAAAGGCATGTTAACTACAATAGGGTTAACATCCACAAAAACAATCAATGGTAATTAAACAACAACATCTTGAATGATATCTTCATTGCGTGTAGTAGCACGGTAGCAAAGGGGCAGAGTAAAAATGGATAGAATTGTTTACTACAATAGGCTTAACAGCAACCTAACGTATGCATTGTAAGGTTGTAATTGGTATTGGTGAAATTGAACTGGATAGTTCATACTTGAACATAACAGTGTGCATTACTGAAATAAACAAAAGGCATGTGTTAACTACAGACAGACTAATATAGCAATTGACAGTGATGCTGATGAAATTGAAATTGACAAATTTAAACATTGCAAGGCAAGTGTTACTAGATAAGAGAATAGCTCAATTGTCTAGAAAAAGGTAGGGAAAATAGCTAAGACAGGTTAGACATGTTTACTACAACAGGTTTAATACATCGACCGCACAAAACATAGCCATTGCAACTGGTATTGATATAATTGAACTGGAAAGTTCCTACTTCGCAAATCCCGAGGGGTAGTTGCTGGGGAACTTCATATGGGCCAGAGCCCGCACCAAGTCGGCGGCGTCAGAGGCGATGTGTTCCTCCGGGTCGGCACGCACAATGGCCACCGTGCCATCGACCACCATTAGATCTTCGACCTCCGCGTGATATGTGGTTGGACTTACGCGACGATGCTCTGGAGTAGGGGTGGGGTTTTGGGAGCATGAGGGTGCGGCATTAAGCAATAAGGTCGGGGCGGTGATGGAGATTGATGGGTTACCTAACTGGGTCGACGAGGCTCGGGCAGAACGTAGATATGGTTGAAGTTGTGGTTACAACAACGGCGGTTTGAGCTGCCGGGAGGGGAAAAGGGTGGGGAGATACTGTAGAAATGTGATGTGTGCGGATGGGGTGGGAGGAATAAATTCTGAAACCATGCGCCTACTAAAAATTTCGCTGCGAAAGTTGAAACTTACGCGGGAAAAACACACAACGCAGACGAAGTGCATAAAATACTCGTGTGTGAGAAAAAAAGAAAATTGGCAGATCCCATCTCCAAAAAACTGTACGCATGTAGTTGATTAAATCCATCAAAGGGCGGTCGTGATGGTACGTGTACGATATTAGAAAAATTCGCACAGATATCTGACTTATGGATCATTAGTGCACATGGTACGCCATAGAAATCGTGTGTTTTGTAATCTTCTAATAATTATTATATCTATCGGCATCTATAGCCGCAACCTACAAATTTCAAAATCTTTTTCATTGTAGTAGGCCTATCAACGTACATGAACGAGGCAAAGTTGACACTTGATGAACAATCATCAGTTTATGAAATGCAATCAAGTGTCAACCTGCCTCGCTCACACAGCGAGAATTGATCGAGCTATGCAACAAGAAAGAAGCTTACTACCATCCGTCGACGCGGCTATTTAAGTTGGTCCACGTTCGCCACGTGCGCACCAGAGCAGAAGCACGATGTGCAGAGATGAGAGAGGAAGGAGCTTCGGGTGGCTGCAGGTGAGACCGCTATGACCCGGTTGGGTCAATTTTGTTTGATTGGGTGAACGTTGCGGACGTCTAGTGAGGAAATAGGGCCGGGGTCCAGCTCTAAAACTTCAGTGAACATATGCTAAGCAATGCTCAAAGCCCTAAAAGGATGTCTCTTATCGACATTGTACGTTAAAGTAGATACCAACTTAAATTCCTAGATACTAATTTGCTCTAAAAACTAGTAAGTAGTACTGGTGTAGATGCTCATAATTAATTAAACAAACGTACGGGCGACACACACTAACTATTTCTCACATGCTGGCCAGACGTCATCGTTCTCTTTGTCTTCCTTGTCGGCGGCAGCCCACCGTTATTATATCTCTGCCCAGCTCTCCTCTGCGTAGTGGTAGCTACCACCACGATCCTGGCAGGTGGAGGCATCGGGCCATGCTGACCAAACGCCATCGTTCTCCGGACTAACGCATCAACCTTTCCAGAAGCCCAGGAGACAAGGAGTTAGCTCTATGCATTCCTCTATTGAAGGTAAAGAATTCACAAATTGATGAAGTCCACATAATGGAGCTCAAAAGCCGATTACCAAATCTACTTGCAGCCCACCGTAACGTACGGGCGACACACACACTAACTACTTCTCACATGCTGGCCAGACGTCATCGTTCTCTTTGTCTTCCTTGTCGGCGGCAGCCCACCGTTATTGGATCTCTGCCCAGCTCTCCTCTACGTCGTGGTAGCTACCACCACGATCCTGGCAGGTGGAGGCATCGGGCCATGATGACCAAACGCCATTGTTCTCCTTCCCGGCCTTGTCGGCGGCAGCCCACTGTTCTCGTATCTCCGTCCAACTCTCCTCAGCAACGCATGCGACCACTTCTTTCTTGCGGTAGTGGGACTCTCTTTTCTTCAGTGCTTTCTGCCTTTTCCGCTCCTTTTGTGTGGTTTTGGCCGCCTCTTGCTGCATGCCCATTCAGCCTTGACAGCTTCAAAGTCCGCCAACGTACGTGTGCGGCTGCAGGTGGCGATGAACTCGACGCGGTGGGATGTCGCTTCTTTACCAGTTAGTGTGTGGTCACGGGCGACGAGGAACTCGGCGCGACGGGATGCCATCGCTTCCTTACCAGTTAGTGTGCGGCGCGATGGCATGAACGATGCTTGGAGAGACCTCTGGAACGGAGTTGCCGGACAACCATATAGTGCAGTGGTTTTTCGAGCACTCGAGATCCATATATATGATGTGGCAGTGCCCGCCCTGGCTACGACGCTTCCTAGTAGCGCTTGCATGCATGTTGCCATAGAGCTTGCATGGTCATTGAGAAGCTGAGCCGTCGTCATTGCATGCTGCCAGCAGCGCAGTCTCGTCGATAAACCATGCGCTATCAGTGTTGCGTGCGACAGTCGCGTGTTCTCGATCGTGCCGACAAGCCTACATAGCTCGACATTAAAAGCGAGCTCTCGCATGCATGCAAGCGATACTTCTCTTCACTTCCATCGAACATTTCGCAAACGATTTCTTCGTCAAATCGTTTGCGATAAAAAATGTATTTTAGAAAATGCACAAGCCTAAATATGGTAAATGATTTCAGAAAAATGCCAAATTTGAACACTGTGCATTATAGGGTGTATGTTGATCGTAGAAAAAAAAACTCAAGGACAAACAATGAAGGAAATTTGGATTACCCTTCAATCTCGCGATTTCCCTCTTGAAACCACGAAACGTCCTCGGTGATGATTTAATTTATGAAGAGCGTGTATAACGACATTAGCCAAACCATCTCAAAAATTTACCACAGCATGATGAGGTCATACCATGGCACCATGTCAGGTATCATGTTTGCATGCATCTTTTTCATTTCTCTAGAGTTGAAAATTAATAAATGACACGTTTATGCTTGACTCTTGCCACACATATCCTTAAAATATCTCCCCATTCCTTGTAAAAGGTATGAAACTTTACGAAATACGACAAGCATGATATTTCAGACCGTTTTTGTGCATTTTTTCGTGCATCGATTGTGTCAATTTGAATTATGTGCATTAATGCCTAGAAATGCACGTAATAGGCTAAATGTAGTAAATGAGTCCGGAAAAGTGCCAAATTTGAACATGGTGCATTATAGGGGGTATGTTGATCATGAAAAAATACTCAAGGACAGACGATGAAGGAAATTTGGATTCTCCTTCAATCTTGGTGATTCCCTTCTCGAAACCACGAAATTTCCTCGGTGATGGTTTGATTTATGATGAGCATGTATAACAACATCAGGGAGATCAAGGCAAGAGCAACTTTTTTTAATTGTAACTTTACTTTGAAGGTCGTGCAGCCAATGTTGATCCACATAGCTTAGCTAGATTTTCTTTATCTTTAGCTCCTCTTCGTCATGTTTGGTTTGTCTATCCACATGACACAAATTGTATCCCACCAGTTGTGGTTTTTGATCAATAAAGATTGGCTTTACCCCTCAAAAAAGCTACCTAAGTTGGCTTCACTCGCTTTGTTTTTATTTTGTTTTCTCCTGCTCTTTTCTTCGTTTCTTCCATTTTCTTTGGTTCTCTTTTTTCCTTCGTTTTTCAGCGAGTTTCTACGTTTATTTTATGGTTTTCACTTTTTTAGTTTTTCTTTGTTTCTTTCCCAGTCTTCACTGGTTTTCTTTTCTTTTCTTTCTTTCTTTCTTCTTTCTTCAGTTCTCTTTTTTTTCTTGTTTTTCATAGGTTTTTGTTTATTTCTCAGTTTTCCCTATTTCCATTTTTTCATTGCATTTTATTTATTTTCTATTTTTTATCTGTTTTTCCTTTCTAGATTTTATTTGCTTTCTTCGTTTTTGTGTGTTTCTTTGTTGATTTCCATCGGTTTCTTTTTTGTTCAACACATGTCAATTTTTCATTACACATTCAAAAAACTTCTTATATAGAAGAACCATTTTTATATGCACGTTTAACATTTTAAAACACATGATTAAATTTGTTTTTCTAAACTTTTTTTTATGTCTACTCTTTACATACATATTGTATATTTTTGGTATGTATATAATACATTTTAATTACGTGTTAATCATTTATGAAATACATGATTTACATTTTTTAATACATGGTTAATATTATTTTTTGTAAATGATGATAAATTTTTAAAGAACAATAAACATTTTTCCACACACAAGTACATTTTTTGCACATCAGCAACATTTTTATATTGATACTTAATTTTTTTAATACACAATCAATTTTTTGAAATATTTGCTTTTGATGTCCACTCTTATTTAATGTACGTTGTACTTTTTTGTATACAGCAGGGACATTTGTTTTATACATGCTAACATTTTTAAATACATGATCAACATTTTTCATACACATTGTACTTTTTGTATATATTTTTTGTACACATGAAAAAATAAATTCTATACACAATTCAAATGTTTGATTAACATTTTCAAAATATTTGATTATCATTTTTCAAATGTTTGACCAAGTTTTTCTATACACATTGTACATTTTTTGTGCACATTTGTCGTATGCATGAGAAACATCTTCTCTATACACATCTAACATTTTTCATATGCTTGGTTAACATTTTTAAAATGCTTAATGTATATATATATAGAGAGTATTTAAAAGTATAAAGAAAAAATAGAAAAACACAAAAACAAAAAACATGCAAAAATAGTAGAGAAAAACAGGCAATGGCTTGTAGCCTCCCACGCACTGGGCTGGCCCATTGAGGGAGAAGCCTGATGTATGCACGAGAGCAACTAATTAACGAGCGCTCCTTCGGGAGCCTCGCAACGATCAGCGCCACTTGGCGCGCTCTCAGCCGCCCGCCACGTGTCGCGCTCTCAGCCGCCCGCCACGTGTCGCGCTCTGGACGCTCCCTCCGAAATTTTTTACCGCACACATTTTCGGCTTTTTAAACGGGGTTTTTCGGGTTTTTTCAACGTTTCGGTTTTCCACCGGTCTTCCTGAACTTTTGGAGAAAAAAAAATTCGCGAAAAAATGCGTTTTTTTCCTTTCGCAAGAGTCACGGCCGTGCCTCTCGGAAATGAAAAAACGTGTTTTCTGTTTTTTCCTTCCGCGAAGGGCACGGTTTTGCTTCCGAGAGAGGCACGGCTTTTACTTTCGCGAGAGTCACGGCCACTGATGTCGCTTCAAGTATGTCGGTATTTCTCCAAAAAGGAAGGGATGATGCAGCACAGTAGCGGTAGGTATTTCCCTCAGATATGAAACCAAGGTTATCGAACCAGTAGGAGAACCAAGCAACACAACGTAAACAGCCCCTGCACACAAATAACAACACCTCGCAACCCGACGTGTTAAAGGGGTTGTCAATCCCTTTCGGGTACGGGGCCTCGAACGGTGCATGGACGGAAAATAAATTGTAGTAGATTGAATAATAGATCGCAAATAAAATAAAACGCAGCAAGGTATTTTTTGTATTTTTGGTTTAATAGATCTGAATAAAAAGAGCAAATAAAATAGATCGCAAAGGCAAATATATGAGAAAGAAGACCCGGGGGCCGTAGGTTTCACTAGTGGCTTCTCTCGAGAAAAATAGCAAACGGTGGGTAAACAAATTACTGTTGGGCAATTGATAGAACTTCAAATAATCATGACGATATCCAGGCAATGATCATTATATAGGCATCACGTCCAAGATTAGTAGACCGACTCCTGCCTGCATCTACTACTATTACTCCACACATCGACCGCTATCCAGCATGCATCTAGTGTATTAAGTTCATGGAGAAACGGAGTAATGCAATAAGAACTATGACATGATGTAGACAAGATCTACCTATGTAGAGATAGTCCCCATCGTTTTATCCTTAGTAGCAACGATACATACGTGTCGTTTTCCCTTCTGTCACTGGGATCAAGCACCGTAATATCGAACCCACTACAAAGCACCTCTTCCCATTGCAAGGTAAATAGATCAAGTTGGCCAAACAAAACCCAAATATCGGAGAAGAAATACGAGACTATAAGAGATCAAAGAAACTCAAATATCTTTCATGGATATAAAAAGATATAACTGATCATGAACTCAAAGTTCATCACATCCCAACAAACACACCGCAAAAAGAGTTACATCATATGGATCTCCAAGAGACCATTGTATTGAGAATTCAGCAAGAGAGAGGAAGTCATCTAGCTACTAACTACGGACCCGTAGATCTACAAAGAACGACTGACGCATCATCGAAGAGGCACCAATGGAGGTGGTGAACCCCATCCGAGATGGTGTCTAGATTGGATCTGGTGGTTCTGGACTCTGCGGCGGCTGGATGAATATTTCGTCGACTCCCCTAGGGTTTTGGGAATATTGGGGTATTTATAGAGCAAAGAGGCGGTCCGGGGGGCACCCCAGGTGGGCACAACCCACCAGGGCGCGCCTGGGCCTCCTGGTGCACCCTGGTGGGTTGTGCCTCCCTCGGGGCACCCCCCAGGCGCAACCAGGGCCCATTACGTTCCTTCTGGTCCATAAAAAATCTCCGTGAAGTTTCGTTGCATTTGGACTCCGTCTGATATTGATTTCTTGCGATGTAAAAAACATGCAGAAAATAGCAACTGGCACTTGGCACCATGTCAACTAGTTAATAGTCCGCGCGTTGCTGCGGGAATTAATAGTATTAATTTTTTTGAGAATAAAATTAGACGAATAATAGATCTCTACATTCTCGTCATATATGAACTGTAGTTGTGGTGGAGCCAACATCCAGACAATGTGTACATAGTCTCCAAGATATACTTTCTCTGCTTCAAAATAAGTGTCGTGGTTTTAGTTCAAAACGGAGGGAGTGTAATTTTACTCATGTTTTATATATGTGAATCATACATATAGGTACTTGAATTTTTACAAAATAACAAATGCATTGTAGTGTCTTGTGGCCTTCTCGACATGGTTGTAATAATTTTTTGCTTAAACATGAATAATAAATTGATAATAAAGAATCAAATCTAAATTATCCATAAGAAATGTTTTTATTCATGCAAATTCATGCATTGGACCATCTTGAATTGAGAGTATTCTTCTTGACTACAATCGAAGTTGATCAACCTATTGATCACTAATTAATGATTTAAGCAACCTCGCACCTAATTCTAGAATAAGGCAGAGTAGTTCATGAGATTCTTTCATGTGTGGTTAAACAACATTATTGAAGTGGTTAAACTTGTACAGTCAGCCTAGTGAGAAACGAAACATGCGGCTGAAGGATTAATAGGATGGCTCAGAAGAATTTTCACCTCTATCCTTCTTTGCAAATCATACAAACAAAAATTGCATTAAAGGAAGTAGAAATTGTCAATTTAGTTTATAGCTAATATTTTTGAAGAAATACATTGCATGGAGAAATCCAGGGGAGCAAATTATTATGATATCTACTCCAAGCAGAAGTTGCATGCTTATCCAGTGTAACTACTTAAATTCATAGATAGGAGTTTCATGCGAACAGCAAAATTAACATAATAGAAGACTAAAAGATGCATGTGCTCATTCAGTGTGAATCAGAAAATTATGAGATGAGTGTGAATAGAAAGATACCTGAGAAACAATGAAGCAGTGGTGGACCTTGCTGACAAAACCTCGAGCACCTTTCGAGTTAGAGCATAACCTGATAAAATCAAAGCCATAACCTCAGGGATAAGAGGAAGCATGGGATGATGAAAACTGGGAGCAGATAGCTATTCGAGAGTACATGTCGGTGGAAGAGACAACGACTCCAGCAGGCGGGCGAATCGGATGATTGCACTATGTACATGTTTCTAACTACGAATTAGTGGACATGGGTGATATACATGCGTCCCCAACTTTGGCGGTTCCTCCTTCTCGTGGCTCAATTTAAAGAGATGAATGAACCTGAAGCTAAAACTGTAAATTTGTAGAGCAGTTTCTGCAGAGGGATTTAATGGTGGTGGAGAACTGTTTCCGATCAAGGTGGGAGGGAGACAATGGGAAAAGGTGCGTAACTTGTTAATAGCTGTTGTTGTCAGCATTGATGTTTATTAAAAGACATAATGAAAATCTAAGTGGGGGAGATGAGAAACGGGTGTAGGACGTACGAAGGAGCACCGGAGACAGGAAGCTCTGCGGTAGGATCCCTTTACGGCTGGAACCGAAGGCACGATAGTGCTGATTTCGATCGGTTCTGGACGTTTAATTTGACCTTTTTAATCCTTGATGGCATAAGAAGGAAATACTGAAGGGAAAAACAAATCCTGAAGAATGGAGTACAGAACCTGTCGCCGTACTCGGAAGTTCGTCGTTCTTGCCGCAAACCAAAATCAGGAGCAGGACTTCCCTACTCACACGAAGGAGCTCACCTTTCGAAGAGAATGGCCACCATTGCGGCAAGTGCGGGGTCTCAGCATCCCTAGATACACCACATTGGCCTGTTCGACCAAACAAAAAATGAATCAGTCATCACGGAATCAATGAACGAACCAACGAACTGTGCTTGGTGACTGGACTCTCTGTGGCACCAAAGAACAATGACGTACCTGCAGCCACTTGTGGCCCTTGGATGTCGTCGCTATAGAGGTCGAGGTACTTGACGGCGAGATGATGTGGGGCAAGGCCGGTTCGGAGGCCGCCATCATAGATGAAGCCCCAGTAGACAGGGCCGAAGCCGAACTCACCGAGGAAACTAGACGTGAATTTGTGACTGACCTGAGCCCGTCCAGGGTTAGGCATGCGGGCTCGTCGTGACCGGAGTCTGCGGCAGGTCTTCCAAGGACAGCGACTGCAGGTTCCTCACCGCGTGCCACCGTCGCGCCAGTCCCAGCCTCAACCACACCTTCTGCTCTATCCAGAACTACGTTAGTTGGGAGAACATGAGCGTTCTCAGAGCTCAGCGACTGTCGGCCGCCAGATCAAAATTTTAATGCGTTCTGGACCGTTCGATCTCGCGTCTGGAAGATCTAGGCCTTTGGATAAAAAACGGACACTGCTACAATGAATAGTGTAGAAGCATTCTGCCACCGCCTGTAAAATTGGGTGGCCGCCGAGGGCATTTTCATCATTTTATTTGTTGGCGTATAAAATGAAGCGGCTCCAGCGGAGACCTAGCCGCCTGCGGCAAATTTGATAAATTTGACCTATAGACGAAATCAAATCACAGAATGAACTGTCCGTGAAACTATTTCACGCCTGGGAGCTAGGCGCTGCACTAGTGCAACGCCTAGGAGCTAGGCGCCACACTCATACTGACTTAGTAATTTTCTGATCACACAGGTGCGACGCTGGCCGTGTAGCGCCTATCTGTGAAGCGTTGCACGGTGTAGTGTGGCGCCTTCATGTCGGGCGTCACATAAAAAGATCAGCCACGTGAAATAGTTTCACGAATAGTTCATTCTGTGATTTGATTTAGTCCATATGTCAAATTTGTCAAATTTGCCGCCGCCTGCCTCCTCCCGTACTCGCGCCCTCTCTCCTCTTCACAGTCGCGGCTCCCCACCCTCTTCCTCCCTTCCCCGCGCCGCCATCTCCACCTCCTCCCCTGCGGCCGCCACCTCTGGCTCCTCCCCTCTCGCCGCTCGTCTTCCTCCTCCCGTATCCCATCCCCGTCGCGCCCCCCTCCTCCCCACGAAATCGCAAGCGGCCCTGCCTTGTGCTAGCCACTCGTGGTCATGAAGGGCGGCGGAGCCAGGAGCGGTGGATTGATGCGGATGCGACTGCGGCTCACCCTGTAGAGAGGATCGAGGACGGCATTGGGTGGTTGCTCTGGATCCCATCATCAGAAGGGAAGGGAAAAGAAGAGGGTGAGCGAGCAAGTCAGGCGGCGGCCATGGTGCTCGCAGATCCGCCGGCGCCGTCGTCCGACCTCGGCCTCCGAGTGCTTCTGCTCTGCGGGCGTGACGGTACGGGCTGCCTGCTCCGCGCCCATGCCATGGCTTGCTTGGGACACCGTCCTCCCACCTGCTCCAACCCTAATCCTAGCGTTTCTGCTGCTGGTCAAGGTACGACCATTTCAATTTGCTCTTGGCCCCTCCCCTCCGCTCATGATGTTGCTGCTTTTGGTCACGCAGGTGCTGCACACTTGCTTGAAAAGTTGATAACGGATCTCCACGCTGATGGGTGAGCTTCTTCTCCTCTAATCTTGTGTGGTGCAGTCTACCTTGAGGAGAGGGATTAGACATTTTTGTTTTCTTCTTGTGGAGGAGATTTTCAGATTGAGCTAGGTTCCAAAGAAGAGATTTTTCTTTGTCTTTCTTGTTTTGTTTGTACCTTGGTGCCAAGGAGAGCCTTGGATCTAGCTAATTATTTACAGAGTACATATTTGTTGCTTTGCTTGGTTTGTTGGCCATATTCTAACCTATGTCCGTGTATGCATAGAGGTGCTAGGTAAGATATATATGTATGTACTATTGTTCTGAAGCAAATATCACCTTTAGTTTTTACACTGTTATCATTTTTAACCAGGCAAGACACTTTGTGCATTGGGGAAAAATGAGGAAGCTTTGGTTCCTTGGGAGCAAGGACATGAGATTGCTGTCCGTGACACAATTGACCTGAAACAATAGCTGGAATTGAAAGAATTAGTTTCTTCTGTCAAAATTTATGAGACATTTGAGTGTGAAGAAGATGTGGATGCATCACCATGTGATGCCAAAGTAAACATCTTTCTCACCATTTTATTCCTTTTCTTTACATGCTATTAATGACTTGACTGAAGCATTGGGATTGACCAAATTCTCCTGATATTTTACATGAAAGGGGTTAGTTTTGTACCTACAGCCAAATCTCATCTCGCGTAATATCATTTCTCATATATTTTTTGATGAAAACAAAAGAACAGCAGGACTCCATAATCAATTCATCTTGTCTTTGCATTTCAGTAGTAGGTTGTTAGAGCACACTCACGAATTCCACCAATTTCTTTCCATGGCTTATATGTGACCAGATGCTCCAGATTATATATGGAATCCTCCTGTTTACACAAGGTTATCTGCTTCCCGTGAGTCAGCTACTAAGAGTGATGAATATAGCTTTGGTTGGGCAGTTCTGCTTTAGTCATTGGTATGATAGAAGCATTACACAGTACATTGGTTATAGAACTATTGTTATCTCAAATTGGTAATATTGATATGTTCTCTTGAATGATGTAAAGTTAATGGATTGCCATGCCAACATCGGTTTGATTTATAATGGGTTTGTATGTGTATAGTTCAGTATTTTCTTTTTAGCGATGCTTATTGCAGTATTACATGACTGAATGTTACTCTCTGATTTGATATATTCGGGGTGGACAAGCTCAATGACTCATGCAGTCTTTTTCTATTCAGCCAACCAAAGATTTATTATTTTCAAGCTCTTTAAGGATATAGGCGATGATGCTAATGTTGAAGGTAAAGAGTTATGTGTGGTTTTCCTGTAGTGAGTAATTTTCTCTATTTTCTTCATCCTCATTGGTTGAAATTTCTGTAGACAAAATTAGTGCTTAATGGCCGCGGTAGAATCTGGGTTCCAATGTATGTTCTTTACTAAAATAAACTCATGAGAGTATTAGTAATGTCCATGTTGTTTGATAATCAACTATGAACTTTGACAACGCTCTACCATCTGTGTGTGATACGTTGCTTCTCTGATATGTAAGAATTTAGTGATTATGTCAGTTTATCGTTGAGATTGTACTCACTAGATGGATCATTTGGCTGAATGAAATAACAAGAGCTTCAGACAAATGCGAAACAGTTTGTCAAAATATAAAACTTGAGTTCTTGATAGTTTAGTTAGTGTCCTATATGACTTCGATTGGGCCCATGATATTTTTGTACAGTTCTTGATTTGCTAGCATATATTCTAAACTTAATTTTGTTCGCTCTTATCTGGTGTTCTTTCTTATAATATCTTTTTTTGTATGATGCAAGCTTGCTCTGTTCACACGAGAGTTTATCCATATTTATGAAGAAAAGATTTGGGTTCAAAGCACCTTCCGTGTTCTTTACTTGATTTTTTTGATTTTTGATGTCCAGATCAAGGTGGACTTAAAGGAATACATGCAACCACCTTTGTATGGCCATTGGTTTTGTAGACTTCCAGTGCTTTCAGCATCCATCGTTCGCCTCCCGGTTCATCCTGCGTTAGCCAAGGTCTTCTCCGCCTTGCTCTGATGTTGTGAAAACTCATGCATGGCGACAACCCCCTCCATGGTCCAGTTGCGGCAGCCTGTAAGCACCTTCTATGTTCTTCTTTTCTCTCTACCTTTGTGCTTGCTCTGCTAAAGTGTTACACTTGTGCTTGGCTGCTTACTACTTACATTGAACTGGTATGAATGGCAGTTAGGTGTAGCAACAGCCAGCATTAGGCCCGTTCATTTTAGGTTTAATTTCTGGTACAAATAAATCTTATTTTCCTCAAAATTAATGTTTGGTACAAAGCAACAGCCAGAATGTTCTGTAAGCAAGGACTTTCAAGTTCCCTTTGTAATTAAGCAAAAAGGTATTTTATAAGTTAATGGCGGCCATGGAATAAATTATTCTATAAATTGTCTGTGAAGAGTTATGACCAATTCTACATATATTGTATGTGTTGTATTTTTTTTGTTTGAGAAAAGCCTCCACGTGGTCATCCTACTCCCCATGCCTCATTGTTGCATTTGGAACTATATTAGATTGATTTGCTGTGATGGGATACAAGGAAGTAATCTTACTAATGTGTGCCACTTTACATGGATGCTTGCCACTGAAAATTATATATACTGTTTCAGTGACTCAGTGTGAAGCAACAATAGGTGAGGTTAGCCCATAGATGCTTAATTATTCATTATTTTTCTGGTGAGTTTGCTTCACTGTATGTCAGGCAGTACAGCCAATACCTTCTTTTTTAGAAACCACCATCATTCTAGCTATTTATCTACCAACAAATATGTCTGAAGTTACTTGGGTAGCATATAAAAAATAAGAAATGGTTTGTTAAATTTGAGATTGCTTTTTTGCCAGTCTCTCTACCCTTTAGCCTTCAGTGCCACCTACCTCATGAAGGAGCTGGACTAGCTACTTCCTGATATACAAAACAGGGAATACAACAAGGAAATTTTACGAGTTTAGTTTGCAGTATTAGACCTACCTGTAGCAAGGTAGAGTTCACCATAGCTGTTCAGATCAGCAAGGTAGAGTTTAGTTTGCAGTATTAGACCTACCTACAGCGTTTTTGACTACTATTCATTGTAGTAGTGTCCACGGGTCGATCCGACGGCGGATATCGATCAGGAGCGAGATCAAACGGTCCACAACGCATCAAGTAAACGGTTCTTAATACTTGGTGTGGGTCATTTGATTTATGGTCTGATGAGTGGATCAATCTGGTGTTAGTTTGGGTCGCTGGTTGGGTGTGGTATATTGTGTTTTCTGTTCATTTGGATAGTGTCCCCTTGCAGCTTCAGGTTGTCGATGCTTTCTTCAAGGCTCCTTTAGTTTGCGTGGTTCAATGAGATTGGGATTTTATTTTTGCATAGTCGGTCGATTATATTTTATTCGTCTTCGTTGTTGAGCTCTCTAAATTGGATCTATGAGCCCTTGGGTTAGCTCTTTGAAATGCCTACACACATGTTTGGGGTTCCTGTTCTTCCTTCTCTGGGTCTGTATATAATGCCTCCTTGTGCTTTTCTATGGCAGTTGATGATTTCATATTAATGTTGGTACTTCCTGATGTATATTACTGCAACATCTGATGTTCCTGTGTATGTGTTTTTTTCTCTGGCTTTACATTCTGTTTGCTTTGTATTTTTAGGTTCATAACCAGTTCGGTGGTCGCCTTGCTGCTCTGTGCGCTATTGGCTGCTGCCTTTGCTATTTGGTCCATAAGTTAATGATATGGTCATCCAGTTTTGATGTAAAGAAGATTGGTGGCATTTTGTGTTGTCCACTACTAGCAGGGTTGCTTAGTCGATCGTCTTTGGGGTCAGCTAGAGCAGTTTTTGTGGTCATGGCATGCTATCAGTCTTAAGTCTATATACAATCTTTTTTTGATCAATTACGGTAGGGAAAATCCCTACCGTTTGTCATTTTCTTATTTATAATTAGAGGTCAGATATGTACATGGTTTAAGAGGCTGTTTTTCTTTTTACAGAATTTTGTTTTGCTGTTTTTCTATCTATATCACTCATTTTGTTGACATGTTTATTCAGATGTGCCTAATGTTTCTTTGTTTTCCTGGTTTCTCAAAACTAACAAATGTTGTTCTCTGACAAATTAGGAGGCTGAAGGTGGTAGCTTGCTGAACTCTCGTTTTGGAAAAAAAATTGTAGATGTGGAGTGCTCGTAAAGGAATGCACGTACGTACGAATATGATGTTTGCTTCCATTCCCAACTTATGAAATGCATCTTGCGATACTCACGTGCTCGTGCAGCTGCTGGCTGGATTTGTCACCCCCGCCTCTCCCTCGCACTCGCGCCCCCTTCCCCCGTTCTCCCGCGACGGCATGGATGCGCGGTGTAGGAGGCGGTTCCTCGCCGGTTGGACGGCGTTCAGGCGCAACCCCGACGCCCCCTGAGTTGATGCCCTGGTCGTATAGCTATGCTAAATTGATATGTTGTACTTGTGCTAGGGCGATGATGATTAACCTTGGCTGAAATAAGTGTGCCTTTGAGCAATCGAGGCACCTGTGGGTATCAAGTTGGATCCTCCCTCTTGTCTCTAGAATCGTTTTTGATCCTGTGATACTTGTTGTTCTGCCCTTGGATGGTATCATTCTTGTAGAGTGATAACCAGGGTAGCTCCACTGTATAAACAGATTGATCTGGCGATAAGAGATGATGGGGGTAGATTATATGATCGAGGAAAGACGAATCTGAGCCCACTATGCAATGAACCTTGAACCCTTTTTATTTGTATTTAAAGGTGTTGCTTATTTATGCTTCAGTTATTTATAGCCGTCTTATGTGGACATTTCTTCTCTCTCATACCTTTATTGCATATAAGTTGTTCCTGATGTTTTATTGTTTGTTGTTGGTCCTTGATTTAATCTGGTTAAGATAAACTGTGGGAAATAGTTCTGGATTTGTTGTGTGGTAGTTTGCAAGTGAATTTGTGACTATTTTGGATTTAGAGTTGAACCCTCTTTTCTGCTGGTTTCCATGACTCTCAGGTACCAACCTTCACTTTATACCCACCTATCATCTGTTCTGCTGGTTTCCATGTATTGATACTGTTACTTTGCTACATGGTTCTCTGCTTTTAGTTGTGCAATCTGAAATATGGTTCTTGGACTGTTTCATGTAAGGCACGGGATTTGCTATAAGTCCGCAGACGGCAAGAGCATGCTTATGCTTGCTCTGTTACAAGACGAAAAGTTTAGATTTCATGGTTCATAATATAAAATGGCATGTATAGCTCTGTATCCTTAAATTCCCTGCATTATTCTCATGGCCGTTGAATATTTCATTTAACCACACATAAATGGTTAGGAACCAAATAAATTTAATTTATCTTCAATACCCTCTCCAAAATATTTCTATTGTCTGTATTAGGAAGGATCTATAAGAGTTGCTGCTATATATATGTTGTGATTCTTGTGAATCCGCCCATGTAGTTAATATGTGGTTCTTCATTTTTTTTTCTTAGTTCAAGCCCCTGAGATAATGCTTTTAAATTATTAACTGACTATAGTTCAAGATTTAGTGAACATGTCAACATACATGGTGATCTTTACAACTTATCTATTTTTTCTGTGGGGCTTCTTCAAATATAATAAATTAGGAATAAATAATGTGCAGTAATCATGTTTCTTTTCTTATCACTATACTTCAGTAATGGTATCTACACAATGTATACATACTGCTATCATAGTGCAGTGTGAATGAAGTGTGCTGCTTCTACTTGCATAAAAGCAGATATTGACATGCTCCTTAGCCATGTGATCTTCAAGGGCCTTTGGCTATGTGTATCACTTCACAGATTAAGGATGTAGCTACAATCATTATTAGTCTTTTTGGTTATCTTCCTTTAAAAAAAAAGCAGCTTAGAGACCTACTGGCTGCTCTGGATCAAGATTATAAGCAGATTTCGTATATTTGGACAACAGACAGAGATTTTGTTTCATATATGCATATGCCTTTATTGTATAATTCAGTTCTGCCACCACATTTTTACCACCTACATGAATTTCCCCTATACCAGATATTAACGTTTGAAATTAGTGACATCTACTCAAATAAATATCCACAGGTTGTGGCATAGACATGTTCACATCAGCAATCTTTTCTTTGAGATATCTGGCGGCCTTTCGTGTAAGTTCAATGTATCCATTTATCATTCCATTGCTTTCTTGATTCAACAATAACAATAAAGGACTGCTAAATTGTACTTTGTAGAGAAAGGGATGACGTACACCTAGGTTATGTAGGCTTAAGAGTATCGATAGTCTAACCGCACATCATTTTTTGTACACTCAGTAATCTTTAATGGTTTATTAACACTAGCTAACCCGAAGTATATGTTTGTTATTTGTGCCTTTTTCCTAACTTATCCATAGAATAATGATCTTTATTTTTATCTGTTTTGTAGAACCATCGAATTCAAGTTATCTTTGAGTACACGACAACTTCTGAAGTTCGTGCCATCATGCTTTAGTTTCCCACATTGGCTGAGATTATGCAAACAAAAAGACGGTCTCAGGCACAAGAGCATGATGTGCTTGCGCCAGTTGCTTTCACACCAAGGCCACGCGGTTGATCATCTAAGCGCACCTATGAAGTTGACCGACAAAGCAGTTGGACAGAGCTACTAATTAATTAGTATGCCTAATAGCTATGGCTTTGTAGTTTGACCACCTCTACCGTCAGTATGCCTGGCTTTTGCTTTCTTATTATGTTCCTGCTATTAGTACTTCCTCTCTCGTGTTCGTGCTCTTAGTATTGAACTTAATGTCGTAGTTATTAGCTTTTGTGGTCTAATGAACTAACTGAGTGTTTATAATTTCATGACGATGTTGAGCTTGATAATGTCTTGTTTTGTTGTCCTGTTCAATACGTGTGTTAAAACTATGCTTCTTACTAAATGATCATTATCTGCTTGCCCACATTGTTGGGACCGGCACCCTCGCGCCAAGGCGCGGTCCCGATCTAGTCTCCTCATGGCCGCCGATGGGAATCACGCGAGGAGGCCCCTCCAGGTTGTCTCTGTCGAACAGAGGTCCTGCCCGGCGTCGCATCCACTCCATAGCAGAGGATTCCGGTCAAGTGACCAGAGAGCTGGATCCACCACCCGCATCCAGTCCATGAGGCCGGCTCCCTACAATGGCACCATGGAATATGATCGGCAACTAAGGAGGACCATGTGACCATGGACGTAGGAACCACACCGAGAAGAGGAATAGCCAGGTTAACATGGAATGCAAGGGATTAAATCATGTGCTATATATGTTACCGATTATGAGAAAAGAAACTGACGGGATGGAAGGGAGATAGACAGGTGAACTTACGACGATACATGTTCCAAAGAACTGGCTGAGGTCGGCATGGCTACCAGAGCCTCCTCCCAGGCCGGAAATAAACCTTCTCTGGACCCCAACGGCTGGTCCGATCCAACGAACTGACCAAAGCCAACCTTCTCAGCCACGCCGGAGTTACCTTCATCGGAATTAACAGCGAGAAGTGAGAGGAGGAGCATGGCACCACGGAAACCACCTCGGGGACGCATGCATAACACCGGCATGGGAAATAACCAAAGATAATCCTGGAGAGCCGCTGCAGCGAGTTGGACCGGCGGTCGTGCCGGTAGAGCGCCATCACGCAGACATCAGAGGCAAATTTGATAAATTTGACCTGTGGACGAAATCAAATCACAGAATGAACTGGCCAGCGTTGCACCCCAGACTGCCTAAAAATTGCCAAGTCATTGTGCAGAGCCTAAGAGCTAGGCGCCACAATATACAGTGTAGCGCCTAGCTTCTAGGCGTTGCACTAGCGGTTGCTTCATTTTGTAGTGCAACCACTAGTGCAGCGCCTGAGAGCTAGGCGCCACAATATACAGTGCATGATAATCGTTTGTTATCCATGCTAGAATTGTATTGATAGGAAACTCAGATACATGTGTGGATACATAGACAACACCATGTCCCTAGTAAGCCTCTAGTTGACTAGCTCGTTGATCAATAGATGGTTACGGTTTCCTGACCATGGACATTGGATGTCGTTGATAACGGGATCACATCATTAGGAGAATGATGTGATGGACAAGACCCAATCCTAAGCCTAGCACAAGATCGTGTAGTTCGTTTGCTCAGAGCTTTTCTAATGTCAAGTATCAGTTCCTTAGACCATGAGATTGTGCAACTCCCGGATACTGTAGGAATGCTTTGGGTGTACCAAACGTCACAACGTAACTGGGTGACTATAAAGGTGCACTGCAGGTATCTCCAAAAGTGTCTGTTGGGTTGGCACGAATCGAGACTGGGATTTGTCACTCCGTGTAAACGGAGAGGTATCTCTGGGCCCACTCGGTAGGACATCATCATAATGTGCACAGTGTGACCAAGGAGTTGATCACGGGATGATGTGAGTTACGGAACGAGTAAAGAGACTTGCCGGTAACGAGATTGAACAAGGTATCGGGATACCGACGATCGAATCTCGGGCAAGTAACATATCGATAGACAAAGGGAATTGCATACGGGATTGATTGAATCCCCAACATCGTGGTTCATTCGATGAGATCATCGTGGAACATGTGGGAGCCAACATGGATATCCAGATCCCGCTGTTGGTTATTGACCGGAGAACGTCTCGGTCATGTCTGCATGGTTCCCGAACCCGTAGGGTCTACACACTTAAGGTTCGATGACGCAAGGGTTATAGGGAAAGTATGTACGTGGTTACCGAATGTTGTTCGGAGTCCCGGATGAGATCCCGGACGTCACGAGGAGTTCCGGAATGGTCCGGAGGTAAAGATTTATATATGGGAAGTCCTGTTTTGGTCACCGGAAAGGTTTCGGGTGATATCGGTAATGTACCGGGACCACCGGGAGGGTCCCGGGGGTCCACCAAGTGGGGCCACCAGCCCCAGAAGGCTGCGTGGGCTAAGTGTGGGAGGGGACCAGCCCCAGGTGGGCTGGTGCGCCCCCCCACCAAAGCCCAAGGCGCAGGGAGAGTGGGAGGGGGCAAACCCTAGGTCCAGATGGGCCTTAAGGCCCACCCTAGTGGCGCCCCCCCTCTCCTCCCCTTGGCCGCCCCCCTTGGATGGGATCTAGGGCTGGCCGCCTCCTCTTGGGGTGGGAACCCTAGAGGGGGGCGCAGCCCCCTCCCCCTTATATATAGTTGAGGTTTGGGCTGCCCAAGACACATGAGAACGTCTCTCTTTCAGCGCAGCCCTACCCCTCTCCCTCCTCCTCCTTTCCCGCGGTGCTTGGCGAAGCCCTGCGGGATTGCCACGCTCCTCCATCACCACCACGCCGTCGTGCTGCTGCTGGATGGAGTCTTCCCCAACCTCTCCCTCTCTTCTTGCTGGATCAAGGCGTGGGAGACGTCACCGGGCTGCACGTGTGTTGAACGCGGAGGCGCCGTGGTTCGGCGCTTAGATCGGTACCAACCGCGATCTGAATCGCTACGAGTACGACTCCCTCATCCGCGTTCTTGCAACGCTTCCGCATCGCGATCTACAATGGTATGTAGATGCACTCTCCTTCCCCTCGTTGCTAGATTACTCCATAGATTGATCTTGGTGATGCGTAGAAATTTTTTAATTTCTGCTACGTTCCCCTACAGTGGTATCAGAGCCAGGTTTATGCATAGTTTCTATGCACGAGTAGAACACAAAGTAGTTGTGGGCGTCGATGTTGTCAATTCTTCTTGCCGCTACTAGTCTTATCTTGTTTCGGCGGCATTGTGGGATGAAGCGGCCCGAACCGACCTTACACGTACGCTTACGTGAGACAGGTTCCACCGACTGACATGCACTAGTTGCATAAGGTGGCTAGCGGGTGTCTGTCTCTCCCACTTTAGTCGGAACGGATTCGATGAAAAGGGTCCTTATGAAGGGTAAATAGAAATTGGCATATCACGTTGTGGTTTTACGTAGGTAAGAAATGTTCTTGCTAGAAACCTATACAAGCCACGTAAAAACTTGCAACAACAATTAGAGGACGTCTAACTTGTTTTTGCAGCATGTGCTATGTGATGTGATATGGCCAGAAGATATGATGAATGATAATGTATGAGATTGATCATATTCTTGTAATAGGAATCACGACTTGCATGTCGATGAGTATGACAACCGGCAGGAGCCATAGGAGTTGTCTTTATTTTTTTTGTATGACCTGCGTGTCATTGAATAACGCCATGTAAATTACTTTACTTTATTGCTAAGCGCGTTAGCCATAGAAGTAGAAGTAATCGTTGGCGTGACAACTTCATAAAGACACAATGATGGAGATCATGATGATGGAGATCATGGTGTCATGCCGGTGACGAAGATGATCATGGTGCCCCGAAGATGGAAATCAAAGGAGCAAGATGATATTGGCCATATCATGTCACTATTTGATTGCATGTGATGTTTATCATGTTATGCATCTTATTTGCTTAGAACGACGGTAGTAAGTAAGATGATCCCTTATAAAATTTCAAGAGACGTGTTCCCCCTAACTGTGCACCGTTGCGAAGGTTCGTTGTTTCGAAGCACCACGTGATGATCGGGTGTGTTAGATTCTAACGTTCGAATACAACGGGTGTTGACGAGCCTAGGATGTACAGACATGGCCTCGGAACACATGCAAAACACTTAGGTTGACTTGACGAGCCTAGCATGTACAGACATGGCCTCGGAACACATGCAAAACACTTAGGTTGACTTGACGAGCCTAGCATGTACAGACATGGCCTCGGAACACAAGAGACCGAAAGGTCGAACATGAGTCGTATAGCAGATACGATCAACATGGAGATGTTCACCGATGATGACTAGTCCGTCTCACGTGATGATCGGACACGGCCTAGTTTGACTCGGATCATGAATCACTTAGATGACTAGAGGGATGTCTATCTGAGTGGGAGTTCAATAATCAGATGAACTTCATTATCATGAACATAGTCAAAAGGTCTTTGCAAATTATGTCATACGCTTTAGTTCTACTGTTTAAGATATGTTCCTAGAGAAAAATTTAGTTGAAATTTGGTAGTAGCAATTATGCGGACTGGGTCCGTAAACTGAGGATTGTCCTCATTGCTGCACAGAAGGCTTATGTCCTTAATGCACCGCTCGGTGTGCTGAACCTCAGCGTCGTCTGTAGATGTTGCGGAACATCTGACATACACGTTTTGATAACTACGTGATAGTTCAGTGCGTAATGCTAACGGTTTAGAATTGTGGCACCAAAGACGGTTTTGAAACGTCGCAGAACATATGAGATGTTCTGAAGACTGAAATTGGGATTTCAGACTAGTGCCCACGTCAAGAGGTATGAGACATCTGACAAGTTTCTTAAGCCTGCAGACTAAGGGAGAAAAGCTCAATCGTTGAGCATGTGCTCAGATTGTCTGAGTGCCACAATCGCTTGAATCGAGTGGGAGTTGATCTTCCAGATGAGATAGTGATGGTTCTCCATAGTCACTGCCACCAAGCTAGTAGAGCTTCGTGATGAACTATAACATATCAGGGATAGTTATGATGATCCTTGAGCTATTCGCAATGTTTGACACCGCGAGAGTAGAAATCAAGAAGGAGCATCAATTGTTGATGGTTAGTAAAACCACTAGTCTAGAAGGGCAAGGGAAAAAGGGATACTTCATGAAACAGCAAGTCATTTGCTGCTCTAGTGAAGAATCCCAAGGTTGAACCCAAACCCGAGACTAAGTGCTTCTGTTATGAGGGGAACGGTCACTGAAGCAGTACTACCCTAGATACTTGGTAGATGAGAAGGCAGGCAAGGTCGACAGAAGTATATTGGATATACATTATATGAATGTGTACTTTACTAGTACTCCTAGCAGCACCAGGGTATTAGATACCGGTTCGGTTGCTAAGTGTTAGTAACTCGAAATAAAAGCTGCGGAATAAATGGAGACTAGCTAAAGGTGAGATGACGATGTATGTTGGAAGTGTTTCCAAGGTTGATGTGATCAAGCATCGCATGCTCCCTCTACTATCGAGATTTGGTGTTTGCGTTGAGCATGATTGGATTATGTTTATCGCAATACGGTTATTCATTTAAGGAGAATAATGGTTACTCTGTTTATTTGAATAATACCTTCAATGGTCTTGCACCTAAAATGAATCTCGATCGTAGTGATGCACATGTTCATGCCAAAAGATATAAAATAGTAATGATAGTTCCACATACTTGTGGCACTGCCATTTGAGTCATATTGGTATAGAACGCATGAAGAAGCTCCATGTAGATGGATCTTTGGACTCACTCGTTTTTGAAAAGATTGAGACATGCGAACCATGTCTATTGGTATATATGCATGAAGAAACTCCATGCAGATGGATCGTTTGGACTCACTTGATTTTGAATCACTTGAGACATGCAAATCATACCACATGGGTAAGATGACTGAAAGTCCTCATTTTCAGTAAGATGGAACAAGAGAGCAACTTATTGGAAGTCACACATTTTGATGTATGCAGTCCAATGAGTGCTGAGGCATGCAGTGGATATCGTTATGTTCTTACTTCACAGATGATTTGAGTAGATGCTGAGTGTATTTACTTGATGAAACACAAGTCTGAATTATTGAAAGGATCAAGTAATTTCAGAGTGAAGTTGAAGATCGCCGTGACAAGAGGATAAAATGTCTATGATATGATCATAGAGATATCTGAGTTACGAGTTTGGCACACAATTAAGACATTGTGGAAAGTGTTTCACAATTAATACCGCCTGGAACACCATAGTGTGATGGTGTGTCCGAACATCATAACTGCACCCTATTGGATATGGTGCATACCATGATGTTTCTTATCAAATTACCACTATCGTTTATGGGTTAGGCATTAGAGACAACCGCATTCACTTTAAAAGGGGCACCACGCAATTCCGTTGAGACGACACCGTTTAGAGAAACCTAAGTTGTCGTTTCTTAAAAGGTTTGGGGCTGCTTATGTGAAAAAGTTTCAGGCTGATAAGCTCGAACCCAAAGCGGATAAATGCGTCTTCATAGAATACCCAAAACAGTTGGGTATACCTCTTATTTCAGATCTGGAAGCAAAAGTAATTGCTTCTAGAAACGAGTCCTTTCTCGAGGAAAAGTTTCTCTCGAAAGAATTGAGTGGGAGGATGGTGGAAACTTGATAAGGTTATTGAACCATAACTTTAACTAGTGTGTAGCAGGGCACAGGAAGTTGTTCCTGTGGCACCTACACCAATTGAAGTGGAAGCTTATGATAGTGATCATGAAACTTCGGATCAAGTCACTACCAAACCTCGTAGGACGACAAGGATGCATACTACTTCAGAGTAATGCGTAATCCTGTCTTGGAAGTCATGTTGTTGGACAACGATGAACCTACGAGCTATGGAGAAGCGATGGTGGGCCCATATTCCGACAAATGGTTAGAAGCCATGAAATCCGAGATAAATGGATCTTTAAGAAGAAGACGGACGTGGACGGTAATGTTACCGTCTATGAAGCTCGACTTGTGGCAAAGAGTATTTCCACAAGTTCAAGGAGTTGACTACGATGAGATTTTTCTCATCCGTAGCGATGCTTAAGTCCGTCGGAATCATGTTAGCATTAGCCGCATTTGTGAAATCTGGCAGATGGATGTCAAAACAAGTTTCCTTACCAGTTTTCGTAAGGAAAGATTGTATGTGATACAATCAGAAAGGTTTTGTCGATCCTAAGGATGCTAAAAAGGTATGCTAGCTACAGCGATCCTTCCATGGATTAGAGCAAGCATCTCAGAGTCAGAATATACGCTTTGATGGAGTGATCAAAGTTTTTGGGTTTATACAAAGTTTGTTAGAAACTTGTATTTACAATAAAGTGAGTGGGAGCGCTACAACATTTCTGATAAGTATATGTGAATGACATATTGTTGATCCGAAATGATGTAGAATTTCTGGAAAGCATAAAGGGTTGTTTGAAAGGAGTTTTTCAAAGGAAGACCTGGATAAAGCTGCTTACATATTGGGCATCAAGATCCATAGAGATAGATCAAGACGCCCGATGATACTTTCAAAGAACGCACACCTTGACATGATTTTGAAAGAGTTCAAAATAGATCAGCAAAGAAGGAGTTCTTGGCTGTGTTACAAGGTGTGAGTATTGAGTAAGACTCAAGACCTGACCACAGCAGAAGAGAGAGAAAGTACGAAGGTCGTCCCCTATGCTTCAGACGTAGGCTCTACAGTATGCTATGCTGCGTACCGCACATGTAGTGTGCCTTGCCATGAGTTGGTCAAGAGGGTACAATAGTGATCCGGGAATGGATCACATGACAGCGGTCGAACTTATCCTTAGTATCTAGTGGACTAGGGAATTTTCTCGATTATGGAGGTGAAAGGGAGTTCGTCGTAAAGGGTGACGTCGATGCGAACTTTGACACTAATCCGGATGACTCTGAGTAGTAAACCGGATTCGTATAGTAGAGCAATTATTTGAAATGGCTCCAAATAGCGCGTGGTAGCATCCACAAGATGACATAGATATTCGTAAAGCACACACGGATCTGAAAGGTTCAGACCCGTCGACTAATAACCTCTCTCACAAGCATAACATGATCAAACCAGAACTCATTGAGTGTTAATCCCATAGTGATGTGAACTAGATTGTTGACTCTAGTAAACTCTTTGGATGTTGGTCACATGGTGATGTGACCTGTCAGTGTTAATCACATGGTAATGTGAACTAGATTATTGACTCTAGTGCAAGTGGGAGACTGTTGGAAATATGCCCTAGAGGCAATAATAAATAGGTTATTATTATATTTCCTTGTTCATGATAATCGTTTATTATCCATGCTAGAATTGTATTGATAGGAAACTCAGATACATGTGTGGATACATAGACAACACCATGTCCCTAGTAAGCCTCTAGTTGACTAGCTCGTTGATCAATAGATGGTTACGGTTTCCTGACCATGGACATTGGATGTCGTTGATAACGGGATCACATCATTAGGAGAATGATGTGATGGACAAGACCCAATCCTAAGCCTAGCACAAGATCGTGTAGTTCGTTTGCTCAGAGCTTTTCTAATGTCAAGTATCAGTTCCTTAGACCATGAGATTGTGCAACTCCCGGATACTGTAGGAATGCTTTGGGTGTACCAAACGTCACAACGTAACTGGGTGACTATAAAGGTGCACTACAGGTATCTCCGAAAGTGTCTGTTGGGTTGGCACGAATCGAGATTGGGATTTGTCACTCCGTGTAAACGGAGAGGTATCTCTGGGCCCACTCGGTAGGACATCATCATAATATGCACAGTGTGACCAAGGAGTTGATCACGGGATGATGTGAGTTACGGAACGAGTAAAGAGACTTGCCGGTAACGAGATTGAACAAGGTATCGGGATACCGACGATCGAATCTCGGGCAAGTAACATATCGATAGACAAAGGGAATTGCATACGGGATTGATTGAATCCCCGACATCGTGGTTCATCCGATGAGATCATCGTGGAACATGTGGGAGCCAACATGGGTATCCAGATCCCGCTGTTGGTTATTGACCGGAGAACGTCTCGGTCATGTCTGCATGGTTCCCGAACCCGTAGGGTCTACACACTTAAGGTTCGATGACGCAAGGGTTATAGGGAAAGTATGTACGTGGTTACCGAATGTTGTTCGGAGTCCCGGATGAGATCCCGGACGTCACGAGGAGTTCCGGAATGGTCCGGAGGTAAAGATTTATATATGGGAAGTCCTGTTTTGGTCACCGGAAAGGTTTCGGGTGATATCGGTAATGTACCGGGACCACCGGGAGGGTCCCGGGGGTCCACCAAGTGGGGCCACCAGCCCCAGAAGGCTGCGTGGGCTAAGTGTGGGAGGGGACCAGCCCCAGGTGGGCTGGTGCGCCCCCCCACCAAAGCCCAAGGCGCAGGGAGAGTGGGAGGGGGCAAACCCTAGGTCCAGATGGGCCTTAAGGCCCACCCTAGTGGCGCCCCCCCTCTCCTCCCCTTGGCCGCCCCCCTTGGATGGGATCTAGGGCTGGCCGCCTCCTCTTGGGGTGGGAACCCTAGAGGGGGGCGCAGCCCCCTCCCCCTTATATATAGTTGAGGTTTGGGCTGCCCAAGACACATGAGAACGTCTCTCTTTCAGCGCAGCCCTACCCCTCTCCCTCCTCCTCCTTTCCCGCGGTGCTTGGCGAAGCCCTGCGGGATTGCCACGCTCCTCCATCACCACCACGCCGTCGTGCTGCTGCTGGATGGAGTCTTCCCCAACCTCTCCCTCTCTCCTTGCTGGATCAAGGCGTGGGAGACGTCACCGGGCTGCACGTGTGTTGAACGCGGAGGCGCCGTGGTTCGGCGCTTAGATCGGTACCAACCGCGATCTGAATCGCTACGAGTACGACTCCCTCATCCGCGTTCTTGCAACGCTTCCGCATCGCGATCTACAATGGTATGTAGATGCACTCTCCTTCCCCTCGTTGCTAGATTACTCCATAGATTGATCTTGGTGATGCGTAGAAAATTTTGAATTTCTGCTACGTTCCCCTACAGTATATTGTGGCGCCTAGCTCTCAGGCGCTGCACTAGTGGTTGCACTACAAAATGAAGCAACCACTAGTGCAACGCCTAGAAGCTAGGCGCTACACTGTATAGTGTGGCGCCTAGCTCTCAGGCGCTGCACACTGACTTAGTAATTTTCGGATCACACGGGTGCGACGCTGGCCAGGCATGTAGCGCCTATTTGTGAGGCGTTGCACAGTGTAGTGTGGCGCCTTCGTGTCGGGCGTCACACAAAAAGGTCAGCCGCGTGAAATAGTTTCACGGACAGTTCATTCTGTGATTTGATTTGGTCCATAGGTCAAATTTGTCAATATTGCCGACATTGGATCCCGTCGCCAAGCCGTACTGTGGACAGGGGGAAAGGATCTCTCCTCGGCACCAAATCGGTTTGGGAGAATCGCAAAGGGGAGTCGGGCCAAAGATTCTATCAGAGGGGCGCGAGAGGGGCCTTGGCAGCCGCGCCGGACTGTACCGAGGCGAAAGGGAGCGATAGGTTGTCAGGAGAGAAAAGCCCGTGTGAGCAGCCTATGGTGGCCTGGTGGGTTCTCCTGCTAGTAGCGTAACGAATCGATGGCTCTTAAGATTTCTCTTCGGTTACAGAAGGAAGACGAAAAGAAAAACTAAATCACACAATGGAATAGATGATGTGGCTAGACTGCTTAGGTGGAAAGAGATGGATGGTTGCATGTTGATTGCTGATGTGGACATTGTGCATGGTTAGAGAATAGGTAGTAGTGGGGATCAACTTCTTAAGAATGTTAGATAGGTTAGTACCAAAAAATGATATAAAATAACTATAAAATGATTATAAAACATTCAAGATTGATAATATAACAGCATGTAACCATCAAAAAATTTAGATACGTTGGAGACGTATCAGGCATGCCTCACGAAAACGGAAAAAATGCGTTTTCTGATTTTTTTTCCTTCCGCGAGAGGCACGGTTGTGCTTTCACGAGAGGCATGGCCGTGCCTCTCGGAAACAAAAAAACGCGTTTTCTGTTTTTTTTCTTTCGCGAGAGGCACGGTTTTGCTTCCACGAGAGGCATGGTTGTGCTTTCGTGTGAGGCACGGTCGTGCCTCCTCGGAAACGAAAATAAACGCATTTTCTATTTTTTTCTTCCGCGAGAGGCACGGTTTTGCTTCTACGAGAGGCACGGTTGTGGTTTCGCGAGAGGCACGGGCATGCCTCTTTCGGAAAGGAAAAAAAACCGTGCTCCCGGTTCTGTTTTTTCGTCCGTTTTTTTTGGAAAAAAAGTTCGTCAAAACCTATCAACATGGGATCTAGTTTTGAAGACCTCGACGCGAGGAATCCAACGATAAAAACGATTTGAGATTTGGACGCATGGTTAAAGAGATAAAACGTTTTGAATAAACGAATCTACGATAAAAGAGAAATTCCTAAGTTGCGACAAATGACGCACATGCAGCACGTCACTTGTCGCAACCTGGGGAGTTTACAACGAGGACTCCTTAACTAATGATTTCGCGCACTCTCGACACCACCGGCTGCTAGCTACTTGGGCCTCTCGACACCACGTAGAATCTCACCGATACCATGAACGTTAGTGGAAGGTATGCGTGATCAGGCCACCTTTTGCTCGTGCAAATCTCTGGGAGACGGGACGGGACGGGACTGACTTCTTTAGAACGGGGGAGGCCCAACTGAGAGCCAAGGAAACTAGGGTTATCATATTCCTCCTACTATTTTTACTTTGGTGACAGTGATCAGTCAAGGCTAAGTGGGAAAGAAGCAGCAACAGAGGAACAAACTTATCCTCAACCTCCCCCTGCTCGCTCAAAAGAAGGAACAGGATCAAATTTTTCTAGAGTATTTGCTTAGCTGTGAAGCAACAGTGACGTCTTTTGCATCTCAAAGCGTGTGCAAGTGCTCCCAACTGTGCTGCATTGCGTCGCAAATGGTGGTGGTGGTGGCGGTGGTGAGGTGAATCTCCTGAGTGGAGAGTCAAGGTGGACTCTGTGTGAGCTTGCTCAAAAGGAGAGGCGCAATGGCAATGGCACTGATGGGACTCGCCAAAGCCAAAGGCAAAGCAAAGCCAAGCGTATAAATACTCTTCTCATAGGATATAGATGGATAAAAGTGGAGGGGCGTGTGAGGCTCATGGGCTACCATGGTGCTCCTCCTACTTGCTAGTGCGTTTTACCTTTCCTTTCTTGTTGTTTTATACTTATATTTCATCTGTGGTTTAGAACTGGGTGTCATTGAGTAAAGTAGTAGGGGTGAGAATGTGATGGAAAAGGGGGCACTTCTGATTAAGGTAGGTAACTGTTTTTGGCTCCTAGGATGACTGGACCTTCACCTAGCTTGCATTGTAAATTGATTAAGATTAATCTAATCTAATTAGTCTAATGTATATGCTCACGGGAAGAAAGGTGCCTTGTTTTTGGCAAGAGGGGGTAGTTTTGAATGTGTCACACCACTCACTGTGCGCCCTGTTCAGGCAAAGCGGAAATCCTGTTGTCTCAAGAAAAAGTTGAAGCCATTGTCTTGAGATTCTTGAGAAAAAGGGGAAATGATATATGCTACCCAAGGATAGGAATAAGGGGACAGTGCCGGCAGAAAAGATCATCTGAAAAATGCTATTTGCCATGCTTTGCTTTCAGCGGAATACTGAGAATATTGATGCATATATGAAACCAGGGTTTTGTTTTTCAAGCAGGATTGCTTTTTTTTTGAGAATCTTCAAGTTGTTGGGAAACGTAGTAATTTCAAAATTTTCCTACGCACACGCAAAATCATGATGATGCATAGCAACGAGAGGGGAGAGTGTCGTCCACGTACCCTCGTAGACCGTAAGCGGAAGCGTTATTAGAACGCGGTTGATGTAGTCGTACGTCTTCAAGATCCGACCGATCCACACCTCCGAGTTCAACACACGTTCAGCTCGATACGTCCCACGAACTCCGATCCAGCAGAGCTTCGCGGGAGAGTTCCGTCAGCACGACGGCGTGATGACGGTGATGATGTTGCTACCAACGCAGGGCTTCGCCTAAGCACCGCTACGATATGATCGAGGTGGATTATGGTGGAGGGGGGCACCGCACACGGCTTGGAACACTAGTAGGAAAAGGGGCTTAGGTCACAGGACAGTTTTCACATTAGCCCCGGTTCAGTCACGAACCGGGACTAATGTGAGCATTGGTCCCGGTTCGTGCGGCCAGGGACCTGTCGGGCCTCGTGGGGGCATTGGTCCCAGTTCTTCCGGACCCTTTGGTCCCGGTTGGTGGGACAAACCGGGACCAATGGGCCACGCTCCTGGCCCACCACCCTTTAGTCCCGGTTCCTACCACAAACCGGGACTAAAGTCCTGGTCCTAGTTGCGGCCAGTGTTTAGTCCCACCTCGCCAACCGAAGGGCGCTCACATCAGTTTATAAGGCCGCCCCTATCTGCCTTGTTGAGCTTCTCTTAAAGTGAAAATAGATGCCCTTATACAGGAAATTTGACCTAAATTCATAGTAAATTTCATAGAAATTTATTATGAATTTAGGTTGAATTTTCTCTATAAGCGCATCTATGTTCATTTTTTTATATTTATAAAATAAGTAAACCTTAATAAAATAAATAAAACTAAATAAACCTTAATAAAATAAATAAAACTAAATAAACCTTAATAAAATAAAATAAAATAAACTATAGTAACTACAATAAATAAACCTTAATAAATTAAGTAAAAATAGCAGCAGTAAAATAAATAAAAATAGCAGCAGTAAAATAAATAAAAATAAAATAATTAAAGTAAAATACATAAGTAATTAGAAATAAAATAAATAAGTTTTTTGTTGTAAGTAGAAACAAAACAAAACAAATAAAGCAAAAGAGAAAAAAAACACGAGCCATCAACTCCATAACCGCCATATCTGGGATAGAGAAGGGCGATCCCTTGGAGTGGGATTCACATACAGTTGCCCGTAACATCTACCATTCGAGCCTAGCAGGTGGAACTCGGATCTGTCAACAGTGTCAAAGCGGCAAATAGCAGGCGGAGGAGAAGCCACCGATGTCATGTGTAGATCCCTTCTAGGTCTTGCGGATCGTGCTATTACAGCAATTTGGTTGGTTGATCCCAAAAAAAAGGAATTTGGTTGGTTTTCTTGAAGCCCTAGCTTGTTGTGCCGTCCTATTCTCTCAATGCAATTTAGCAAATGCTACTACAATACAGTAAAGGACACAAAGAATTTGGTTGATATTGGAGTTGCATGTTGCGGATGTCGTCGATGATCACAAGATCAAGATGGATGCAATGCGCTTGAAGATTAGAAAGATTAGAAAATATGCCATTCATACCGAGGCTTGGTATCATTATGCCGTTGGATCAATTGTTACCTTGGTTGAGATTATGATCGCATTTGTTTTCGCATTGAAATGTTTTACATAGTCTCAATGTATGGTTTAATTAATTAGATGCTCTGGAGAGCTATATATATGTTGTTAGATGAGAACTATGTATGTACTTTGGTTCTAATGTGATGATGAACTTCTATTAATTTGGTCACTTAATTATCTATTCATGATGTTCTGTAATGGTTTTTGACACACTTAATTATATATAATGCACGCAGATGAACCGGCAATGGATGTACGGTGACAGACACACCTCCGAGTACATGAAGGGCGTGCATGATTTTCTCGAAGTGGCTGAGGCAAACAAGCAGAATGGTTTTATGTGTTGTCCATGCCCTACATGTGGGAATACGAAGTCTTACTCTGACCGGAAAATCCTTCACACCCACCTGCTTTACAAGGGTTTCATGCCACACTATAATGTTTGGACGAGGCACGGAGAAATAGGGGTTATGATGGAAGACGGCGAAGAAGAAGAGGACGATGACAACTATGTGCCCCCTGAATACGGTGATGCTGCAACGGGGGAAGCTGCTGAAGATCAAGAGGAACCAGACGATGTGCCCAATGCTGCTGCAAGGGGGGAAGCTGCTAAAGATCAAGAGGAACCAGTGCCCGATGATGATGATCTCCGCCGGGTCATAGTCGATGCAAGGACGCAATGCGAAAGTCAAAAGGAGAAGCTGAAGTTCGATCGCATGTTAGAGGATCACAAAAAAGGGTTGTACCCCAATTGCGAAGATGGCAACACAAAGCTCGGTACCGTACTGGAATTGCTGCAGTGGAAGGCAGAGAATGCTGTGCCTGACAAAGGATTTGAGAAGCTATTGAAAATATTGAAGAAGTTTCCAAAGGATAACGAATTGCCCGACAGTACATACGCAGCAAAGAAGGTCGTATGCCCTCTAGGATTGGAGGTGCAGAAGATACATGCATGCCCTAATGACTGCATCCTCTACCGCGGTGCGTACAAGGATCTGAACGCATGCCCGGTATGCAGTGCATTGCGGTATAAGATCAGACGAGATGACCCTGGTGATGTTGACGGCGAGCCCCCCAGGAAGAGGGTTCCTGCGAAGGTGATGTGGTATGCTCCTATAATACCACGGTTGAAACGTCTGTTCAGAAACAAGAGCATGCCAAGTTGATGCGATGGCATAGTGAGGACCGTAAGAAAGACGGGAAGTTGAGAGCACCCACTGACGGGTCGCAGTGGAGAAAAATCGAGAGAAAGTACTGGGTTGAGTTTGCAGCTGACCCAAGGAACGTATGGTTTGGTTTAAGCGCGGATGGCATTAATCCTTTCGGGGAGCAGAGCAGCAATCACAGCACCTGGTCCGTGACTCTATGTATGTATAACCTTCCTCCTTGGATGTGCATGAAGCGGAAGTTCATTATGATGCCAGTTCTCATCCAAGGCCCTAAGCAACCCGGCAACGACATTGATGTGTACCTAAGGCCATTAGTTGAAGAACTTTTACAGCTGTGGAATGGAAACGGTGTACGTACGTGGGATGAGCACAAACAGGAGGAATTTAACCTGCACACGTTGCTGTTTGTAACCATCAACGATTGGCCCGCTCTCAGTAACCTTTCAGGACAGACAAACAAGGGATACCATGCATGCACGCACTGTTTAGATGACACTGAAAGTATATACCTGGACAAAAGCAGGAAGAATGTGTACCTGAGCCATCGTCGATTTCTTCCGACCAACCATCAATGTCGAAAGAAAGGCGAGGCAGATCACCGGAAGAAGCCCACCATGCGTACCGGTGATCACGTACTTGCTATGGTCAATGATTTACACGTAATCTTTGGAAAGGGTCCCGGCGGACTAGCTGTTCCGAATGACGCTGAGGGACACGCACCCATGTGGAAGAAGAAATCTATATTTTGGGACCTACCCTACTGGAAAGAGCTAGAGGTCCGCTCTTCAATCGACGTGATGCACGTGACGAAGAACCTTTGCGTGAACCTGCTAGGCTTCTTGGGCATGTATGGGAAGACAAAAGATACACCTGAGGCACGGGAGGACCTGCAACGTTTGCACGAAAAAGACGGCATGCCTCCAAAGCAGTATGAAGGTCCTGCCAGCTACGCTCTTACGAAAGAAGAGAAAGAAATCTTCTTTGAATGCCTACTCAGTATGAAGGTCCCGACTGGCTTCTCGTCGAATATAAAGGGAATAATAAATATGCCAGAGAAAAAGTTCCAGAACCTAAAGTCTCATGACTGCCACGTGATTATGACGCAACTGCTTCCGGTTGCATTGAGGGGGCTTCTACCGGAAAACGTCCGATTAGCCATTGTGAAGCTATGTGCATTCCTCAATGCAATCTCTCAGAAGGTGATCGATCCAGAAATCATACCAAGGCCAGGAGTGATGTGGCGCAATGTCTTGTCAGTTTCGAGCTGGTGTTCCCACCATCCTTCTTCAATATCATGACGCACGTCCTAGTTCATCTAGTCGACGAGATTGTCGTTCTGGGGCCCGTATTTCTACACAATATGTTCCCCTTTGAGAGGTTCATGGGAGTCCTAAAGAAATATGTCTGTAACTGCGCTAGGCCAGAAGGAAGCATCTCCATGGGCCATCAAACAGAGGATGTCATTGGGTTTTGTGTTGACTTCATTCCTGGCCTTAAGAAGATAGGTCTCCCTAAATCGCAGTATGAGGGGAGACTGACTGGAAAAGGCACGCTTGGAGGGGGGGACTCAACAATATGCAGGGACGGATATTCTTGGTCTCAAGCACACTACACAGTTCTACAGAACTCTACCTTGGTGACCCCGTATGTCGATGAACACAAGAACAGTCTGCGCTCCAAACACCCGGAGCAGTGTGACGACTGGATTACATGTGAACACATCAGGACTTTTAGCAGTTGGTTGGAAACACGTCTCAGAGGTGACACCACTGTTTGTGATGAGTTGTACTCGTTGTCCAGGGGACCATTTTCGACTGTATTGACTTACAAAGGATACGAGATAAATGGGAATACATTTTACACGATCGCCCAAGATCAAAAGACCACCAACCAAAACAGCGGTGTCCGCTTTGATGCAGCAACCGAGAGGGGAAAGGACACATATTTGGTTACATAATGGACATATGGGAACTTGACTACGGACATGATTTTAAGGTCCCTTTGTTTAAGTGCAAATGGGTCAATCTGTCAGGAGGCGGGGTACAGTAGACCCACAGTACAGAATGACAACAGCGGATCTGAACAATCTTGGGTACACTGACGAACCGTTCGTCCTAGCCAATGATGTGGGACAGGTTATCTATGTGAAGGACATGTCTACCAGACCGAGGAAAAGAAAAGATAAGGAAGCGAATACATCATACGATGAGTCAAAGCGGCACATAGTTCTTTCAGGAAAAAGGGACATTGTGGGAGTGGAGGGCAAGACAGACATGTCTGAAGATTATGAAAAGTTTCATGAAATTCCTCCCTTCAAAGTCAAGGCTGACCCAAGCATCCTGATAAACGATGAAGATTATCCATGGTTACGGCGCAATAAGCAAATGACACGAGCGAAGAAAAAGTGAAGACTTTCTCCCGCAACTATTATGATGATACCATGCCAACTTTGTAATAGACGAGTATGATACCATTGTCCGTTTTGTACAAGAAGTGCATCTAGTTTTTGCCGTAACCCTCTCAACTTTCTTGCACATGCTATGTGGATGAAATGATGATACCATGCCAACTTTCAACCTTTTCAGAGTTCATTTGAAATGCTTTTCAATTTTAGGGTCTTATAGCTCAAAATAATTAGTAAATGCATGAAAAATAACAGGCCAAAAATTAAAAATTATGCCACCTACTGGGCCACCACGGCCTGAATACGATTAGAAACCCATCCATGGGCCAGGATTCAGGCCCGCAGAAGGCCCAGTAGGCCCACATGCATGTACAGAGAGGTTAGGCCCGTAAGCCTGCTTTAGAGAGGAGCTCGACAGCTCAGGCGCACCGCACCTTATAAACAGGTGCGGCTCTCTCTTAGCTAGCGAGGTGGGACTAAACTCACCACCACGCCGCTGTGCAAGGCCATTGGTCCCGGTTGGTGGCACGAACCGGGACCAATTCCACCCTTTGGTCCCTGTTGGTGCCACGAACCGGTACTAATGAGGCTGTGGCCCCACGAGCACCTTTAGTACTTGTTCGTGGCACGAACCGGTACTAGAGTTTCTTACTAGCTAAGCAGTTTTTTAGTCCCACCTCCCTAGCTGAGAGGCACTAGGAGCGGTTTATAAGCCCTGAGTGCAGAGACGATGAAGAAGAGGCGCAATGCTCACGTTGCTTAGCTTCAAGCCTTGAGGAATAAGGTAGACTGCATCGAGCTATGTGCAGTGCAGTCTACACTATTCCGAAAGGCTTGAAGCAAATCAACGCGCATTGCGCCTCTTTTTTATTTTTAATCATTAAAAGCAAAAAGAATTTTCATAAAGAACTTTTTTTGATAGAAACTTTAATAGCAGAAAGAATTATCATAAAGTAAAATAAATAAGTAATTAGAAACAAAATAAAATAAAATAAATAAGTTTTTTGTTGTAAGTAGAAACAAAACAAAATAAATATATCAAAAAAGAAAACAAAAAACTAAATACAGCAAAAAGAATTTTCATAAAGAACTAATGGCACTAATAGAAAGTTTATATTTTTTCTAAAACTAATGGCACTAACAGACAGTTTATAATTTTGCTGACCTAAAAGCAAAAAGAATTAAAAAATAAAGCAAAAAACAAAAGAAAATAAATGATGCAAAAAACAGAACCAAAAAAGTGGAATTTTTTTTTAAAAACTGCCATCTATTGGGCCACCACGGCCTGAATACGACTAGAAACCCAACCTGGGCCAGGATTCAGGCCCGCAGAAGACCCAATAGGACCACAGACAACACAGTGTGACATTAGGCCCGTAAGCCTGGATTTGAGAGGAGCTCGAGAGGGCGGCCACAGTGGGGCTTATAAACCACTCCGAGCCCCTCTCAACTAGCAAGGTGGGACTAAACTTTTGGCCGCGGGCAGCGCAAGGCCTTTGGTCCCGGTTGGTGGCACCAACCGGGACCAATGCCCCCCCTTTAGTCCCGGTTGGTGCCACCAACCGGGACCAAAGGCCGCTGCTTCCCGCCCTTTGGGCTGCTGAAAAGGGACCTTTGGTCCCGGTTGGCGCCACCAACCGGGACTAAAGGGTGGCATTCGTCCCGGTTTGTGCGTTGAACCGGGACCAAAGGCTTTGCTATATAAGCCAGCACTTAGGAAATTTTCAGATTTCCATCGCCAGTTGCCCCCGACGCCGCCAGGCTGCCCGTGCTCGCCGTCGCCGCCCGCTCCTCGTCGCCGTCGCCCCGCGCCCTTGCCTCGACGGGTCGCCGCCCGGTGCTCGTCGCCGTCGCCCTGCCCCCACGCGCCGCCCCGCCTCGTGCTCCCCTGCTCGCACGCGCCGCCTCGGCACCCCGAGCCCCCCTGCCCGGCCCGCGCGTGCTCGCCGGCGCCCTCGCCGCCCCCGCCCCGTCCCGCCCCCGCGCTCCGGCGCCCTCGCCGCCCCCGCCGTCGCCATCGCCCTAGCCGCCCCCGCTGTGAGAGCCGCCGCCCCGGCTCTGTTTTTTTATTAGTTAATTGTTTTTTATCATATATATATATAATGTATATGTGTATGTATGTGGCTATATGTTTTTGTTCATATGTGGCTATATGTTTTTTATTTTTATTAGTTTAATTTTTTGTTCATATGTGATGTATATGTGTATGTGGCTATAATGTATATGTGAACAAAAAAAATTTGTATGTATGTAGATGTTCAAAATGTATGAATATATATGTCAAAAATGTTTTTTTGTTCATAGAAAGTTTTTTGTTCATATATAGAAAGTTTTTATATATGACAATGGATATATATTCGATATATATGAGAAATGATGATCCACATGGAAAATTTTTATATATGCAAAAGTTACAATTTTAGAAAAGTTTTATATATCTAGCTAGGAAGGGAAGAAGAAGAAAAAGAAGGATAGGAAAGAAGAAAATAAGAAGAGGAAAGAAAGAAGAAGAGGAGAGGAAGAAGAGGAGAAATAAATAAGAAGAGGAAAAAAGTAGAAAAAGAAGAGGGGAAATTTCTATTTTTTCTTCTTCTCCTCTATTCCTTTCTTCTTCTCCTCTTTTTTTTTCTTCTTTTTTTCTTCAATCCTCTCCTCTATTCCTTTCTTCTTCTCCTCTTTTTATTTCTTCTTCGTTTTCTTATGTTTTATCGGGTCTGTCGTCGTCGATATATACCCCTCCCGATAACTTCAACACGAGGGGGGATAACTTCAACACGAGGGGGGGTCGATATACCCCCTCCCCGATAACATTATTTTCCCGTGTATGTATGTTGTCGTTGTCGATATTACCCCCTCCCGATAACTTCAACACGAGGGGGGGGTAACTTCAACACGAGGGGGGGGTCGATATACCCCCTCCTCGATAACATTATTTTCCCGTGTATGTATGTCGTCGTTGTCGATATAAAACCCCCTCCCGATAACTTCAACACGTGGGGGGGGGGTCAATATACCCCCTCCCCGATAACATTATTTTCCCGTGTATGTATGCCGTCGTTGTCGATATATATAACTCCCTCCCAAATAACTTCGATATGATGGACGGTCGATATGTATACCCCCTCTCGACCGTGATAACTTATACCACGGGAGCACCCCCTGGCCCTCTCGCTCGACCAAAACTCTCGAGGACACACAAACCCTAGAAAAAAACGATGTCGGTGTCCTACCCCCTCCCGCCGCGCCCCTACCCTTGAAGCGTTGCCTAGGCCACCCCAAACCCGGAATAAGCTAGGTCTACGTTTGCACTAATATATCCACCTGTTGTCATGTTTGTGTAATAATTGCCATGTTGTAATATTTGCAGAAACAATGGAGCACGGACGAGATGAGCAAGCAGAAGCGGTGTTGGGGGACATAATGTTAGCCGGAGGTGATATCTTGTCGTATCTTAACGACAATGATGGTCTGGAAGAACAGGGTGAAGAAGCAGGCTACGGTGATCGAAGAATGGAGGAGGAAAGACATGATTATGATGGCTCCGGTGACCCAATGCTGGTGCAAGAAGGAGCCCGTGGTGACGGCTCCGGTGACCGAACAGAGTCCGGCCAGGTAAATATATTAGTTAAGCCTGTGCTGACTAGCTAATTGATGCATTCATTGTTTTGGTATGTACACATATTAATTAACACTCGTCTTTCTTCTTTTTTCTAGCCCTCCGGATCGAGCACAACTGCGGTAAAGAGACGAGGCCCGAAGAGAAAGTTGCGCTCGGATTGAAGGTTTGAGATCACAGCAATCGCGCGCGACGGCCAACCGATTGAACCCCTCCGGACAAAGGATGATTTTGCTGCTCAGTGCGGGGTTCTAGTTAGGGACAAGATCCCGATCAGCATCCACCAATGGTATAAGCCTAAGAAGGAAGACCCTGAGGTGTCTTATGTCAATGATATGCAGAAAGATGATCTTTGGACTGAGCTGAAGGCAAATTTCACCCTACCGCCAGAGGAGGATCCGGAGAAGCCAGTTATAGAGCAATTAATCAAGTCTCATGCTCTTAAGAAGATGGCAGACCTATTCAGGAGGTGGAAGAATGAGCTGAAAACGTTTGTCGACAAAGAAGAGACACCAGAATTCATCGGCCGGTATGAGAAGATCAGAGATCACTGGCCCGCATTTGTGGCCCACAAGACATCGGAAAAGAGTAAGAAGATGTCAGCGACAAACAAGAAGAATGCTGCGAAGAAGAAGCTTCACCATCGCACGGGGTCAGGTGGCTACCTCAAAGCCCGGCCTAAGTGGGCCAAGTCTGAGAGGGATCTGCTTGATAAAGGGATCGAACCAAAGACAATGAACTGGCCAGACCGTTGCCGGACTTGGTTCTTCGGGGCTGGCGGAACCTTGGACCTTGTATCAGGGAGGTGTCATTGGACGGACGAGCAACTTGCAATACCCGTCAAGAAGCTTAAGCACTATATCGATGCAGCGCAGCAAGGGACGTTCGTTCCAGACAGAGAGAACGATGAGCTCACAATGGCCCTCGGGAATCCTGAGCACCCTGGACGGACACGAGGCACGCCAGGCTCCGTTCCGTGGAAGGCTGGTTTTCCGGACGCGGCGGTTACAAAACCCAGGAGAGGAGGAAAAAAGTGGAGCAGATCCAAATTCATAAGCTGCAGAAAGGGTTAAAGCGCTAGAGGAACGAGACGGCAATCGAGATGCCGAAACTGCCCTCGAAGCTACACCGCCATCTCAGCGGAGAAGCAGCATGGCTTCCACCGAGCTGCCTCAGCTGGAGCATGCGGCTCCTGCTAGCTACCCCGCGGAGGCTATCACGGAGTCTCAACATTGCCACCTTATGGCGGAATGGCAGAACTTGAAAGTCAAGGCGGCTGTTGGCTCTGTTTTACCTACTGAACCCGGCGCAACCTACCACTGCCGGCCGATTCCAGAAGGATATGCTAGGTGTTGGTTATCGTAGCATAATTTTAAAATTTTCCTACGCTCACCAAGATGCATCTATGGAGTATACTAGCAACGAGGGGAAAGGAGTGCATCTACATACCCTTGTAGATCGCGAGCGGAAGCATTCCAATGAACGTGGATGACGGAGTCGTACTCGCCGTGATTCAAATCACCGATGACCGAGTGCCGAACGGACGGCACCTCCGCGTTCAACACACGTATGGTGCAGCGATGTCTCCTCCTTCTTGATCTAGCAAGGGGGAAGGAGAGGTTGATGGAGATCCAGCAGCACGACGGCGTGGTGGTGGATGTAGCGGGATGCCAGCAGGGCTTCGCCGAGCTTCTACGAGAGAGAGAGAGATGTAGCAGGGGAGGAGGGAGGCGCCCAAGGCTGAGATGTTGCTGCCCTCCCTCCCCCCTTTAAATAGGCCCCCTGGGAGGGGGGGCGCCGGCCAAACCCATCGAGGGTGGGGGCGGCGGCCAAGGGGGTGCCTTGCCCCCCAAGGCAAGTGGGAAGCCCCCCACCCTAGGGTTTCCAACCCTAGGCGCATGGGGGGAGGCCCATGGGGGGGCGCCCAGCCCACTAGGGGCTGGTTCCCTTCCCACTTCAGCCCACGGGGCCCTCCGGGATAGGTGGCCCCACCCGGTGGACCCCCGGGACCCTTCCGTGGTCCCGGTACAATACCGGTAACCCCCGAAACTTTCCCGGTGGCCGAAACTTGACTTCCTATATATAATTCTTCACCTCCGGACCATTCCGGAACTCCTCATGACGTCCGGGATCTCATCCGGGACTCCGAACAACTTTCGGGTTTCCGCATACACATATTTCTACAACCCTAGCGTTACCGAACCTTAAGTGTGTAGACCCTACGGGTTCGGGAGACATGCAGACATGACCGAGACGCCTCTCCGGTCAATAACCAACAGCGGGATCTGGATACCCATGTTGGCTCCCACATGTTCCACGATGATCTCATCGGATGAACCACGATGTCGAGGATTCAATCAATCCCGTATGCAATTCCCTTTGTCAATCGGTATGTTACTTGCCCGAGATTCGATCGTCGGTATCCCAATACCTTGTTCAATCTTGTTACCGGCAAGTCTCTTTACTCGTACCGCAATGCATGATCCCGTGACTAACGCCTTAGTCACATAGAGCTCATTATGATGATGCATTACCGAGTGGGCCCAGAGACACCTCTCCGTCACACGGAGTGACAAATCCCAGTCTCGATCCGTGCCAACCCAACAGACACTTTCGGAGATACCCGTAGTGCACCTTTATAGTCACCCAGTTACGTTGTGACGTTTGGCACACCCAAAGCACTCTTACGGTATCCGGGAGTTGCACGATCTCATGGTCTAAGGAAAAGATACTTGACATTGGAAAAGCTCTAGCAAACGAAACTACACGATCTTTTATGCTATGCTTAGGATTGGGTCTTGTCCATCACATCATTCTCCTAATGATGTGATCCCGTTATCAACGACATCCAATGTCCATAGTCAGGAAACCATGACTATCTGTTGATCAACGAGCTAGTCAACTAGAGGCTTACTAGGGACACGTTGTGGTCTATGAATTCACACATGTATTACGATTTCTGGACAATACAATTATAGCATGAACAATAGACAATTACCATGAACAAAGAAATATAATAATAACCATTTATTATTGCCTCTAGGGCATATTTCCAACAGTCTCCCACTTGCACTAGAGTCAATAATCTAGTTACATTGTGATGAATCGAACACCCATTGCGTCCTGGTGTTGATCATGTTTTGCCCTAGGGAGAGGTTTAGTCAACGGATCTGCTACATTCAGGTCCGTATGTACTTTACAAATATCTATGTCTCCATTTTGAACACTTTCACGAATGGAGTTGAAGCGACGCTTGATATGCCTGGTCTTCCTGTGAAACCTGGGCTCCTTCGCAAGGGCAATAGCTCCAGTGTTGTCACAGAAGAGAGTCATCGGGCCCGACGCTGGGAATCACCCCTAGGTCGGTAATGAACTCCTTCATCCAGACTGCTTCCTGTGCTGCCTCCGAGGCTTCCATGTACTCCGCTTCACATGTAGATCCCGCCACGACGCTTTGCTTGCAACTGCACCAGCTTACTGCTCCTCCATTCAAAATATACACGTATCCGGTTTGTGACTTCGAGTCATCCAGATCTGTGTCGAAGCTAGCGTCGACGTAACCCTTTACGACGAGCTCTTCGTCACCTCCATAAATGAGAAACATATCCTTAGTCCTTGTCAGGTACTTTAGGATATTCTTGACCGCTGTCCAGTGTTCCATGCCGGGATTACTTTGGTACCTTCCTACCAAACTTACGGCAAGGTTTACATCAGGTCTGGTACACAGCATGGCATACATAATAGACCCTATGGCCGAGGCATAGGGGATGACACTCATCTTTTCTATATCTTCTGCCGTGGTCGGGCATTGAGCCGTGCTCAATTGCACACCTTGCAATACAGGCAAGAACCCCTTCTTGGACTGATCCATATTGAACTTCTTCAATATCTTGTCAAGGTATGTACTCTGTGAAAGACCAATGAGGCGTCTTGATCTATCTCTGTAGATCTTGATGCCTAATATATAAGCAGCTTCTCCAAGGTCCTTCATTGAAAAACACTTATTCAAATAGGCCTTTATACTTCCCAAGAATTCTATATCATTTCCCATCAATAATATGTCATCCACATATAATAAGAGAAATGCTACAGAGCTCCCACTCACTTTCTTGTAAACACAGGCTTCTCCATAAGTCTGTGTAAACCCAAACGCTTTGATCATCTCGTCAAAGCGAATGTTCCAATTCCGAGATGCTTGCACCAGCCCATAGATTGAGCGCTGGAGCTTGCATACTTTGTTAGCATTCTTAGGATCGACAAAACCTTCCGGCTGCATCATATACAACTCTTCCTTAAGGAAGCCGTTAAGGAATGCCGTTTTGACGTCCATCTGCCATATCTCATAGTCATAGTATGCGGCAATTGCTAACATGATTCAGACGGACTTCAGCTTCGCTAGGGGTGAGAAAGTCTCATCGTAGTCAACCCCTTGAATTTGTCGATAACCCTTAGCGACAAGTCGAGCCTTATAGATGGTCACATTACCATCCGCGTCTGTCTTCTTCTTAAAGATCCATTTGTTTTCTATGGCTCGCCGATCATCGGGCAAGTCAGTCAAAGTCCATACTTCGTTTTCATACATGGATCCTATCTCGGATTTCATGGCTTCTAGCCATTTGTCGGAATCCGGGCCCGCCATCGCTTCTTCATAGTTCGAAGGTTCACCGTTGTCTAACAACATGATTTCCAGGACAGGGTTGCCGTACCACTCTGGTGCGGAACGTGTCCTTGTGGACCTACGAAGTTCAGTAGTAACTTGATCCGAAGCTTCATGATCATCATCATTAACTTCCTCCCCAGTCGGTGTAGGCACCACAGGAACATCTTCCCGCGCTGCGCTACTTTCCGGTTCGGAAGGGGTGACTATCATCTCATCAAGTTCCACTTTCCTCCCACTCAATTCTTTCGAGAGAAACTCCTTCTCCAGAAAGGACCCGTTCTTGGCAACGAAGATCTTTCCTTCGGATTTGAGGTAGAAGGTATACCCAATAGTTTCCTTAGGGTATCCTATGAAGACGCATTTCTCCGACTTGGGTTCGAGCTTTTCAGGTTGAAGTTTCTTGACATAAGCATCGCATCCCCAAACTTTTAGAAACGACAGCTTAGGTTTCTTCCCAAACCATAATTCATACGGTGTCGTCTCAACGGATTTCGACGGAGCCCTATTTAAAGTGAATGCGGCAGTCTCTAAAGCATAGCCCCAAAATGAGAGCGGTAAATCGGTAAGAGACATCATAGATCGCACCATATCCAATAGAGTGCGATTACGACGTTCGGACACACCGTTTCTCTGAGGTGTTCCAGGCGGCGTGAGTTGTGAAACGATTCCACATTTGCTTAAGTGTGTACCAAACTCGTGACTTAAATATTCTCCACCACGATCTGATCGCAAGAATTTTATTTTCCTGTCACGTTGATTCTCAACCTCACTCTGAAATTCCTTGAACTTTTCAAAGGTTTCAGACTTGTGTTTCATTAGGTAGACATACCCATATCTACTTAAGTCATCAGTGAGAGTGAGAACATAACGATATCCTCCGCGAGCCTCAACACTCATTGGACCGCACACATCGGTATGTATGATTTCCAATAAGTTGGTTGCTCGCTCCATTGTTCCGGAGAACGGAGTCTTGGTCATCTTACCCATGAGGCATGGTTCGCACGTGTCAAATGATTCGTAATCAAGAGACTCCAAAAGTCCATCTGCACGGAGTGACAAATCCCAGTCTCGATCCGTGCCAACCCAACAGACACTTTCGGAGATACCCGTAGTGCACCTTTATAGTCACCCAGTTACGTTGTGACGTTTGGCACACCCAAAGCACTCTTACGGTATCCGGGAGTTGCACGATCTCATGGTCTAAGGAAAAGATACTTGACATTGGAAAAGCTCTAGCAAACGAAACTACACGATCTTTTATGCTATGCTTAGGATTGGTTCTTGTCCATCACATCATTCTCCTAATGATGTGATCCCGTTATCAACGACATCCAATGTCCATAGTCAGGAAACCATGACTATCTGTTGATCAACGAGCTAGTCAACTAGAGGCTTACTAGGGACACGTTGTGGTCTATGAATTCACACATGTATTACGATTTCCGGACAATACAATTATAGCATAAACAATAGACAATTACCATGAACAAAGAAATATAATAATAACCATTTATTATTGCCTCTAGGGCATATTTCCAACACTAGGGTGATGGTGGATGAAATAACGGAGGGATTTGAGGACCTCCAGCTTGACCACCCTACCGGTGAAGGGGAGACTCGGCTGGGTTTAGCTCTGAAGACTCCATGCCTATGGCGGAAGGAGCTCATCAAGCTTCTGAACTGGACGGCTCCGGCGAGTAAGGGCACTCTGCCTCCTCCTCCGCCTCCTCCTCCGGCGAGTGATCAGGGCACTCAGCCTCCTTCTCCGGCGCGTGGCGGCACTCCACCTCCTTCTCCGCCAGCGTCGGCGCGCCAGAGCAGCCAGCCTCCTCCTTCTCCGCCTCGTCAGCAAGGGCGGAAGAGACCCGCCGCCGCTGCGTCTGCTCCGGCGCGTCGTAGTCCTTCTCCTCCGCCTCGTAAGCAAGGAAAGAAGACAGCCGCAGCCGCTCCGTCTGCTCTGCCGGCGTCTAGCAGTACAGCTGCCAGAGGCGGGAGGCAATACAGATTTGGTCCTTCTCTGAAGACTCCAGAGAAGTTACCATATGAGAGGACCGAGGAGGAGAACGCGAAGATCGTGTGAGCCGAAGTGAAGAACTTCTTTGAAGGGGTGAAAGCAAAGAAACATCCACCTCCGGAGGAGAAGGTAGATCCGGTGAAAGCAAAGCACACTCTGGCTGCCCTGACAAAACCACCAAAGTCTCCACCGATAGGCAACTATGAGCGCGTTCTTGCAAAGACATATGCCGAAGCGGAGCGGTCGGGAAGTACTGTCAGTGATAAAAGGATGAAAGAACGACGAGCTGGGAAAAAAATTGCCCAGCTCGGCGAACAAGCGAACCAATCGTGCCCCCCGCTCAAGGTGTCAAAAGACATCGTCGCTAATGATCCGAGGATGGTGCCCGGTTATAGCAATCTTGGAGATTACCTGCCCGACGATGTACATTATGAAATCATGGAGGTGGACGAACACAAATACCATTACGGGAAGCCTCTCGTGAAAGATGTCAGATCTCTAAGCACGATGATGCGAAGACTACATGATTGGTACATGAAAACCTGTAGAGAGTCTGATGGGATGAATACTTTGACGCTGAGAGTTAAACCGGAGCATGACCTCTTTGGAATTGAACTGCTGGATGTTCCATTTGAGGATTTCTTCCAGTTTTACAATCAAAAGGCCCTCGATAAGACAACGATCACTTGCTACTGTCTGTAAGTAGTACTACTTCTGTCATTAAGTCTCTCTATATAGGTCAGCTCTTTCATTGCATGTATTTATACTTATCCTCACTATATTATGCAGATTGAAGATCGCCGAATTGAAGAAAAGACAAATCGGTGATATTGGGTTCGTTAACACAAATCTCGTAGATGCATATACGGTTGAAAAACATCCCAAAGAAGCCGAGGCCAACTTGCTACAATCGTTGGTATTAAATCAAAACAAAGATATAATACTCTTTCCTTACAACTTCAAGTGAGTGTTACTGTCTTGTGCATATTCGGTTTCCCTTATTAGTCCAGGTTATGGTAATGTAATTGATGACTTATGCATGCATGCGCAGCTTCCACTATATTCTCCTAGAGATTAAGCTTGAGCCGGGAGTAGTAACTGTCTTAGACTCGAGACGAAAAGATCCCAGGACTATGCGAACATGACTCAAATGCTCCAGAAGTAAGTTAAATCGATCATTATCCACCATATCAGCAACTTTGTTCATTTCCTGATATCAAGTAATTGTTTTCTTTGTCTGGCAGGGTTTGGAGAAAATTCACCTCAAAAGCCCCGGGACTGCCGAAGAAGCTGCAATTTAATCACCCGAAAGTAAGTACTATAGTAGCATGTTCCGTGCATCTCCTAGTGATTCAAGCGGTAGTTTCATCAATACCATTTAGCATGCTTGCTTATCAGTTTGATTGACCTCTATTTCTTGTAAAGTGGTTGTGGCAGGAACCTGGGAATAATTATTGTGGATACTACGTTTGCGAGTCCATCCGCTACCATACCTGTGAGCGGGGATACACTGAAGAACAATATGAAGTGCGTAAGCAATAATATTCACAATTTTATTTTATTACCATCATTTGTGTTGAGTTTCATTTATTCATATATATATATGTATTGACCCCCTTCTTCAAATTAGATTTTTCGGAAGCGGGATGAACTCCTAGCAGAAGATCGTATGAGAGGAATTCAAGAGGAATTGGCGGCATTCTTCCTTGACCAGGTGATCGCTGAAAACGGAGAATACTATGTGGACCCTGTGTTCCTACAATATAATTAGGAGATTGTATTGTAAGAGATAATTATTGTATATATGTAGCCGGTAGTGTCGGATAGATATACGAGAACTTGTTGTTCGACCAATATCTCGGAGAAGGAGAGGTGGTCGATATCACTTCTCTCTGTATGCATATGTTCATGACGATCTTCTGTTTCCTTCATTTGATTACTAGCTAGCATGTCTACTCCTCTCCATACGTATATAGTACGTAGCGTCGACCAAGCACGGAGATAAGAGAGGACATTTCTCTCTATTAATTAGCTAGCTAACACAATATATGAAACACCTAAATTAACCCCCCAAAATCCCTAAACCACCCCCTTTCAAAAAAAATCAAAAACCTCAGCTCCTGCCAGGTGCTGACACGTGGATGCCTATTGGTCCCGGTTGATGACACCAACCGGGACAAAAGGCCTTGCCTATTGGTCCCGGTTGGTGGCACCAACCGGGACCAAAGGCCCTCCTGCCTGGGCTCCCGCACCGGCCACGTGGACGGCCTTTAGTCCCGGTTCGTGTAAGAACCGGGACTAAAGGGCTAGGGCATTAGTAACGACCCTTTAGTCCCGGTTCCAGAACCGGGACTAAAGGCCCTTATAAACCGGGGTAAAAGCCCCTTTTCTTACTAGTGACAACCAACCATATGCAACCAAACAGACCCACAGACTGTAGTTTGACCAGGAAAACAAATAAAAAAGGGAAGTGCTAAGTGCACACAAGAAATGCACCAGGAAATTCTCAGCTATATGGGGGACTTTGATGGTGAGCAAAAAGAATTGAAGGGAAGTGCTAAGTGCACACAAGAAATGCACCAGCGTGTGTACTCAGAATTACAAACGACAGTCAATAAAAAGAAAGCTAGGAATCCAAAAAAAATTCTTGAGAAATGGAGAAAAAAATTCCTTGAAGAAATAGAGAAACTATAAACGGTGAACTGTATACAAGGGATAGAATCATAGTTTTAAATAGCCGGCTATGACCCTGTTCGCTATAGCCTTTTCAATCAGGTGCCGTTAAATGACCTCATGTATAAAATTGGCTGCTATAGCTGATTTAGATATCCGCCGCTATTTAGTATAGTCCGCTATTTAAAACACTGGATAGAATCGGTTGAAGCCAATTCACGCGCCCAATTTTCTACACCGATACGTGTTGACCTTCGAGAAAACCTCTCTATTAGCATCAATAATGGTGTCAATTCATTCACATCCACGCTCCCACGTTCCCTAGTTTCTGCCTCCCTTTTTTTAACTTTGCATGCATGGTGGACTGATTTACCGCTGATTTCGAGGGAAAGGCTAGACCTGTTAATTTAGGGCTTATTTACCGCTGATTTTGCATGTATCGGATGCATTGATCGGAATAATTTGCATGCAGCTGATCAGCTCGCATGCAGGGGCTCGCAGCCGCCGCGGCTACTCCAGCCAAGCCACTCCACGGCGTGCAGCACGTGGCCGCCGCACTGCTGTTGATTTCATAGCTGCTCCTCGTTTCCGACCGCAAGCTCGGGTTGCGCGCGTCCATGCTCTGGGTCCTGACGACGTCACCGTTGGCTAGCCCCATCTTCTGGGTGCCCGACGTGATTCCCGGTTCATGACGGCATCCTCCACCAGTGGCCAAACCTAAGCAGAAGATCGGCTACTGCTCCAACCTCATCATGCTCGGCCTCGGGGAGACCAACACCTCTGGCCCCCTCCCGGCGACGGCGAGCTTAGCCGACTCAAGAACCTGGACACGCTGGACATCAACACGGCACTGCTCTCCGTCTCGATCCTGCCGCCGCTCGGTGAGTTCCTTGCGTTGCAGCAGGCCGCCATCGCGCAAAGGTACGCGAGAGCAATCATAGGTCGGCCATGCACGGCTCCAACAGAATAGGCCTTTCATGCTACAAACATGGCCTGTATGGGTGGGATTAAAGCAGATGATGCCGTGGTTTGGTAGGGAGCACATGCATGGACATACGCAGCTGCGAGGAGAAACATAGCTTAGCGGCCGCGGCGAGAGGCGGTCGATGGCCACAGTCAGCAGTTGCTGTGGTGGCGACCTCCACGGCGTCAACCGCAGGCCATATCAATTCCTCGCCACCCTCCAGGAAGGGATTGGGTGTGTACCTATGACGCAGGCGTGGTTGCCGTGAGCCCCGTGCCCTTGCACCGGGCCGATCGACACGAGTTGAAGAAGAGAGCTAGGACGAGACAACCACCGAGCAATCGTCCTCCTGCAGTTCACATTGAGGTCGAGCGGCAGGGAGCTGGAGTGCGTCATCGCGTTGTCTTCGAAGGGGCGCCGATGGCCTGGCGGGCATGAGACTGATGCGGCGGGCGCGAGCTAGAGTCGCCGCCAGGTTAAATGATCTTGAGACGCCGACGGGTTGGGCAAGTTCTTCATGACGTTCTGGACAGGCTGATAGACACCACGCTGCCCTCCTCCTCGCCCTTGCTGTTCTTGGACCCGGAGAAATTCTACCGCCATTGGCCGGCCCGCCATACACGGCATCCTCCATGATATCGAACCCGGCGTGGCTCACGTCCGAACTATGTACGTCCGCGACGGCGCGAATAGGGGCCGACTCCAGAGCATCATCAGGTAGCCGTACATCAAGGCGGAGTTGGCCTTCTTCGCCAGCTCCAGCGTGTTCCCGGCCCGCCCGCACAGAGCTCCGTGGTTGTGCCGGAAGTAGCCAAACGCGTTCCTTAGAAGCCCTCCAGGAGCGACACCTCGCGGCGGCCGCATGATAACACAATGAAGGACAGACTCACCTCCTCGTGGACGCCATACCGGAGCGCACCGTGGGGTGCCATAGCCAGCTGCTAGCCTCCACCAGCTCGAATCGGGAGATCCTGCTCAACGACGGCTACGTCGTCTGCCTCGCCATAAACGGTCATTGCGCATTGCCAGTTGCCACTCGAATAGTTTGAATTTATACGCCGAGGCGCTGCATAGGGCAGGAACGCAGGGCTGCACAGCGATGCGAAGCCCGGCCTCTTATTTATAGGAACCCAAGCCACCAGAACCATCGAACGGTGACCAGAAACACCGAAAGAAGCGGCGTCCAGAACTTACGATGAGATGGCACCGTCCATGCAGATAGGAAAGGCCACGTCACATATCAATGTTTTAGTCGGGCAACACGTAGCAAAAATATCTACAACCATCTACAGCACTCATTGAAAGAAAAGCTGGGACAACGAATTCAATTGGCTTCCGATCTCATACATGCATGCATGCACATGATCAGAAACAGACAAAGCACAAAGCGGCCATGCAGCGCACATATCGGGACACAAGGAATGTCCCATATCTAACGGATTATCGCTACACACACCCCCAAGCCTACCACGCCAGATCCCCCAGTAATTGACGTGTCAACCTCCCATTGGTCTGATTTTCACTGATAAGAAAAGGTCAAAAAAACCTGGTAAATCAAACCTAGCTAGGTTTAGTATATTTAGACTATATAACGTTTTGATATTTCAAATTGAACTAGCAAAGAGCCATATATTTAAGAATGGAGAGAGTATTAGTGAGGGTGATCACCAGTGCGATTTATGGTGCTCGGGCACCATGTGCCTCTTAAAAAAACCGATTTAATCTATATCTATATCTATATCTTTATACCCAATAATAAAGGGGCTATTGCTTCTTATCACCGTAATTTTGTCCGTTTTCGCCCGTTCACTTCACCCATATTATTTTCTGTATCCTGGTACTATTCATATGATTTTAGTACGTCGCTGTTGCAAGTTTCGTTAAAAATTCTGCCTGTACGTAATTGTTGGCCTGGGGATGTCGGCCACCTCTTGTGGGCCGAAAAAATGTTGTGGCCCAATGAATCCGGACAAACAGCCCAGCTGAAGCTGGAGGCAAAAATGATTGTGCGCTTCAGGTATCGATCTGTTGCCCTGCAGTTTAGTCCCCAACGCTGGTCCAGCTGAGCTAGATCGTGCTCTTATAACAAGAAGAATTTGCTCGGCTCTGTAACTCGTGATTTTATGTGAGTCGGATGACTCATTGAAAGGCAGCAACCAATTGGACATCGATTTTTATATTACATAGTACCACACCGTTTCTGTAAACTGATTTGTACCAGGTTATATACGTTAACTGGCCTCACGTAGCAAGTCGCCCAAGAAAAGAGCTTGTGAGATCGGACAAGAGGCGGGCTTTCTTGGATATTTAAACCAATGAAAGGATCAGGATGTGCATGTGGGAGTAGACCGAAGACGACATGGTGAATGCCTCGAGGAGGCACGGCGGTGGCTCCAAGGCTCTCCGATCCGGTGGAACCATAGTCGACGAGAAAGAGCTCACAGGGCAAATACATGATACATGATGAGACGCCTAGGTTTAGGCATGAATCGCGTGCCGACATGGCAGATGTGAGTTTCTAAGTTTACCATCTAATCCAAATATCACAAAAGTTGAGCATTATTATTCAAATGGACTAAAAAAATATCTGCTAATTATTCTAGAGAAATTAACCAATTAGTATCTAATCGAATAAATTTGAAAATAGCTACTATTTTTAAATTAGGTTGCCGGGTCACAGATCTATGGGTCGTAGCCAAGTTTATTAGGATAGGAATGTGTGATATTTTTTTCTCCCATTGCAACGCACGGACATGTTTCCTAGTAGTTTCAAAAATAATTCAGTGGAAACTTGTATGTGTTCATTACGGATCCATGAAATTTTCTTTTTTCTAAATGTTTTGTAAGCTATATACAAAAAACAAAATTCTGGCCCAATAACAAGAAAAAGAGGCCCATTTCAAATTACATATATTTCTCAAAAACAAATGAAAGTACATATTGGTTTATTTCATTGTATGCCGCGTTGAAAGTAAAATGTTATGAAATTTTGCAGATACATAATATACATGTGTGCGCGTGCTTACAAAAAAAATCAGTATTTTTTGCGTTGTGGAAAAATGCTATTTTGGATTCAAGCACAGGGGTGCTCGTGCACCATTTGCAATTTTTAGGGCAGCCACCCAGGTTGAGAGTTTTTGTTCTGAGTGTAGCGTGCTGAACATCAGGTGTTGTTGCGCATCACTTAAGGCATATACAGTAGGTTATAAGACAGTGTTATCTTAAACCTTATATGTAATTTAGAGATGACAATAAACAAATTTGAAAAACAAATTCTCAAATTAAAAACTGACTAAATTTTTGGAAAAGCAAAAAAATTGAAATTCCAAACATATCTTCAGAACGCAAACATTTTTTGAAATCGCAATTTTTTTTGAAAAGTGTCAACAATTTTTAAAATTTGTGAACGTATCTTTAAATCGTGATTTGTTTTTTAAAACGAAACATCTTATGAAATTATTATTAATTTGAAATTTCAGACATTTCCAAAAAAACATAAACAAAATTTTCAAAACGAGATTAAAAAAGGAAGATTTTGAAAAATTCCAAAGACTATTTAAAATTTTGAAATATGACACATTTTTTAACTTCCAATTTTTTTAAGAAATGCAGGCAACATTTTAAAAGTCTGAACATTTTACAGAATACCGAATAGCTTATGCAAACATGAAAAAAAATACCATTGCGTGGGTGAGTCGTCACAAAATACCCAAAAATCTGAAGATTTTGATTTTTTTTTGAAATTTTTGAAATTTTCAAATAAAGTAAAAATAAAATGAAGAAACGAATCAAGATAAAAAAGAAGAAGATAAATAGCATTGTGTGGGTGAGCGGTATCTCATCAATCATCGTGAGCGATGCATAGCATTTGCGCTGTACATCTTAGCAAATGCAAAACGCAGCTGGGTGGGTCGTTCCACTTAGCGATTTTGATATATTTTGGTTGGCCTACTGCTAGAGGATTTTGAGTCATTTTTTTCTTTCTCAAAACCAGAAACTGTGACAATTCAAAAATTGTTGGCAAATTTTAAAAATGTTCGCAAATATACATAGTATTCATGATTCTTTTAAATCTGAAAATTATAAAAATATTCCAGAATTTTTAAATTTGTTCGCTAATCAAAACAGATGTGCATGAGTTAATTAATGATCTTGAATTTTAAATTGTTCATTAATTTCAGCAAAATTAGAAAAGTGTTCATTAATTAAATAATGATTGTGAATTTTAAAAATGTTTCTGAATTTTAAAATGTTTATCTATTTAACAAAATTACATGATTTTGGAAAATATTTGTGGATTAAAAATAGTCCTAAATTTCCTAAAATGTTCAAGCGATTTCCTTTTTTCGTTGCATGTAGGAATGTTTTTTTCTTTGTAGTACAAACCTACAAGCTGTTTTGTTTCACTCATATAGCTATCTAGTTTAACTTACCAACGCAAACACTGAATGAGAAAACACATATAAAGAGTTAATGGATTTGATAAGATGCTATTTTGACAAATCACACATAGAGATATCGCTAGCACACAAAAAGTTAATGGGATTTCATAAGTAGTGGATTGAGCAGCAGCTCGTACACCGCGTGCAAAAGAATATTTGTTATATGAGTTGTATCCCACCATAAGAAAACCAATACGAGCATGTTCACAAATATAAGAAAAATATTAAGGAAACAACAAAATGACCACGAACTATAAAAGTAGGTTTAGGAAATTTAAAATATATTCTTATTTTCAAAAAAAATCTAGAAGTTTTAATAAGAGTTTTTGCATTTAAAAAAGTTTGCATGATTAAAACCAGATTTAGAAAATTGACAAATATTCCCGAATTTGAAATTAGAACGGTAAAAATATAAAAGAGAAGAAAATAAAATAAAAGCAAACAAAAAACTGAAGTGGAAAAGAAAACTAAAATAAAATCCAAAAAGAAATCCGGAATGGGGATACACTAGAAAAAAGGAAAAAAAATGATCAAGATCTTTCCAAAACCTCAAAATGGAACTTTAGAAATGTTTATGAATTTTTAAATAGAAAAGTGAAAGACTAAAAGAGAAGAAATAAAAATAAAAAAGGACACAAAACCAAATATGATAATAAAAATAAAAACCTGAAAGAAAACCGCTACAAACTTTGCTAAAACTAAAAGGAAAAGGAAAAGGAAAAATACAACCGAAACCTTTCTAAAACTTCCAGAATCAGAAGAGACAGTATCATACATGGGCCGCCCAATATAACGCGCGGGGGCTGCCCCTTGGTTAACAAGGACCGCCCTTCACGCAAAAATAAAAATAACAGTTTTTTTTGCGGGAGATAAAAATAGCAGTCCAGATTCGCCCTAGCTAAGCACCGGCAGTGGCCGTGGAGCCTCTAGTTCCCCTTTGTGCAAACATGCACATCTTACCGATCACATGAGTATGATACGTAAATCATTCAAAAATCGAAAATGCATAAGGGCTTAATGTTTTATGAGCAACATGACTAGTATCTTCTAATATTTTGGTGACATTTGTCCAATTTCTCCGAGAGATTTCAAAGGACAACCGGTTTACATGATTTTATGCAAACATGGTCTGAGATGCAATTCTTTTGGAGAAATAAATTTTATGAAATCATCAAACTAATAGAAATTAATAAAACCCGACTTCTGCAACAACATGGTGACAAAACAACGAGGATACTGATGGAAATATGCCCTAGAGACAATAATAAAATGGTTATTATTATATTTCCTTAATCATGATATAGGTCTATTATTCATGCTAGAATTGTATTGACCGGAAACTTAAATACATGTGTGGATGCATAAACAAATACCGTGTCCCTAGTAAGCCTCTACTAGGCTAGCTCGTTGATCAAAGATGGTTAAGGTTTCCTAACCATAGACATGAGTTGTCATTTGATAACATGATCACATCATTAGGAGAATGATGTGATGGACAAGACCCATCCGTTAGCTTAGCATATTGATCGTGCAATTTATTGCTATTGCTTTCTTCATGTCAAATACATATTCCTTCGACTATGAGATTATGCAACTCCCGGATACCGGAGGAATACCTTGTGTGCTATCAAACGTCACAACGTAACTGAGTGATCATAAATATGCTCTACAAGTATCTCCGAAGGTGTTTGTTGAGTTGGCATAGATCGAGATTAGGATTTGTCACTCCGAATATCGGAGAGGTATCTCTGGGCCCTCTCGGTAATACACATCATAAGTTGCCTTGCAAGCAAAGTGACTAATGAGTTAGTTGCAAGATGATGTATTACGGAACGAGTAAAGAGACTTCCGGTAACGAGGTTGAACTAGGTATGAAGATACCTACAATCGAATCTCGGGAAAGTAACATACCGATGGACAAAGGGAATTACGTATGTTGTCGGTTTGACCGATAAAGATCTTCGTGAATATGTAGGAGCCAATATGGGCATCCAGATTCCGCTATTGGTTATTGACTGGAGAGGTGTCTCGGTCATGTCTACATAGTTCTCGAACCCGTAGGGTCCGCACGCTTAACGTTCGTTGACGATATAGTGTTATATGAGTTATATGATTTGATGACCGAATGTTGTTCGGAGTCCCGGATGAGATCACGAACATGACGAGGAGTCTCAAAATGGTTGAGAGGTAAAGATTAATATATAGGACGATTGTGTTCAGACACCGGAAGAGTTTCGGAGTGCACCGGGTAGTCATGCATCGGGTCAGCGGAAGGGGTTCCGGACACCCCCGATAAGTGTATGGGCCTAATGGGCCAAAAGGGGGGACAAACCAGCCCCTGGTGCGCCCCTTCTTTGGAAAGTAGGTCCTAGCCTCCTAGGGGAAGGAAAGGGGAGGGGTGGCCCCTCCTTCCTTTCCCTCCTCAAGTGAGAAAGGAAAGGGCGCACCACCCTCCCTTGCCTTTTCCCCACACCTATACAAGGCAGGGGCGCAACTTGGGAGAGACCCAAAGTAGGATTCCTAGTATGCCTCTATTAGACTAGCTCATTGGCTGCTCCCTTTGGCTGCTCCTCCCTCTAATAATGAAGTAAAGGAGGGGGCGCCTAGTGAAGGAAATATGCCCTAGAGGCAATAATGAAGTTGTTATTTATATTTCCTTATATCATGATAAATGTTTATTATTCATGCTACAATTATATTAACTGGAAACTTAGTAATGTGTGAATACATAGACAAACAGAGTGTCCCTAGTATGCCTCTACTAGACTAGCTCGTTAACCAAAGATGGTTAAGTTTCCTAACCATAGACATGTGTTGTCAATTGATGAACGGGATAACATCATTAGAGAATGATGTGATTGTAGCGACCCGACCTGAATGGATCGAAGTCTCTGTACTTAAGTGTCATCCCTGGATCGGTATGCTGACAAACACAGTACTCGAGCATTTATGACAGAGGTAAATCACATGTATAAAGTAACGTAAATACTATTACCTCAAACCATATAGCGGAAGTAACAACAAGGTTGTGGAGTTCCCAACAACACCAGCGGCAAAGTTGAGTGTAGACATCGTAACCCTGACGTATCACTTACTCGTCGTAAGTTTTCTGCAACATGAGATGATGCAGCCATGTAGGTCAGTACTTTCAATGTACTGGCAAATTCACACCATAGAGCAATGATGAATAATAGCTATCACTACATGCATATTTGGCTGGTGGAGGCTCTAAGTTTAATTTTGCATAAAGCCAATTTTTCCCTACAACAAAGGAATAAATTTTATTTTTCTACCAAGTTGATGCCGTTATTGAGAAGGTTCCTCCAACTCAATCCAAAAATTTCCAAATCATTAATAACCCCAACAATTTCATTAAATAGAATGATGAGATCAACAATTAATTCAAATACCAGATACTCAAAATTGTCCATAACCGGGGACACGACAAATCATGATTTGTTTGTTGACTCTGCAGAGGTTGGCGCACTTTTCCCCACAAGACTCGATCTCCTCCATTGAATTTCTCGCACTACATGATGTTTGAGAAATGGATGATCGAGACACAATCTTTCCGAAGCATTAACTCTTTACTCTGGGTAGACAATACCACTTACTTTCCCCTACATCTACTAGTCTACCACTCAAAGAGGTCACACAACATACTCAACTAGGCCAGAGCCCATAATGGCTTGTGGCTGCACACGAAAGTTTCTAGCATGAGTAATCTTATAATCCCTTTGAGCCTGGGTGGCATTCCATAGGGTGATCACACGGGTACTCCGGGATCCCCTTGGGCAAGCACTGGGTTCTCCAGGTGCCCGGGCAAGCCACTGGGTTCTCCAGGGTGCCCCAACCATTCCACCCAGATGTGTGTTAATGTTGCCACCTTAAAGTTACCCTTAATTATTATCTCTAGCAACTTGCATTAATCTCACATACCAATCCCCGTCTACGAGCATGGCTAAGCAATATGAGCATAACGTATATTCCCGGGGTGAATCAAAAAGGTAATAGGTTCCTACCTCATCAACTACATAGCAATACCCACATATTCCCAATCCTACTCATGCAATCTTTGAGGGGTGTATCTAATGCAAGTAAAACTGGGTATAAAAGAGTATGATCAAAGTGTGAACTTGCCTTGTACTGTTGATGAAGATTCTTCGCACTCATAATTCCTGATAGTTTACTCGTCACACTCCGATCAATCTATCGTAAGTAGGCAATTATAAGCACACATAAGCAATCACTCACAAATCCAGAAGAAAAGGCAAAGAAAGGTTGCAAAAAAAATCCAAAAGAACCAAATCAAATTATTTTGCAAGACCAGATCCTAATTTTTTTGATAAAGTGTGGTGATGGCTCAGGATCATAGATTACGTCTAGGGATTCAATTGCAAAAGGAATCAATTGAAAATGCGCTACAGTTTACAAGTTATGATCAAATAAAAGTTTGAATAGTTTGAAAGATTCAAAAGTTGAAACTAATGATGCTACTCGATATAGGAAGTCAATACGAATATGTAGGAAGAAGAATTACTAGATTGAAAATAACAGATCAAAAGATACAAGTAATTCAACATAGCATTGAATCTACTTAGAATGTTGTGTGATAAATCTTTTGTGGACTAGTAGAGTAATCTGACTATGGTCAAAACTATATGTTGAAAATAACACTAATTGTATGAAAGGAAAGATTTTTTCGATATGAATCCAACGCAATTGGATTCATCGCAAACGTAGTTACGAATAAAAAATATGATCAAAAGAAGTTTGAATATGAAACTGAACAAATATTCGAAATTTTAAAATTTGAAAGGAGCTCCATCTCCAATTGCGCCCTAGTGATGGTACTCCTCTTGAGGGATACCACTCGCTATCGTCATCTTGTAGGCAGCCTTGTGTACCAAAAGTTGATGGGATAGGTTCACTGTAGGCGCTGGTTTCATCTAATTTGGATAAACGAGTGAAAAGTTATGGCTATTTGAAAAAAATTGGGCCAAACTGTTTTACGGAAAAAAAATCTATGTCTAAAAGATTTCTAGGTCTAATGTATAAATACAGTTGATAATCTAATTTTTCTACCGTACTAGTCTAGAAATAATAGCTACGGGAGTATATAAAAAATACAAAAAAAGATGACTTCAGAAAGAGGAGACGACTTTCAGAATTCCCGCCGGAGAGAAGATTTTTTTTTTATGAAACTAGTCAAACCAAAATATTGATTTAACCCGAATCAGATGAATTTTTGGAGGCTCTATGAATCTATATTTATAGGTGGAAAAGAGGCTTAGAGGTCAAAGGCTAGGCAATGTGATACTAAACGTAGATTTTTTTGAGCAAAGACTAAACGTAGATGAAAAGAGAAAGAGGAAAAACGTGCCTCGTATGGGCCTAATGTATGCGGCCGTACGTACACTACGGGCTGCAGTTTATATATATAGGGAGATTGAAAAATAAATTGTGAAGAGAAGAAAAAAATTTATGGGGAGGGAATATGGCCGGCTGGTCCTGGCCCATATAGGCAAAAAAATGATGGGGCGCCCGCTGCTACTATGATGTGCACGTCGGCAACAATTAGTGATGGGCTGCACGTGCAGATTTTTTTAAGTAGAAGCAGAAAGGAAAACTAAATAACGAAAGTAAAGTAAAATTTTATATATGCATATTATATATCAAAATTTTCAGTAATAGATTTCCTAAATCATGAACATATTTTCAAGGGCAAATAAATTCCACAATTTTTTTTAAATAAAGCAAACAATACTACTGGTTTATTTAAAAAAGCTAAATAAAATTATTTTAAAATACCAAAATGATTTCAAACTCATTTTTCTCCTTTTTTCTACCATAGGGAATCATTTTACCCTATTTTCAATATATTTTATTTTTGGAGAAAAATAATTTGAATAAAACCAAATAACTCCAAACTGAAAGTGGTTTCAAAATAACTTCAAAGGGACTTTCAATTTGATTTTTTGAAACTTCCAACTCTCTTTCTTAGCATTTGAAGAAGTCATTTTATCTTCTCTCATGAAACTCATTGAGTTGCATAAAGTTTCCGAATTTGAAATAGTTCCAAATGGAATTCAAATCTTTTCAAAACACTTTTTATTTATTTAAATGGAAGAAGTCATATCATCTTCACTCTAGGGTTCTGCGATGAAATAAATTTGAATTCATGGAGATCATAAATGTAAGGTGAAAGTTCGGGAAAGTCCTTTTATTCCCTCTCATTCAACTTTCAAAAAGTTTCAAATTTCACTCAAATTCACACGAGCAACCACACCACAAATCAAACAAACAATCAAAACTATTTATTTAATAACATTCCAAAATTTAGAATTTTGGGATGTTACAAACCTACCACCCTTAAAACGAATCTTGTCCTCGAGATTCGGAGAGGCTAGCAAGAAATAGGTTAGGTTTGGGGGTCTTCTCTGTTGGGGAACGTAGTAATTTCAAACAAAATCCTACGCACACGCAAGATCATGGTGATGCATAGCAACGAGAGGGGAGAGTGTTGTCTACGTACCCTCGTAGACCGAAAGCGGAAGCGTTAGCACAACGCGGTTGATGTAGTCGTACGTCTTCACGATCCGACCGATCAAGTACCGAACGCACGGCACCTCCGAGTTCAGCATACGTTCAGCCCGATGACGTCCCTCGAACTCTGATCCAGCCGAGTGTTGAGGGAGAGTTTCGTCAGCACGACGGCGTGGTGACGATGATGATGTTCTACCGACGAAGGGCTTCGCCTAAGCACCGCTACAGTATTATCGAGGTGGACTATGGTGGAGGGGGGCACCGCACACGGCTAAAAGATCAAACGATCAATTGTTGTGTCTATGGGGTGCCCCCTGCCCCCGTATATAAAGGAGCAAGGGGGGAGGCGGCCGACCAAGGAGGAGGGCGCGCCAAGGGGGGAGTCCTACTCCCACCGGGAGTAGGACTCCTCCTTTCCTTGTTGGAGTAGGAGAGAAGGAAAGAGGGGGAGAGGGAGAAGGAAAAGGGGGTTGCACCCCTTGTCCAATTCGGACCAGAGGGGGGGTGCGCGCCTCCTTCCTTTTGGCCTCTCTCCTCTATTCCCGTATGGCCCAATAAGGCCCAATACTTCTCCCCGGCGAATTCCCGTAACTCTCCGGTACTCCGATAAATACCCGAATGACTCGGAACCTTTCCGAAGTCCGAATATAGTCGTCCAATATATCGATCTTTAAGTCTCGGCCATTTCGAGACTCCTCGTCATGTCCCCGATCTCATCCGGGACTCCGAACTACCTTCGGTACATCAAAACACATAAACTCATAATATAACCGTCATCGAACTTTAAGCGTGCGGACCCTACGGGTTCGAGAACTATGTAGACATGACCGAGACACGTCTCCGGTCAATAACCAATAGCGGAACCTGGATGCTCATATTGGCTCCCACATATTCTACGAAGATCTTTATCGGTCAGACCGCATAACAACATACGTTGTTCCCTTTGTCATCGGTATGTTACTTGCCCGAGATTCGATCGTCGGTATCTCAATACCTAGTTCAATCTCGTTACCGGCAAGTCTCTTTACTCGTTCCGTAATACATCATCCCGCAACAAACTCATTAGTTGCAATGCTTGCAAGGCTTAAGTGATGTGCATTACCGAGAGGGCCCAGAGATACCTCTCCGACAATCGGAGTGACAAATCCTAATCTCGAAATACGCCAACCCAACAAGTACCTTTGGAGACACCTGTAGAGCACCTTTATAATCACCCAGTTACGTTGTGACGTTTGGTAGCACACAAAGTGTTCCTCCGGTAAACGGGAGTTGCATAATCTCATAGTCATAGGAACATGTATAAGTCATGAAGAAAGCAATAGCAACATACTAAACGATCGAGTGCTAAGCTAACGGAATGGGTCAAGTCAATCACATCATTCTCCTAATGATGTGATCCCGTTAATCAAATGACAACCCATGTCAATGGCTAGGAAACTTAACCATCTTTGATCAACGAGCTAGTCAAGTAGAGGCATACTAGTGACACTCTGTTTGTCTATGTATTCACACATGTATTATGTTTCCGGTTAATACAATTCTAGCATGAATAATAAACATTTATCATGATATAAGGAAATAAATAATAACTTTATTATTGCCTCTAGGGCATATTTCCTTCAGTCTCCCACTTGCACTAGAGTCAATAATCTAGTTCACATCGCCATGTGATTTAACATCAATAGTTCACATCACCATGTGATTAACACCCATAGTTCACATTGTCATGTGACCAACACCCAAAGGGTTTACTAGAGTCAATAATCTAGTTCACATCACTATGTGATTAACACCCAAAGAGTACTAAGGTGTGATCATGTTTTGCTTGTGAGATAATTTTAGTCAATGGGTCTGTCACATTCAGATCCGTAAGTATTTTGCAAATTTCTATGTCTACAATGCTTTGCACGGAACTACTCTAGCTAATTGCTCCCACTTTCAATATGTATCTAGACCGAGACTTAGAGTCATCTGGATTAGTGTCAAAACTTGCATCGACGTAACCCTTTACGATGAACCTTTTGTCACTTCCATAATCGAGAAACATGTCCTTATTCCACTAAGTATAATTTTGACCGCTGTCCAGTGATCTACTCCTAGATCACTATTGTACTCCCTTGCCAAAATCAGTGTAGGGTATACAATAGATCTGGTACACAGCATGGCATACTTTATAGAACCTATGGCCGAGGCATAGGGAATGACTTTCATTCTCTTTCTATCTTCTGCCGTGGTCAGGCTTTGAGTCTTACTCAATTTCCCACCTTGTAACACAGGCAAGAAACTCTTTCTTTGACTGTTCCATTTTGAACTACTTCAAAATCTTGTCAAGGTATGTACTCATTGAAAAACTTATCAAGCGTCTTGATCTATCTCTATAGATCTTGATCCTCAATATGTAAGCAGCTTCACCGAGGTCCTTCTTTGAAAAACTCCTTTCAAATACTCCTTTATGCTTTGCAGAATAATTCTACATTATTTCCGATCAACAATATGTTATTCACATATACTTATCAGAAATGTTGTAGTGCTCCCACTCACTTTCTTGTAAATACAGGCTTCACCGCAAGTCTGTATAAAACTATATCCTTTGATCAACTTATCAAAGCGTATATTACAACTCCGAGATGCTTGCACCAGTCCATAGATGGATCGTTGGAGCTTGCATATTCTGTTAGCACCTTTAGGATTGACAAAACCTTCTGGTTGCATCATATACAACTCTTCTTTAATAAATCCATTAAGGAATGCAGTTTTGTTTATCCATTTGCTAGATTTCATAAAATGCGGCAATTGCTAACATGATTCGGACAGACTTAAGCGTCGCTGCGAGTGGGAAAATCTCATTGTAGTCAACACCTTGAACTTTGTCAAAAACCTTTTTCGACAAGTCTAGCTTTGTAGATAGTAACACTACTACCAACGTCCGTCTTCCTCTTAAAGATCCATTTATTTTCTATGGCTTGCCGATCATCGGGCAAGTCAACCAAAGTCCACACTTTGTTCTCATACATGGATCCCATCTCAGATTTCATGGCCTCAAGCCATTTTGCGGAATCTGGGCTCACCATCGCTTCCTCATAGTTCGTAGGTTCGTCATGGTCAAGTAACATGACCTCCAGAACAGGATTACCGTACCACTCCGGTGCGGATCTGACTCTGGTTTACCTACGAGGTTCGGTACTAACTTGATTCGAAGTTACATGATCATCATCATTATCTTTCTCACTAATTGGTGTAGTAGTCACAGGAACAGATTTCTGTGATGAACTACTTTCCAATAAGGGAGCAGGTACAGTTACCTCACCAAGTTCTACTTTCCTCCCACTCACTTCTTTCGAGAGAAACTCCTTCTCTAGAAAGGATCCATTCTTAGCAACGAATGTCTTGCCTTCGGATCTGTGATAGAAGGTGTACCCAACTGTCTCCTTTGGGTATCCTATGAAGACACATTTCTTCGATTTGGGTTTGAACTTATCAGGATGAAACTTTTTCACATAAGCATCGCAACCCCAAACTTTAAGAAACGACAACTTTGGTTTCTTGCCAAACCACAGTTCATATGGTGTCGTCTCAACGGATTTAGATGGTGCCGTTTTAACGTGAATGCAGCTGTCTCTAATGCATAACCCCAAAACGATAGTGGCAAATCGGTAAGAGACATCATAGATTGTACTATATTCAATAAAGTACGGTTATGACGTTCGGACACACCATTATGTTGTGGTGTTCCAGGTGGCATGAGTTTGTGAAACTATTCCACATTGTTTTAATTGAAGGCCAAACTCGTAACTCAAATATTTTACCTCTGCGATCATATCGTAGAAACTTTTATTTTCTTGTTACGATGATTCTCCACTTCACTCTGAGATTCTTTGAACGTTTCAAATGTTTCAGACTTGTGTTTCATTAAGTACATATACCCATATCTGCTTAAATCATCTGTGAAGGTGAGAAAATATCGATATCCGCCACGAGCCTCAACATTCATCGGACCACATACATCTGCATGTATGATTTCCAACAAATCTGTTGCTCTCTCCATAGTTCCGGAGAACGACGTTTTAGTCATCTTGCCCATGAGGCACGGTTCGCAAGCATCAAGTGATTCCAAAATCCCATCAGCATGGAGTTTCTTCATGCGCTTTACACCAATACGACCTAAACGGCAGTGCCACAAATAAGTTGCACTATCATTATTAACTTTGCATCTTTTGGCTTCATTATTATGAATATGTGTATCACTACGATCGAGATCCAACAAACCATTTTATTGGGTGTATGACCATAGAAGGTTTTATTCATGTAAACAGAACAACAATTATTCTCTAATTTAAATGAATAACCGTATTGCAACAAACATGATCAAATAATATTCATGCTCAACGCAAACACCAAATAACACTTATTTAGTTTCAACACTAATCCCAAAAGTATAGGGAGTGTGCGATGATGATCATATCAATCTTGGAACTACTTCCAACACACATCGTCACCTCGCCTTTTACTAGTCTCTGTTTATTCTGCAACTCCCGTTTCGAGTTACTACTCTTAGCAACTGAACCAGTATCAAATGCCGAGGGGTTGCTATAAACACTAGTAAATTACACATCAATAACATGTATATCCAATATACCTTTGTTCACTTTGCCATCCTTCTTATCCACCAAATACTTGGGGTAGTTCCGCTTCCAGTGACCAGTCCTTTTGCAGTAGAAGCACTTAGTCTCAGGCTTAGGACCAGACTTGGGCTTCCTCACTTGAGCAACAACTTGCTTGCCGTTCTTCTTGAAGTTCCCCTTCTTCCCTTTGCCCTTTTCTTGAAACTAGTGGTCTCGTCAACCATCAACACTTGATGTTTTTCTTGATTTCTACCTTCGTCGATTTCAGCATCACGAAGAGCTCGGGAATTACTTTCGTCATCCCTTGCATACTATAGTTCATCACGAAGTTCTACTAACTTGGTGATGGTGACTAGAGAATTCTGTCAATCACTATTTTATCTGGAAGATTAACTCCCACTTGATTCAAGCGATTGTAGTACCCAGACAATCTGAGCACATGCTCACTGCTTGAGCTATTCTCCTCCATCTTTTAGCTATAGAACTTGTTGGAGACTTCATATCTCTCAACTCGGGTATTTGCTTGAAATATTAACTTCAACTCCTGGAACATCTCATATGGTCCATGACGTTCAAAACGTCTTTGAAGTCCCGATTCTAAGCCGTTAAGCATGGTGCACTAAACTATCAAGTAGTCATCATATTGAGCTAGCCAAACGTTCATAACGTCTGCATCTGCTCCTGCAATAGGTCTGTCACCTAGCGGTGCATCAAGGACATAATTCTTCTGTGCAGCAATGAGGATAATCCTCAGATCACGGATCCAATCCGCATCTTTGCTACTAACATCTTTCAACATAATTTTTCTCTAGGAACATATCAAAAATAAACACAGGGAAGCAACAACGCGAGCTATTGATCTACAACATAATTTGCAAAATACTATCAGGACTAAGTTCATGATAAATTTAAGTTCAATTAATCATATTACTTAAGAACTCCCACTTAGATAGACATCCCTCTAATCCTCTAAGTGATCACGTGATCCATATCAACTAAACCATGTCCGATCATCACGTGAGATGGAGTAGTTTCAACGGTGAACATCACTATGTTGATCATATCTACTATATGATTCACGCTCGACCTTTCGGTCTCCGTGTTCCGAGGGCATATCTGTTATATGCTAGGCTCGTCAAGCTTAACCTGAGTATTCCGCGTGTGCAACTGTTTTGCACCCGTTGTATTTGAACGTAGAGCCTATCACACCCGATCATCACGTGGTGTCTCAGCACGAAGAACTTTCGCAACGGTGCATACTCAGGGAGAACACTTATACTTTGATAATTTAGTGAGGGATCATCTTATAATGCTACCGTCAATCAAAGCAAGATAAGATGCATAAAAGATAAACATCACATGCAATCAATATAAGTGATATGATATGGCCATCATCATCTTGTGCTTGTGATCTCCATCTCCGAAGCACCGTCATGATCACCATCGTCACCGGCGCGACACCTTGATCTCCATCGTAGTACCGTTGTCGTCTCGCCAACTATTGCTTCTACGACTATCGCTACCGCTTAGTGATAAAGTAAAGCAATTACAGGGCGATTGCATTGCATACAATAAAGCGACAACCATATGGCTCCTGCCAGTTGCCGATAACTCGGTTACAAAACATGATCATCTCATACAATAAAATTTAGCATCATGTCTTGACCATATCACATCACAACATGCCCTGCAAAAACAAGTTAGACGTCCTCTACTTTGTTGTTGCAAATTTTACGTGGCTGCTACGGGCTTAGCAAGAACCGTTCTTACCTACGCATCAAAACCACAACGATAGTTTGTCAAGTTGGTGCTGTTTTAACCTTCGCAAGGACCGGGCATAGCCACACTCGGTTCAACTAAAGTTGGAGAAACTAACACCCGCCAGCCACCTGTGTGCAAAGCACGTCGGTAGAACCAGTCTCGCATAAGCGTACGCGTAATGTCGGTCCGGGCCGCTTCATCCAACAATACCGCCGAACCAAATTATGACATGATGGTAAGCAGTATGACTTATATCGCCCACAACTCACTTGTGTTCTACTCGTGCATATAATATCAACGCATAAAACCAGGCTCGGATGCCACTGTTGGGGAACGTAGTAATTTCAAAAAAATTCCTACGCACACGCAAGATCATGGTGATGCATAGCAACGAGAGGGGAGAGTGTTGTCTACGTACCCTCGTAGACCGAAAGCGGAAGCGTTAGCACAACGCGGTTGATGTAGTCGTACGTCTTCACGATCCGACCGATCAAGTACCGAACGCACGACACCTCCGAGTTCAGCACACGTTCAGCCCGATGACGTCCCTCGAACTCTGATCCAGCCGAGTGTTGAGGGAGAGTTTCTTCAGCAGGACGGCGTGGTGACGATGATGATGTTCTACCGACGCAGGGCTTCGCCTAAGCACCGCTACAGTATTATCGAGGTGGACTATGGTGGAGGGGGGCACCGCACACGGCTAAAAGATCAAACGTTCAATTGTTGTGTCTATGGGATGCCCCCTGCCCCCGTATATAAAGGAGCAAGGGGGGAGGCGGCCGGCCAAGGAGGAGGGCGCGCCAATGGGGGAGTCCTACTCCCACCGGGAGTAGGACTCCTCCTTTCCTTGTTGGAGTAGAAGAGAAGGAAAGAGGGGGAGAGGGAGAAGGAAAAGGGGGCTGCACCCCTTGTCCAATTCGGACCAGAGGGGGGGGGGTGCGCGCCTCCTTCCTTTTGGCCTCTCTCCTCTATTCCCGTATGGCCCAATAAGGCCCAATACTTTTCCCCGGCGAATTCCCGTAACTCTCCGGTACTCCGATAAATACCCGAATGACTCGGAACCTTTCCGAAGTCCGAATATAGTCGTCCAATATATCGATCTTTAAGTCTCGGCCATTTCGAGACTCCTCGTCATGTCCCCGATCTCATCCGGGACTCCGAACTATCTTCGGTACATCAAAACACATAAACTCATAATATAACCGTCATCGAACTTTAAGCGTGCGGACCCTACGGGTTCGAGAACTATGTAGACATGACCGAGACACGTCTCCGGTCAATAACCAATAGCAGAACCTGGATGCTCATATTGGCTCCCACATATTCTACGAAGATCTTTATCGGTCAGACCGCATAACAACATACGTTGTTCCCTTTGTCATCGGTATGTTACTTGCCCGAGATTCGATCGTCGGTATCTCAATACCTAGTTCAATCTCGTTACCGGCAAGTCTCTTTACTCGTTCCGTAATACATCATCCCGCAACAAACTCATTAGTTGCAATGCTTGCAAGGCTTAAGTGATGTGCATTACCGAGAGGGCCCAGAGATACCTCTCCGACAATCGGAGTGACAAATCCTAATCTCGAAATACGCCAACCCAACAAGTACCTTTGGAGACACCTGTAGAGCACCTTTATAATCACCCAGTTACGTTGTGATGTTTGGTAGCACACAAAGTGTTCCTCCGGTAAACGGGAGTTGCATAATCTCATAGTCATAGGAACATGTATAAGTCATGAAGAAAGCAATAGCAACATACTAAATGATCGAGTGCTAAGATAACGGAATGGGTCAAGTCAATCACATCATTATCCTAATGATGTGATCCCGTTAATCAAATGACAACCCATGTCAATGGCTAGGAAACTTAACCATCTTTGATCAACGAGCTACTTAAGTAGAGGCATACTAGTGACACTCTGTTTGTCTATGTATTCACACATGTATTATGTTTCCGGTTAATACAATTCTAGCATGAATAATAAACATTTATCATGATATAAGGAAATAAATAATAACTTTATTATTGCCTCTAGGGCATATTTCCTTCATTCTCAAAATCCATCGATCGTCACAGGGGTCTGGGGTGCTACCACCCTTAATTAGAAGCATGGTTACGGTTCCATCAAAACTCATATACTCCATCCTTATTCTTGACAGTGTCAGTCTTCTCAGATTCTCGGGAAAAATTCCTTCTCTGGGTTCTTCCGGTAGTGGCATGACCTTTTCCTCAATTCTTCTGTCTTTTTATCTAGGTACGGTCCTCCTGTGACTGGGTCTTCTTAGCTGACGGGTCTGGCACCAATACTAAACAACTATCGATATCTCATGGTGGTCAAAAATTTATGGTTTCTCCTGCAGGAAAAGGTTCTGGGTTGAACCTCACCGTATGACCTACGGTTGGCAACAGCTGCCTTGTACAAGGGAAAAATTGTCATGCCATTCTAAGGTTCAATCAGGCTTAATATCGCCATCGCTCTACTATGGGTAAGTCACTCAGATTTACCATCGCATATAGCAGAGGCGAATAATAAGAGTAAGTCGGTATGGTGATCAATCCATCCCGCAGCCAAATCATTACCTTGTATATGGCTTAGCGAATCTCGCATTCTAACACTCGGTCATCCTCACAAGCATTGCAGAATTTCTCTTGTCGACAAACCAAGTTCGGATAAATCCATGGATTCTGCAAGCCAAAACAAACATCTATCGTTCCTTCCCAACTCTTAGGTTTTGCGTAAACTCCTATAAGATCATCTGTTGATAAAGTCGTAACTTCTTCCAGGGTTTTTCCTTCAGCAAGAGTGTGCTTGCTTCTTGGCAGGTCCTGAAGCCTGTGGGTTATGGGCTCACCTCATCACATTTATAGCTTCAACTCATCCTGGGTTACAATTGCTCCATATTACCAATATTATACCTCCTTTATATCCAATAGTACTTCATCCCTTCATATTCTTGGGTTATCCCACATATCCAGATAAAACTCGTACTTATTTTGTCCGTAGTCCACTTCGTGGAATATCATTATCTTTTCCAGGGGTCAAGGGTCCTCACAGGGTACTACCACCCTTGAAATGCACAAGTTCATCCATAGACCATATTTTTCGTATCCTCGAAAATGGTCAAAATCTTTCTTCATAGAGTAACAACTCATAAAATCCAAATCAGTACCAACGATGCTAACTTTATTGATTCTCAAATTATTACAATCTCCTGCATTTCCATTACATACCTCAACTCAACACCTCAATATAAAAGAATTGTTCCCACTACTACTACTACTACTACATTTCTTTTGTTGCAAACTCAACTATTTAGCACAAGCCTCCTTCTCTTTGGGACAATCTCTGGCAAAGTGCCCTGCTTCATTACAACGGAAACATATTAATTCTGACAAGTCTCGAGGTTTCCTTGTGATTACATAGCCTCCTTGGGTCCTCGGCTTCCTTTTTGGGCAAGCGCTGAAGTAGTGCCCTGAATCTTTACACCTGAAACATGTGATATGACTCAGGTCCTTCTTTGTAGAAATTGGGTTGCTCCTGGAATCCAATCTATTTCTCTTCCTGGACTTTTCCGTGCCAATCAGGGTTTCTATTTCCTGTGGGTCATACTCTACTTCCACTATCGGGAATGCTACTAGATCCCCCTTCAGACAATTCTGGGAGATGTGTCCTTCTCCACATGAATAGCAAGACTTGGTGCAGGGTTTAATTGGGTCTTCTTCGGGTGTGTCCTCCACCTCTTCCTTCATCACAGGTTCTTCTAAAATTTTCATGAGGGCTCCTTTCATTGCTTCTTTCTTCTGCTGTATGGTTCTTTGTACCATGGGGTAAATGTGACACTGAGCAGGGTAGTGGGTAGTCCCTTCACACAGGAAACAAGTAATCTGCCTAGTTGGGCATTCTTCATCTAGGTGACTTTCTTCACAATGATGGCACTCATCCTTGTGTTCTTTATGGTTGTGTCCTATTTCTCCATAGAGCTTGCATGCACAAGGTTTCTTCATATCATTTCCATAAGGCTTCAATTTCTGGGACATAAGACGAGACCTTTGCAGACTGAACTTAAATTCTTTCCAAGTGGTTACTCCTTGCCATCCATTGATGGTTTGGTACATCCTCCACCAAGTAGCAGCACCTCTTTCAAAGCACTGAAGAGCATGCTGGGGTATATCCTTTCCGGCTATAGTGTTATTCTTCGTGTGATCTTCCATGTTCTGAATCCATTGGTCCGTCTCCAATTGAGTCATCGGTCCAGAAAATATGCGTTCATCTCCATTCATCCTCTATTGGGTCCAAGGGTTTTGGGGTGAGATAAGAGAGATAGAGAGGGATACACACAATACAAACAATAGTTTTGAAGAGACAGATTTTATTTTATGGCTGTCAGAAAAAAAACATCAAACAAATGACAGCTCACAATCGTCGCATCTAACATAGGTATATAACAGGTATTTGGTCTTCTAAAGGTCAATAGATCTTCAAAATCGCCAAACTCTTCAAGTCTTGTTCATGTCTCCGATGGCTTCTTTCGATCATGCTTGTCCTTCTCAGGTTCTTTCGCCAGATCATCTCTATTGACGCGAAGTCTCTCGTGACGCCCTTTAATATTTCTGGAGTTGCGTTCCAAACTTTCGGGTTTTAACATCCTTGGCATGAACCATGGTCGTACTGTCCTTCAGTTCCTGATGAATCTCCGGTATCTTGAGGTTTTGCCCCTCCAGCTCGGCTACTTTCAGCTTCTGGGTCCTGAGTTCTTCACGAAATGCTTCCTCGTCAAATACGGCTTCGTGAAGATCCACCCTAAACTTCTTGATGTAATATTCCAGATCCTGGTGATACACCAGCTAAGGTTAAAACTTCGTCTTTTGCTGATAGGTGCTCCATTAGTCCTTTTTCCATCCAATATTTTTGAAGAAATGCATGCTTAACTTAGCACGGTGACAATAGCATAAGCGGGCGACAACATCATGGATAGCCGTGTTTATGCCCATGTCATTGACATGAACTATCATTCCATAGTTGATATCTCCTGCCTTAGGGTTTTCTTGACAAAAACTTTGAGTTTTAACGCTCCATGTTCTGGTCTTTCTTCGACACACCTTGATCTCAGGTATTGACAGCTTCAATAGTCTGACAAGTTCCATCAGGGTAGCCTTCCTAGGTCATACCAATCTGGAAATTCTTCAGAGCCTTCAAATTCTCCTAGTCTTCGGAGTCTTCAACCGTTGTAGTTTCCATTATTATAATGCACGGTAAAATCCTCTTCATTCCGAAGTGGTCTTAGTTGTTCGATATCTTGTACTTCCTAGAGTGGTCTCATCAGTCGAATCTTTGTATGGTCAAGAGGGGAAAGGGTATAGTCTAACTATTTGAGATGAGAGGAAAATACTTGGAAAAGATGAGAGTTAAGGGATCTCTTTTGAAAATAAAATTTTAGAGAAAATCTTTCTTATGGGCTTGCCAGTTTCTAGGGGTCACGTCCTACAGTCAACACGTGCTCTGATACCATCTTGTAGCGACCCGACCCGAATGGATCGAAGTCTCTATGCTTAAGTGTCATCCCTGGATCGGTATGCTGACACACACAGTACTCGAGGATTTATAACAGAGGTAAATCACATTTATAAAGTAACGTAAATACTATTACCTCAAACCATATAGCGGAAGTAACAACAAGGTTGTGGAGTTCCCAACAACACTAGCGACAAAGTTGAGTGTAGACATCGTAACCCTAACGTATCACTTACTCGTCGTAAGTTTCCTACAACATGAGACGTTGCAGCCATGTAGGTCAGTACATTGAATGTACTGGCAAATTCACACCATAGAGCAATGATGAATAATAGCTATCACTACATGCATATTTGGCTGGTGGAGGCTCTAAGTTTAATTTTGCATAAAGCCAATTTTTTCCTACAACAAAAGAATAAATTTTATTTTTCTACCAAGTTGATGCCGTTATTGAGAAGGTTCCTCCAACTCAATCCCAAAATTTCAAAATCATTAATAACCCAACATTTTCATTAAATAGAGTGATGAGATCAACCAATAATTCAAATACCAGATACTCAAAATTGTCCATAACCGGGGACACGGCAAATCATGATTTGTTTGTACACTCTGCAGAGGTTTGCGTACTTTTCCCCACAAGACTCGATCTCCTCCGTTGAATTTCTCGCACTACATGATGTTTGAGAAACAGATGATCGAGACACAGTCTTTCCAAAGCATTAACACTTTACTCTGGGTAGACAGTACCACCTACTTTCCCCTACATCTGCTAGCCTACCACTGAAAGAGGTCACACAACATACTCAACTATGCCAGAGCCCATAATAGCTTGTGGCTGCACACGGATGTTTCTAGCATGAATAATCTTATGATCCCTTTGAGCCTGGGTGGCATTCCATAGGGTGATCACACGGGTACTCTGGGATCCCCTTGGGCAAGCACTGGGTTCTCCAGGTGCCCAGGGAAGCCACTGGGTTCTCCAGGGTGCCCCAACCATTGCACCCAGATGTGTGTTAATATTGCCACCTTAAAGTTACCCTTAATTATTATCTCTCGCAACTTGCATGAATCTCACATACCAATCCCCGTCTACGAGCATGGCTAAGCAATATGAGCATAACGTATATTCCCGGGGTGAATCAAAAAGGTAATAGGTTCCTACCTCATCAACTACATAGCAATACCCACATATTCCCAATCCTACTCATGCAATCTTTGAGGGGTGTGTCTAATGCAAGTAAAACTGGGTATAAAAGAGTATGATCAAAGTGTGAACTTGCCTTGTACTATTGATGAAGATTCTTCACACTCATAATTCCTGATAGTTTACTCGGCCCACTCCGATCAATCTATCGTAAGCAGGCAATTATAACCACACATAAGCAATCACTCACAGATCCAAAAGAAAAGGCAAAGAAAGGTTGCAAAAAAATCCAAAAGAACCAAATCAAATTATTTTGCAAGACCAGATCCTAATTTTGTTGATAAAGTGTGGTGATGGCTCAGGATCATAGATTATGTCTAGGGATTCAATTGCAAAAGGAATCAATTGAAAATGCGCTACAGTTTACAAGTTATGATCAAATGAAAGTTCGAATAGTTTGAAAGATTCAAAAGTTGAAACTAATGATGCTACTCGATATAGGAAGTCAATATGAATATGTAGGAAGAAGAATTACTAGATTGAAAATAACGGATCAAAAGATACAAGTAATTCAACATAGCATTGAATCTACTTAGAATGTTGTGTGATAACTCTTCTGTGGACTAGTAGAGTAATCTGACTATGATCAAAATTATATGTTGAAAATAACACTAATTGTATGAACGGAAAGATTTCTTCGATACGAATCCAACGCAATTGGATTCATCGCAAACGTAGTTACGAATAAAAAGATATGATCAAAAGAAGTTTGAATATGAATCTGAACAAATGTTCGAAATTTGAAAATTTCAAAAAGTTGACGGGATAGGTTCACTGGATAGGTGGAATCAAGACAAAACTGTAGGCGCTGGTTTCATCTAATTTGGATAAACGGGTGAAAAGTTATGGCTATTTGAAAAAATTAGGGCCAAATTGTTTTACGGAAAAAAATCTACGGCTAAAAAAATTGTAGGTCTAATGTATAAATACAGTTGATAATCTAATTATTCTACCTTACTAGTCTAGAAATAATAGCTACGGGAGTATATAAAAAATACAAAGAAGGATACCTTTGTAAGGTAGAGGAAAGACGACTTCAGAGAGAGGAGACGACTTCCAGAATTCCCGCCGGAGAGAAGAAATATATTTTTCTTTTATGAAACTAGTCAAACCAAAATATTAATTTAACCCGAATCAGATGATTTTTTCGAGGCTCTATGAATCTATATTTATAGGTGGAAAAGAGGCTTAGAGGTCAAAGGCTAGGCAATGTGGGACTAAACGTAGATGAAAAGAGAAAGAGGAAAAACGCGCCTCGTATGGAGTGAGGGCTTTTGGTGGGCAACCTCTATGGAGGTGGATATTTTAAAAAATTCAATAATTACATTTTGAAGTTCCAAAAAATTCTGAAAAAAGTTCTACACATTCATATGGATGCATTCTACATGTGTATACAATCTCACCACGAAATACATTATGGTGAGAGCTACACAAAAAAGAGAAAGTCGTGCATTTCTAATAATGAACAGTGTTTGCACTGTTCATCAGTTTGAAAACAGCAATTTGTCTTTTTTGTGTAGCCCTCATCATAATATATTTCATCTTCAAAATTTACACACATATAGAATACATCCATGTTAACATGAATGATTTCTTTCAGAATTTTTTGAAACTTTAAAATATGTTTTTCGATTTTTTCAAAATACCCACCTCCATGGAGGTCGACCGCCGTTGGCATTTTGCGGCCTCGTATGGGCCTAATGTGTTCGGCCGGCCGGCCGGACACACGGCGCCTGAGATGACGAAACACCAAAGTAGGCATACAAACTGGGTCGTGCCCTTACTCACTCGCTCGCGATGGTCGCATGTGAGGGCGGGACACCAAGGACCTTTGGAGGTGACGTGCGCAAGAGCTGGCCCACGAGACAGAGCTCGATCACTTGGATTTATCAGCGCTCCAGGGATGGACCCCAAGCACAGACGCTGTGTCCAGCCCCCGGTCATGGGATGGTCAAGAGGAGAGTCACGAGGGCATGGCGATCTCAATGGTGACGAGGCATCAATCATAGGATACTGACGTTTGGATTGAGTTAGGCTATTGTCATCATGTTGGCTTGCTTCATCGTCGTTGCCGGCTAGTACGTCTACATCTGGTCAGCTTGCTTCTTCGTACTTCTACAACACCTTGCTCTGAAGTGGATTTGAGTTTCACTCGCTCCCTCCCGATCCTCCGAGGAGAGGCGCTCCTCACGCGCGAGACCAGTGCCCTCGCACCGCTGCACCCCGGCCGCACCCTTCCTTCTTCCCCGTCCTTCTTCTCCTACCTCTCCTCCTCCCTGGATCCTCCTCTATCTCTCTTTTATACCAGAAAAATCAAAGCCCCGCCTTGACCTTGGAGCTCTCCCTGCCAGCCATGGAGGCCCGCCTCCACCTGCAAGGACTTCTCCCGCCGCGCAGGATACCTCCTTCTCCCGCTCCCGCTGGATCCCGCCGCTGCCGGTCTGCACCGAGCAGACGCATCGTCCCCATCTCCTCGAGCTGCCGCGTTGACCTGATCTGGAAGCTGCGCTCGAGCGCTGCGGCAGGGGCGGCGAGCGGGCTGAGGTGCGGCCGCGGCGGCGAGCGGGTTGAAGTCGGTCGCGGTGGCGGCTAGGGGATTTGGCTCGGCAAGGTAGGGTCGAGGCGAGGGATACGCACGGGTATTTTTTCCAGCGAACCATTTTTCTTTGCAGATTAATGATGGATTGCAGGTTCAATACACGAAATCACAGGGGCTTTTTTGCAAAAAGTGCGCGACGGTGAGCCAGCGGGCAGAAGCGTCGCTTTATTATTAGGGAGGGATATATATAAATATTTTTTCAGGAGATTGAAAAATAAACTGTGAAGAGAAGAAAAAAGATTATGGGGAAGGAATATGACCGACTGGGCCTGGCCCGTATAGGCGAAAAAAATGATGGAGCGCCCGCTGCTACTATGATGCGCACGTGGGCGACAATTAGTGATGGGCCGCACGTGCAGAATTTTAAAAAAATAGAAACAGAAAGGAAAACTAAATAACGAAAGTAAAGTAAAATTTCATATAGGCATATTATATATCAAAATTTTCAGAAATAGATTTCCTAAAACATGAAAATATTTTCAGCGGCAAATAAATTCCACAAAAGAAATTAAATAAAGCAAACAGTACTACTGGTTTATTTAAAAAAACTAAATAAAATTATTTTAAAATACCAAAATGATTTCAAACTCATTTTTCTCCATTTTTCTACCGTAGGGAATCATTTTACCCTATTTTCCATATATTTTATTTTTGGAGAAAAATAATTTGAATAAAACCAAATAACTCCAAATTGAAAGTGGTTTCAAAATAACTTCAAAGGGACTTTCAATTTGATTCTTTGAAACTTCCAACTCTCTTTATTAGCATTTGAAGAAGTCATTTTATCTTCTCTCATGAAACTCATTGAGTTGTAAAGTTTTCGAATTTGAAATAGTTCCAAATGGAATTCAAATCTTTTCAAAACACTTTTCATTTATTTAAATGGAAGAAGTCATATCATCTTCATTCTAGGGTTTTGTGATGAAATAAATTTGAATTCATGGAGATCATAAATGTAAGATGAAAGTTTGGGAAAGTCCTTTTATTCCCTCTCATTCAACTTTCAAAAAGTTTCAAATTGCACTCAAATTCACACAAGCAACCACACCACAAATCAAACAAACAATCAAAACTATTTATTTAATAACATTCCAAAGTTTAGAATTTTGGGATGTTACAGTGATGGACAAGACCCATCCGTTAACTTAGCACTATGATCGTTTAGTTTATTGCTATTGCTTTCTTCATGACTTATACATGTTCCTATGACTATGAGATTGTGCAACTCCCGGATACCGGAGGAACACTTAGTGTGCAATCAAATGTCACAACGTAACTGGGTGATTATAAAGATGCTCTACAGGTGTCTCCAATGGTGTTTGTTGAGTTTGCATAGATCGAGATTAGGATTTGTCACTCCGAACGTCGGAGAGGTATCTCTGGGCCCTCTCGGTAATGCACATCACTATAAGCCTTGCAAGCAATGTGACTAATAAGTTAGTTGTGGGATGATGCATTACGGAACGAGTAAAGAGACTTGCCGGTAACGAGATTGAACTAGGTATGGTGATACCGACGATCGAATCTCGGGCAAGTAACATACCGATGACAAAGAGAACAACGTATGTTGTTATGCGGTTTGACCGATAAAGATCTTCGTAGAATATGTAGGAGCCAATATGAGCATCCAGGTTCCGCTATTGGTTATTGACTGGAGATGAGTCTCGGTCATGTCTACATAGTTCTCGAACCTGTAGGGTCCGCACGCTTAACGTCCGATGACGATTCGTACTATGAGTTTATGTGATTTGATGTACCGAAGGTTGTTCGGAGTCCCGAATGAGATCACGGACATGACAAGGAGTCTCGGAACGGCCGAGACATAAAGATTCATATATTGGGAGGTTACATTCGGACACCGGAATGGTTCGGGTCGTTTCGGATAAGTTTTGGAGTACCGGGGGTTACCAGAACCCCCCCCGGGAAGTTATTGGGCCTCATGGGCCTAGTGGTGGAAGAGAGGAGGCAGGCCAAGGTGTGGCGCGCGCCCCTCGTAGCCCAAACCAAATTGGACTAGGGCTAGGGGGCCGGCCCCCCCTTTCCTTCTCTTCTCCCTCTCCTTCCCCCTTCTCCTTGTGGAAGTAGGAAAGGGGGGGGGGCTGAATCCTACTTGGAGTAGGACTCCCCCCTTGGGCGCGCCTCCTCCTGGCCGGCCTCCTCCTCCCTCCCTCCTTTATATACGTGGGGAGGGGGGCACCCAAAGGCAAAACAGACAATCTCTTAGCCGTGTGCGGTGCCCCCCTCCACAGTTTTACACCTCGGTCATATCATCGTAGTGCTTAGGCGAAGCCCTGCGCCGGTAACTTCATCGTCATTGTCACCATGCCGTCGTGCTGACGAGACTCTCCCTCGGCCTCAGCTGGATCAAGAGTTCGAGGGACATCACCGAGCTGAACGTGTGCAGATCGCGGAGGTGTCGTGCGTTCGGTACTTGATCGGTTGGATTGCGAAGAAGTTCGACTACATCAACCGCGTTACTAAACGCTTCCTCTTTCAGTCTACGAGGGTACGTGGACACACTCTCCCCGCTCGTTGCTATGCTTATCCTAGATAGATCTTGTGTGATCGTAGGCAAATTTTGAAATACTACGTTCCCAAACAGTGGCATCCGAGCCAGGTCTATGCGTAGATGTTATATGCCCCAGTAGAACACAAAGAGTTGTGGGCGATATTAGTCATACTGCTTACCAGCATGTCATACTTTGATTCGGCGGTATTGTTGGATGAAGCGGCCCAGACCGACATTACATGACCGCGTTCATGAGACTGGTTCTACCGCCGTGCTTCACACACAGGTGGCTAGTGGGTGTCTGTTTCTCCAACTTTAGTTGAATCGAGTGTGACTACGCCCGGTCCTTGTTGAAGGTTAAAACAGCACACTTGACGAAAAATCGTTGTGGTTTTGATGCCTAGGTAAGAGCGGTTCTTGCTAAGCCCGTAGCAGCCACGTAAAACTTGCAACAACAAAGTAGAGGACGTCTAACTTGTTTTTGCAGGGCTTGCTGTGATGTGATATGGTCAAGACGTGATGATATATAAATTGTTGTATGAGATGACCATGTTTTGTTAAAGTTATCGGAAACTGGCAGGAGCCTTATGGTTGTCTCTTTATTGTATGAAATGCAATCGCCACGTAATTGCTTTACTTTATCACTAGGCGGTAGCGATAGTCATAGAACAATAGTTGGGGAGACGACAATGATGCTTCGATGGAGATCAAGGTTTCAAGCCGGTGACGGTGGTGATCATGACGGTGCTTTGGAGATGGAGATCAAAGGCACAAGATGATGATGGCCATATCATATCACTTATATTGATTGCATGTGATGTTTATCCTTTATGCATCTTATTTTTCTTAGTACGGTGGTAGCATTATAAGAATATCTCTCACTAAATTTCAAGGTATAAGTGTTCTCCCTGAGTATGCACTATTGTGATAGTTTGTCGTGCCGAGACACCATGTCATGATCGGGTGTGATAAGCTATATGTTCACATACAACGGGTGCAAGCCAGTTTTGCACACGCATAATACTCGGGTTAAACTTGACGAGCCTAGCATATGCAGATATGGCCTCGGAACACTGAGACCGAAAGGTTGAGCGTGAATCATATAGTAGATATGATCAACATAGTGATGTTCACCATTGAAAACTACTCCATCTCACGTGATGATCGGACATGGTTTAGTTGATTTGGATCACGTGATCACTTAGATGATTGGAGGGATGTCTATCTAAGTGGGAGTTCTTAAGTAATATGATTAATTGAACTTTAATTTATCATGAACTTAGTACCTGATAGTATTTTGCATGTCTATGTTGTTGTAGATCAATGGCCCGTGCTACTGTTCCTTTGAATTTTAATGCGTTCCTAGAGAAAGCTAAGTTGAAAGATGATGGTAGCAACTACACAGACTGGATCCGTAACTTGAGGATTATGCTCATTGCTGCACAGAAGAATTACGTCCTGGAAGCACCGCTAGGTGCAAGATCCGCTGCAGGAGCAACACCAGACGTTGTGAACGCCTGGCAGAGCAAAGCTGATGACTACTCGATAGTTCGGTGTGCCATGCTTTACGACTTAGAACCGGGACTTCAACGATGTCTTGAACGTCATGGAGCATATGAGATGTTCCAGGAGTTGAAGTTAATATTTCAAGCAAATGCCCGGACTGAGAGATATGAAGTCTCCAATAAGTTCTACAGCTGCAAAATGGAGGAGCATAGTTCTGTCAGTGAACATATACTCAAAATGTTTGGGTACCACAATCACTTGACTCAACTGGGAGTTAATCTTCCGTTTGATAGTGTCATTGACAGAGTTCTTCAATCACTACCACCAAACTACAAAAGCTTCATGATGAACTATAATATGCAAGGGATGGATAAGACAATTCCCGAGCTCTTCGCGATGCTAAAGGTTGCAGAGGTAGAAATCAAAAAGGAGCATCAAGTGTTGATGGTCAACAAGACCACTAGTTTCAAGAAAAAGGGCAAAGGGAAGAAGGGGAACTTCAAGAAGAACGGCAAGCAAGTTGCTGCTCAAGTGAAGAAACCCAAGTCTGGACCTAAGCCTGAGACTTAGTGCTTCTACTGCAAAGGGACTGGTCACTGGAAGCGGAACTGCCCCAAGTATTTGGCGGATAAGAAGGAGGGCAAAGTGAAAGGTATATTTGATATACATGTTATTGATGTGTACCTTACTAATGCTCGCAGTAGTGCTTGGGTATTTGATATTGGTTCTGTTGCTCATATTTGCAACTCGAAACAGGGACTACAGATTAAGCGAGATTGGCTAAGGACAAGGTGACGATGCGCGTGGGAAATGGTTCCAAAGTCGATGTGATTGCCTTCGGCACGCTACCTCTACATCTACCTTCAGGATTAGTTTTAGACCTGAATAATTGTTATTTGGTGCCAGCGTTAAGCATGAACATTATATCTGGATCTTGTTTGATGCGAGACGGTTATTCATTTAAATCAGAGAATAATGGTTGTTCTATTTATATGAGTAATATCTTTTATGGTCATGCACCCTTGATGAGTGGTCTATTTTTGTTGAATCTCGATAGTAGTGACACACATATTCATAGTATTGAAGCCAAAAGATATAAGTTTAATAATGATAGTGCAACTTATTTGTGGCACTGCCGTTTAGGTCATATTGGTGTAAAGCGCATGAAGAAACTCCATGCTGATGGGCTTTTGGAATCACTTGATTATGAATCAATTGATGCTTGCGAACCATGCCTCATGGGTAAGATGACTAAGACTCCGTTCTCCGGAACTATGGAGCGAGCAACAGACTTATTGGAAATAATACATACTGATGTATGCGGTCCGATGAGTGTTGAGGCTCACGCGGGTATCGTTATTTTCTGACCTTCACAGATGATTTGAGCAGATATGGGTATATCTACTTAATGAAACATAAGTCTAAAACATTTGAAAAGTTCAAAGAATTTTAGAGTGAAGTGGAAAATCATCGTAATAAGAAAATAAAGTTTCTACGATCTGATCGTGGAGGAGAATATTTGAGTTACAATTTTGGTCTTCATTTGAAACAATGTGGAATAGTTCACAACTCACGCCACCCGGAACACCACAGCGTAATGCTGTGTCCGAACGTCGTAACCGCACTTTATTAGATATGGTGCGATCTATGATGTCTCTTACTGATTTACCGCTATCATTTTGGGGTTATGCTTTAGAGACGACTGCATTCACGTTAAATAGGGCACCATCTAAATCTGTTGAGACGACACCATATGAACTGTGGTTTGGCAAGAAACCCAAGTTGTCATTTCTTAAAGTTTGGGGCTGCGGTGCTTATGTGAAAAAGCTTCAACCTGATAAGCCCAGATTCCGCGAAATGGCTTGAGGCCATGAAATCTGAGATGGGATCCATGTATGAAAACAAAGTGTGGACTTTGGTTGACTTGCCCGATGATCGGCAAGCCGTAGAGAATAAATGGATCTTCAAGAAGAATACTGACGCTGACGGTAATGTTACTATCTACAAAGATCGACTTGTTGTGAAAGGTTTTCAACAAGTTCAAGGAGTTGACTACGATAAGACCTTCTCACCCGTAACGATACTTAAGTCCGTCCGAATCATGTTAGCAATTGCCGCATTTTATGATTATGAAATTTGGCAAATGGATGTCAAAACTGCATTCCTGAATGGATTTCTGGAAGAAGAGTTGTATATGATGCAACCAGAAGGTTTTATCGATCCAAAGGATGCTAACAAAGTGTGCAAGCTCCAGCGATCCATTTATGGACTGGTGCAAGCATCTCGGAGTTGGAATAAACGTTTTGATAGTGTGATCAAAGCATATGGTTTTATACAGACTTTTGGAGAAGCCTGTATTTACAAGAAAGTGAGTGGGAGCACTATAGCATTTCTAATATTATATGTGGATGACATATTGTTGATTGGAAATGATATAGAATTTTTGGATAGCATAAAAGGATATTTGAATAAGAGTTTTTCAATGAAAGACCTCGGTGAAGCTGCTTATATATTAGGCATCAAGATCTATAGAGATAGATCAAGACGCTTAATTGGACTTTCACAAAGCACATTCCTTGATAAAGTTTTGAAGAAGTTCAAAATGGATCAAGCAAAGAAAGGGTTCTTGCATGTGTTACAAGGTGTGAAATTGAGTCAGACTCAATGCCCGACCACTGCAGAAGATAGAGAGAAAATGAAAGCCATTCCCTATGCTTCAGCCATAGGTTCTATCATGTATGCAATGCTGTGTACTAGACCTGATGTGTGCCTTGCTATTAGTTTGGCAGGGAGGTACCAAAGTAATCCAGGAGTGGATCACTGGATAGCGGTCAAGAACATCCTGAAATACCTGAAGAGGACTAAGGATATGTTTCTCGTTTATGGAGGTGACAAAGAGCTCGTCGTAAATGGTTCCATCGATGCAAGCTTTGACACTGATTCGGATGACTCTAAGTCACAAACCGGATACGTCTTTATATTGAACGGTGGAGCTGTCAGTTGGTGCAGTTCTAAGCAAAGTGTTGTGGCGGGATCTACGTGTGAAGCAGAGTACATAGATGCTTCAGAAGCAGCAAATGAAGGAGTCTGGATGAAGGAGTTCATATCCGATCTAGGTGTCATACCTAGTGCATCGGGTCCAATGAAAATCTTTAGTGACAATATGAAGGAAATATGCCCTAGAGGCAATAATAAAGTATTATTTATTTCCTTATATCATGATAAATGTTTATTATTCATGCTAGAATTGTATTAACCGGAAACATAATACATGTGTGAATACATAGACAAACAGTGTGTCACTAGTATGCCTCTACTTGACTAGCTCGTTAATCAAAGATGGTTATGTTTCCTAGCCATAGACATGAGTTGTCATTTGATTAACGGGATCACCTCATTAGGAGAATGACGTGATTGACTTGACCCATTCCGTTAGCTTAGCACCCGATCGTTTAGTATGTTGCTATTGCTTTCTTCATGACTTATACATGTTCCTATGACTATGAGATTATGCAACTCCCGTTTACCGGAGGAACACTTTGTGTGCTACCAAACGTCACAACGTAAATGGGTGATTATAAAGGTGCTCTACAGGTGTCTCCAAAGGTACTTGTTGGGTTGGCGTATTTCGAGATTAGGATTTGTCACTCCGATTGTCGGAGAGGTATCTCTGGGCCCACTCGATAATGCATATCACTATAAGCCTTGCAAGCATTGTGACTAATGAGTTAGTTGCGGGATGATGTATTACGGAACGAGTAAAGAGACTTGCCGGTAATGAGATTGAACTAGGTATCGAGATACCGACGATCGAATCTCGGGCAAGTAACATACCGATGACAAAGGGAACAACGTATGTTGTTATGCGGTTTGACCGATAAAGATCTTCGTAGAATATGTAGGAACCAATATGAGCATCCAGGTTCCGCTATTGGTTATTGACCGGAGAGGTGTCTCGGTCATGTCTACATAGTTCTCGAACCCGTAGGGTCCGCACGCTTAACGTTACGATGACAGTTATATTATGAGTTTATATGTTTTGATGTACCGAAGGTTGTTCGGAGTCCCGGATGTGATCACGGACATGACGAGGAGTCTCGAAATGGTCGAGACATAAAGATTGATATATTGGACGACTATATTCGGACACCGGAAGTGTTCCGGAGAAGTTTCGGATAAAACCGGAGTGCCGGAGGGGTTACCGGAACCCCCCGGGGAAGTATTGGGCCTTAGTGGGCCTTGAGGGGAGAGAGAGGGCAGCAGCCAGGAGGTGGCGCGCCCCCTCCCATGAGGAGTCCTAATTGGACTAGGGGAGGGGGGCGCAGCCCCTCTTTCCCTCTCCCTCTCCCTCTCTTTCCTTCCCCCCCTCTCTTCCTAGTTGGACTAGGAAAGGGGAGTCCTACTCCTACTAGGAGGAGGACTCCCCCCTCTCCTTGGCATGCCCAAGGCAGCCGGCCTCCCCCTTGCTCCTTTATATACGGGGGCAGGGGGGCACCTCTACACACCAGTTGATATACGATATTTTAGCTGTGTGCGGTGCCCCCTCCACCATATTACACCTCGATAATATCATTACGGAGCTTAGGCGAAGCCCTGCGTCGGTAGAACATCATCATCGTCATCACGCCGTCGTGCTGACATAACTCTCCCTCAACACTCGGCTGGATCGGAGTTCGAGGGACGTCATCGAGCTGAACGTGTGCTGAACTCGGAGGTGCCGTGCGTTCAGTACTTGATCGGTCGGATCGTGAAGACGTACGCTACATCAACCGCGTTGTGATAACGCTTCCGCTGTCGGTCTACGAGGGTACGTGGACAACACTCTCCCCTCTCGTTGCTATGCATCACCATGATCTTGCGTGTGCGTAGGAAATTTTTGAAATTACTATGTTCCCCAACACAATACTGGAGCAATAGCCTTGGCGAAGGAATCCAGATTTCACAAGAGAACCAAACACATCAAGAGACGCTTCAATTCCATCCGCGATCAAGTCAAGGAGGGAGACATAGAGATTTTCAAAATACATACAGATCTGGATGTTGCAGGCCCGTTGACTAAGCCTCTCTCACGAGCAAAACATGATCGGCACCAAGACTCCATGGGTGTTAGAATCATTACTATGTAATCTAGATTATTGACTCTAGTGCAAGTGGGAGACTGAAGGAAATATGCCCTAGAGGCAATAATAAAGTTGTTATTTATATTTCCTTATATCATGATAAATGTTTATTATTCATGCTAGAATTGTATTAACCGGAAACTTAGTACATGTGTGAATACATAGACAAACAGAGTGTCCCTAGTATACCTCTACTACACTAGCTCGTTAATCAAAGATGGTTAAGTCTCCTAACCATATACATGTGTTGTCATTTGATGAACGGGATCACATCATTAGAGAATGATGTGATGGACAAGACCCATCCGTTAGCTTAGCACTATGATCGTTTAGTTTATTGCTATTGCTTTCTTCATGACTTATACATGTTCCTATGACTATGAGATTGTGCAACTCCCGGATACCGGAGGAACACTTAGTGTGCTATCAAACATCACAAAGTAACTGGGTGATTATAAAGATGCTCTACAGGTGTCTCCAATGGTGTTTGTTGAGTTGGCATAGATCGAGATTAGGATTTGTCACTCCGAACGTTGGAGAGGTATCTCTGGGCCCTCTCGGTAATGCACATCACTATAAGCCTTGCAAGCAATGTGACTAATGAGTTAGTTGCGGGATGTTGCATTACAGAACGAGTAAAGAGACTTGCCGGTAACGAGATTGAACTAGGTATGGTGATACCGACGATCGAATCTCGGGCAAGTAACATACCGATGACAAAGGGAACAACGTATGTTGTTATGCGCTTTGACCGATAAAGATCTTCATAGAATATGTAGAAGCCAATATGAGCATCCAGGTTCCGCTATTGGTTATTGACCGGAGATGAGTCTCGGTCATGTCTACATAGTTCTCGAACCCGTAGGGTCCGCACGCTTAACGTTCGATGACAATTCGTATTATGAGTTTATGTGATTTGATGTACCGAAGGTTGTTCGGAGTCCCGGATAAGATCACGGACATGACGAGGAGTCTTGGAATGGTCAAGACATGAAGATTCATATATTGGAAGGTTACATTCGGACACCGGAATGGTTCGGGTCGTTTCGGATAAGTTTCGGAGTACCGGGGGTTACCGGAACCCCCACCGGGAAGTTATTGGGCCTCATGGGCCTAGTGGTGGAAGAGAGAAGGCAGGCCAAGGTGTGGCGCGCGCCCCCAGCCCAAACCAAATTGGACTAGGGCTAGGGGGGCCGCCCCCCTTTCCTTCTCTTCTCCCTCTCCTTCCCCCCTTCTGCTTGTGGAAGTAGGAAAGGGGGGGGGGCGAATCCTACTCTGAGTAGGACTCCCCCCCTCTTGGGCAAGCCTCCTCCTGGCCGGCCTCCTCCTCCCTCCCTCCTTTATATACGTGGGGAGGGGGGCACCCAAAGGCACAACAGACAATCTCTTAGCAGTGTGCGGTGCCCCCTCCACGGTTTTACACCTCGGTCATATCGTCGTAGTGCTTAGGCGAAGCCCTGCGCCGGTAACTTCATCATCACCGTCACCACGCCGTCGTGCTGACGAAACTCTCCCTCGGCCTTAGCTGGATCAAGAGTTCAAGGGACGTCACCGAGCTAAACGTGTGCAGATCGCGGAGGTGCCATGCGTTCGGTACTTGATCAGTTGGATCGCGAAGAAGTTCGACTACATCAACCGCGTTACTAAACGCTTCCGCTTTTGGTCTATGAAGGTACGTGGACACACTCTCCCCGCTCGTTGCTATGCTTCTCCTAGATAGATCTTGCGTGATCGTAGGCAAATTTTGAAATACTACGTTCCCCGACACCTAGCACATAACAGACAATTGCCTAGCCGTGTGCGACGTCCCTGATACGTCTCCAACGTATCTATAATTTATGAAGTATTCATGCTATTATATTATCTGTTTTGGATGTTTATGGGCTTTACTAAACACTTCTATATTATTTTTGGGACTAACCTATTAACCGGAGGCCCAGCCCAAATTGTTGTTTTCTTGCCTATTTCAGTGTTTCGAAGAAAAGGAATATCAAACGGAGTCCAAATGGAATGAAACCTTCGGGAGAGTTATTTTTGGAACGGAAGCAATCCAGGAGACTTGGAGTAGACGTCAGGGAAGCTTTGAGGAAGCCACGAGGCAGGAAGGCGCGCCCTACCCCCTGGGCGCGCCCCCACCCTCGTGGGCCCCTCGTGGCTCCCCTGACCGACTTCTTTCGCCTATATATATCCATATACCCTAAAACATTGGGGAGCACAATAGATCGGGTGTTCCGCCGCCGCAAGCCTCTGTAGCCACCGAAAACCAATCTAGACCCGTTCTGGCACCCTGCCGGAGGGGCGGATCCATCACCGGTGGCCATCTTCATCATCCCGGCGCTCTCCATGACGAGGAGGGAGTAGTTCACCCTCGGGGCTGAGGGTATGTACTAGTAGCTATGTGTTTGATATCTCCCTCTCTCTCGTGTTCTTGAGGTGGTACGATCTTGATGTATCGCGAGCTTTGCTATTATAGTTAGATCTTATGATGTTTCTCCCCCTCTACACTCTTGTAATGGATTGAGTTTTCCCTTTGAAGTTATCTTATCGGATTGAGTCTTTAAGGATTTGAGAACACTTGATGTATGTCTTGCATGTGCTTATCTGTGGTGACAATGGGATATCACGTGATCTACTTGATGTATGTTTTGGTGATCAACTTGCGGGTTCCGTAACAATGTGAACTTACGCATAGGGGTTGGCACACGTTTCGTCTTGACTCTCCGGTAGAAACTTTGGGGCACTCTTTGAAGTTCTTTGTGTTGGCTAAATAGATGAATCTGCATTTGTGTGAGGCATATCGTATAATCATACCCACGGATACTTGAGGTGACATTGGAGTATCTAGGTGACATTAGGGTTTTGGTAGATTTGCGTCTTAAGGTGTTATTCTAGTATGAACTCTAGGATAGATCGAACGGAAAGAATAGCTTCGTGTTATTTTACTACGGACTCTCGAATAGATCGATCAGAAAGAATAACTTCGAGGTGGTTTCGTACCCTACAATAATCTCTTCGTTTGTTCTCCGATGTTAGTGACTTTGGAGTGACTCTTTGTTGCATGTTGAGGGATAGTTATATGATCCAGTTATGTTATTATTGTTGAGAGAACTTGCACTAGTGAAAGTATGAACCCTAGGCCTTGTTTCAACGCATTGCAATACCGTTTGTGCTCACTTTTATCATTAGTTACCTTGCTGTTTTTATATTTTCAGATTACAAAAACCTATATCTACCATCCATATTGCACTTGTATCACCATCTCTTCGCCGAACTAGTGCACCTATACAATTTACCATTGTATTGGGTGTGTTGGGGACACAAGAGACTCTTTGTTATTTGGTTGCAGGGTTGTTCAAGAGAGACCATCTTCATCCTACGCCTCCCATAGTTTGATAAACCTTAGGTCATCCACTTGAGGGAAATTTGCTACTGTCCTACAAACTTCTGCACTTGGAGGCCCAACAACGTATACAAGAAGAAGGTTGTGTAGTAGACATCAAGCTCTTTTCTGGCGCCGTTGCCGGGGAGGCGAGTGCTTGAAGGTATATCTTTAGATCTTGCAATCGAATACTTTTGTTTCTTGTTTTATCACTAGTTTAGTCTATAAAAGAAAACTACAAAAAAAATGGAATTAAGGGTGCCTCATATGCTTCATCTTTTTAATGTCTTTCATGAAAATGATGGGAAGGAAAACTGTGCTCAAGTACTAGAAGAAGAATTACATAGAATGCTTGGCATAAAATATGTGAATGATGAGCATGATTGCAATGTTGTTAGTATGAATTCTATGAATATCCATGATGCTAATGATATGCAAAGCCACAAGCTTGGGGATGCTATGTTTGATGAAGATGATATGTTTAGTCCCCCAAGTTTTGATGAGAAAATTTATTATGATGAAAGCAGGCCTCCTATTTATGATGATTATTGTGATGACATGTATGCCATAAAGAATAAACATAACCATGAAACTTATCATCATGATTTTAATTTTCAATTCGATTATGCTTCACATGATAGTTATTTTGTTGAGTTTGCTCCCACTACTATTCATGAGAACAAATTTGCTTATGTGGAGAATAATAAAATTTCTATGCTTGTAGATCATGAAAAGAATGCTTTAGGTGCTGGTTATATTGTTGAATTCATTCATGATGCTACTGAAAATTATTATGAGGGAGGAACATTTGCTTGTAGGAATTGCAATAATATCAAGTTTCCTCTCTATGTGCTTAAAGTTTTAAAGTTATGCTTGTTTTGCCTTCCTATGCTAGTTGATTATTGTTCCCATAAGTTGTTTGCTCACAAAATCCCTATGCATAGGAAGTGGGTTAGACTTAAATGTGCTAGTCATATTCTTCATGATGCTCTCCTTATGTTTCAATTCTTATCTTTTATGTGAGCATCATTGAAATCATCATGCCTAGCTAGGGGCGTTAAACGTTAGCGCTTGTTGGGAGGCAACCCAATTTTACTTTTGTTCCTTGACTTTTGTTACTATTTAGTAATAAATAAATCATCTAGCCTCTGTTTAGATGTTGTTTTATGTTTCGATTAGTGTTTGTACCAAGTAAAACCTATAGGATCTTCTTGGATGATAGTTATTTGATCTTGCTGAAAAAATCAGAAACTTTCTGCTCACGAAAACAATTGTTAAAAATCACCAGAACATGATAAAATAATTATTCTAATTTCAGTAGATCAATAAATAAATTATCCAGGTCTTACTTTTTTGGCAGATTTTTCTGAGTTCCAGAAGTTTGCGTTTGATGCAGATTACTAGAGACTGTTCTGTTTTTGACAGATTCTGTTTTTCGTGTGTTGTTTGCTTATTTTGATGAATCTATGGCTAGTATCGGAGGTTATGAACCATACAGAAGTTGGAATACAGTAGGTTTAACACCAATATAAATAAAGAATGAGTTCATTACAGTACCTTTAAGTGGTGGTTTGTTTTATTTCGCTAACGGAGCTCATGAGATTTTCTGTTGAGTTTTGTGTTGTGAAGTTTTCAAGTTTTGGGTAAACACTCGATGGACTATGGAATAAGGAGTGGCAAGAGCCTAAGCTTGGGGATGCCCAAGGCACCCCAAGGTAATATTCAAGTACAACCAAGAGCCTAAGCTTGGGAATGCCCCGGATGGCATCCCCTCTTTCGTCTTTATTCATCGGTAACTTTACTTGGAGCTATATTTTTATTCACCACATGATATGTGTTTTGCTTGGAGCGTCATTTTATTTTGTTAGTATTTGCTTGCTGTTATTTAGAATATTGTTTTGCATCTATATTTTCAATAAAAATGTCAAGGATAGCCTTTACCATGCTTATTTTGCAAGTATACATGTTGTTGTTTCAAAACAGAAAGTTTACCACTGTTGCAAAAATTCCCTAGAAAAGCCAGAATATGATAAAATGTTGAATTTTTTTGCATAGTAAGCTCTGATAAATTTTCTACAGTGTGGTGGAATTTCATAATGTTTGGAGTTAGGGAAGTATGATGAATCTTGCATTCTTTACAGACTGTACTGTTTTGGCAGATTGCTGTTATGTTTGCATTGTTTGCATATGTTTGCTTGTTTGATGATTCTATTTGAGGATAGGAGTATTAAATATGCAGAGGCATTTAGTATGCAATGTTGAATAATAATTTTAGTGATTTGTTACAGTAAAATGATAAGGTTTTTGCATTGGTTTATACTAACTTATCTCACGAGTCCTTGTTGAGTTTTGTGTGGATAAAGCTTTTGAGATTTAGGAAGACCGTGATATGAGAGGAATTAAGGAGACACAAAAGCTCAAGCTTGGGGATGCCCAAGGCATTCCAAGATAATATTTCAAGAAGTCTCAAGCGTCTAAGCTTGGGGATGCCCCGGTTGGCATCCCACCTTTCTTCTTCGACAATTATCGGTTAGTATCGGTTGAGCCTAAGTTTTTGCTTCTTCACATGATGAGTGCTATCCTTGAAATGTTGTTTTATTTTGTTTTGCTTTTTGTTTGAATAATATACCAAGATCTTAAATTCTTAAATGAGAGAGAGTCCTCACATAGCTAAATAATTATTTAACTACTCATTGATCTTCACTTATATCTTTTTGGAGTAGTTTGTCATTTACTCGTGTGCTTAACTTATATCCTATGAGTAAATGGTTGAACGATTTGAATGTCATAAATCTGAAATTATATATGTTTCATATGCCTTTCCCATGGGGAGTAATGACTTCACATATAAGAAGTAGAGGTGATAAATTTTTTGAAGGTTAGCAAACATTGTATTGGTCACTTGAACAATTCATGAAAGAATATTGAAGGCAGAGAGATTTCACATATAAATATACTATCTTGGACATCTTCTATGATTGTGAGCCCCATTAATTATTTTCAAACCTGAGCAAATTAGTTGAAGTTGAACAAGGAAGACAACATAATGAGTTATGCTTGGGTATATTTGTATAGAAGTTATATTGTTATGGATCCTCTAACATGTGGTGCTTGCTATTTAGAATCCTTTGCTAGCCAAAATATCTGTACTAAGCGGGAATACTGCTTGTGCATCCAAATTCCTTGAACCAGGTTTATTCCATGATTGTCCACCATATCTACCTATATGCGGAATTTACCTTCCGTTCCAAGTAAATTTGCATGTGCCAAACTCTAAACCTTCAAATAATAATCTGTTTTGTATGCCCGAATCGCTCATGTAGCGACTAGGGGCTGTCAGTATCTTCCATGCTAGGTGGGTTATTCTCACGATGAGTGGACTCCGCTCATCATTCACGAGAAAATGGCTGGTAACTGGGATGCCCAGTCCTATGATCAAAAGATCAAAAACAAAATCACAAATAATTTAAACAAAACTCCCCCAGGATTGTTGATAGTTGGACGGCACCCGTTGTTTCGGACAAGCCGTGGAGTGTGATTGTTGGTGGAGGGGGAGTAAAATCTTTACCTTTCTGTTTGGGAACTGCCTATAATGTATCTAGTATGGAAGATATTGGGAACTCTTGGTCGTTATGTTGACAATGAAAGCATACCTCTCAAAATTATTTTCATCTCTGTTTTAGCTTCGAGCTCTGGCACCTCTGCAAATCCCTGCTTCCCTCTGCGAAGGGCCTATCTTTTACTTTTATGCAAGAGTCAGTAGTATTCCTTATCATTCCAACCTACTTTTTAGCTGGCAAGCATCATGTGGTGGAGAAAGATCTAAGCATATATGGCCATTCAAATATATTTGAGCATGAATTATTATTGTTGACATTATCCTTGAGGTAAAAGGTTGGGAGGCGAAACATTAAGCCCCTATCTTTCTCTGTGTTCGATGAATACTACTTGTTCTAAAAATATGCTTTGAGTGGTAGCAATCATGGAAGACTATATGATAGTTGAGTATGTGGGATTTGCTAAATCAAAGCTCTTACATAGACCCTTCCTGAAAATAAGATGAATTGCAATTGTTTGATGACTGAGAACATAGTTTGTTAGTTTTCAAGAAAGTTTATGATCTATACTTTAACATGTGAATAACTTGTTACTTGATCATGAGAAGCTTTATGATATGAGCTACTGTTATGACATATAATGATGCTAGAAAAGGTGATTGAAATAATCATTGATCAAACTTGTGCACCTGCTAGCATTCACACTTCATAAATTATTTCTTTTATCATTTACCTACTCGAGGACGAGCATGAATTAAGCTTGGGGATGCTGATACGTCTCCAACGTATCTATAATTTATGAAGTATTCATGCTATTATATTATCTGTTTTGGATGTTTATGGGCTTTACTAAACACTTTTATATTATTTTTGGGACTAACCTATTAACCGGAGGCCCAGCCCAAATTGCTGTTTTCTTGCCTATTTTAGTGTTTCGAAGAAAAGGAATATCAAATGGAGCCCAAACGGAATGAAACCTTCGGGAGAGTTATTTTTGGAACGGAAGCAATCCAGGAGACTTGGAGTAGACGTCGGGGAAGCTTCGAGGAAGCCACGAGGCAGGGAGGCGCGCCCTACCCCTGGGCGCGCCCCCACCCTCGTGGGCCCCTCGTGGCTCCCCTGACTGACTTCTTTCGCCTATATATATCCATATACCCTAAAAACATCAGGGAGCACAATAGATCGGGTGTTCCGCCGCCGCAAGCCTCTGTAGCCACCGAAAACCAATCTAGACCCGTTCCGGCACCCTGCCGGAGGAGCTGATCCATCACCGGTGGCCATCTTCATCATCCCAGCACTCTCCATGACGAGGAGGGAGTAGTTCACCCTCAGGGCTGAGGGTATGTACCAGTAGCTATGTGTTTGATCTCTCTCTCTCTCTCTCGTGTTCTTGAGGTGGTACGATCTTGATGTATCGCGAGCTTTGCTATTATAGTTGGATCTTATGATGTTTCTCCCCCTCTACACTCTTGTAATGGATTAAGTTTTCCATTTGAAGTTATCTTATCGGATTGAGTCTTTAAGGATTTGAGAACACTTGATGTACGTCTTGCATGTGCTTATCTGTGGTGACAATGGGATATCACGTGATCTACTTGATGTATGTTTTGGTGATCAACTTGCCGGTTCCGTAACATTGTGAACTTATGCATAGGGGTTGGCACATGTTTTCGTCTTGACTCTCCGGTAGAAACTTTGGGGCACTCTTTGAAGTTCTTTGTGTTGGTTGAATAGATGAATCTGAGATTGTGTGATGCATATCGTATAATCATACCCACGGATACTTGAGGTGACATTGGAGTATCTAGGTGACATTAGGGTTTTGGTAGATTCGCGTCTTAAGGTGTTATTCTAGTATGAACTCTAGGATAGATCGAACGGAAAGAATATCTTCGTGTTATTTTACTACGCACTCTTGAATAGATCGACCAGAAAGAATAACTTTGAGGTGGTTTCGTACCCTACAATAATCTCTTCGTTTGTTCTCCGCTATTATTGACTTTGGAGCGACTCTTTGTTGCACGTTGAGGGATAGTTATATGATCCAGTTATGTTATTATTGTTGAGAGAACTTGCACTAGTGAAAGTATGAACCCTAGGCCTTGTTTCAACGCATTGCAATACCGTTTGTGCTCACTTTTATCATTAGTTACATTGCTGTTTTTATATTTTCAGATTACAAAAACATATATCTACCATCCATATTGCACTTGTATCACCATCTCTTTGCCGAACTAGTGCACCTACACAATTTACCATTGTATTGGGTGTGTTGGGGACACAAGAGACTCTTTTTTATTTGGTTGCAGGGTTGTTCAAGAGAGACCATCTTCATCCTACGCCTCCCACGGATTGATAAACCTTAGGTCATCCACTTGAGGGAAATTTGCTACTGTCCTACAAACTTCTGCACTTGGAGGTCCAACAACGTCTACAAGAAGAAGGTTGTGTAGTAGACATCAGTCCCCCTCCACCGTTTACACCCCCGATCATATTTTCGTAGTGCTTAGGCGAAGCCCTGCGGAGAGCACTTCACCATCACTGTAACCACGCTGTTGTGATGCCGGAACTCATCTACTACCTTGCCTCTTGCTGGATAAAGAAGGCGGAGGACGTCACCGAGCTGAACGTGTGTAGAACGCGCAAGTGTCGTACGTTCGGTACTTGATCAGTTGGAGCGCGAAGAAGTTCGACTACATCAACCGCGTTGTTAAATGCTTCCTCTTACGGTTTACGAGGGTACGTAGACACACTCTCCCCCTCGTTGCTATGCATCTCCATGGATAGATCATTGCGTGTGCGTAGAATTTTTTTGTTTTCCATGCAACATTCCCAACAAATACACAGTCACATATACCAACACCAAAACAAAAGGACATAAATAGCAAGAAGAGCAATGACCGCAATAGTTATCTTAAAGTGAAACGCCATCTAATCTCCTTTTTAGGGCCATCTTGTGTTTCTTAACTTTATAGCGATGGTGCACATTTCACAACCATTCATAAAGAATAGAATGTTGTGCCATCTTTGTGAAGGGACTGTGTAATGTACTTATATATGCTATTGTTTGTTATAGCAATGAGTTCAAGTGACAACATGCATGCTCCCCGTTATCGCCTAAAAAAGTAAAACGTTGCGAGTTGCCAATGATGAATAATTTCCATAATCTGTCAGGTAGAAACACAACATCAATTCCTTGACATTTCCTATTACATTCAAAATAATACGGCTAGTCTAAATATCATCAGATCGGCAACGCTCAATTTGCAGGGGTGAAAGATATGAACTTCCGTGTCTTTGGGTTACTCGAGTCCTTCTCGAACAACACTGCCTTGTATGTACCGTGTGAGCCATCCAGTCTCAAGGCATCAATGATGAGCCGATAGTTTATACCATTCACAATCTGCTCCTCGCCACTCACCACCTTCACAAACCTGAGCCCATCATTGCCCCCCCCCCCAGTTAGGTGTGCTCCAATACTGCCCACTTGCCAAGCTCCTGGATGTGCGGGTCAGCGATGTTCTTGATCTTAAACCAGCCCCCGGGGATTGCCGTGGTTGGCGTAGCAACGACATGGACGATGGTGGCAATGGCCACAAGGAGGAGGCTGGTTCTCATGGTTTTGGGGGTTGTTGCTATCTGGCCTTGGATCAATTGATGGGCTTTGTGAAGTTTAAGATGAGGCTTGCAATGGTTGTGCTAATGGGCAAAGAAGATGACATTATATATATTGGCTTGAGCTTGGTAGCAGTAGGGGGCAAGAATCAATTACATATCTTTACGTGATGCAATTTTTCTTTTTTGAAGAAATTAATTTGATGCATATCATATGATACTATATTTGTATACCAATTAATGTGATGCCTATCATATGATACTATATCTGTATACTAATCAAAGTGATGCATATCATATAGTACAATAACTGCATACACTACAAAAAAAATACACTTCCGTGATGATACGTGTTTGTCACAGTAGGTCGCGTTTTTTGTCATGCATGTACAACCATGACAAATTTATGACAGAATCAAGATAGTCATACCTGTGCTGTCGTAGAAGTGTTCCATGACATTACCAAAATTATCATCACGAAAGTTTCCACTTCCATGACGATAAATCGCGCGTCACAGAAGTGCTTTCGTCAAGGGTGACCGACACGTGGCATCCACCGTAACGGAACGCCGTTAAGCTATCGGGTCGAGTTTTGGATCCGATAACCCGTTAACAGCCCCGACCAATGGGGATTTTCCACGTGTAAAATCATCATTGGCTAGAGGAAACACGTGTCGGCTCATCGTTGGGACAGATGTCATCCACTCACTGGACAGAAGGCGCCTATGATACGTCGACACGTGGCATGACCCAACAGAGGCCCATTCCTGTGAAAAGGCCGGCCCGTTTGACTTGGTCAAAAGCTGGCGGGCCGGCCCATGGAAAGCATGTTAACGGCATGTTCGCATATAGCCCATTTACAGCCCGCTAACCCAAGGCCCGTTACGCCCTATCCGAATTAGGCCCAGTAGCGTCATCTGGGCCATCCAATATGATTCCAGCCCGTTTTCACTTCTGGCCCATGTATAGCCCATGACGTCTTTCGGCCCATATGAGGCCCTTTGTAACTCTTGGCCCATTAGCGGCCCGTGCTGAAACTGGCCCGTAATGAACAGTGTATTACTTTACACCCATTAACGGCCCGTGGTGAAACTGGCCCGTAATGAACAGTGTATCACTTTATACCCATTAACGGCCCGTTATTCCGTTGGGCCGTTTCCAGCCCAAGTTAACTTTCGGCCTTCTGAGGGCCCATTTATTCTTGGGCTCATTTGCAGCATTCGGTTACTTACGGCCCGTTACTATCATTTTCTGCTTGTGGGCCAAATTCAGCCCGTCGTTACAGTCGGCCCGTTTGTGGACCGTTAGTCTGTTGGGCCATTTTCATAGCATCACCAAATACGGCCTATTAACGGCCCGTTATGGTCAGCCCATAAAACGTACGATTTCCATTAAAGGCCCGTCTACGGCCCATTAAAGGCCCGTACAAGACCCATAAATGAGTCGGCGGCCCATGGATCCTACGAGACGTAGAAGGCCCATGGATCCTATGAGATGTAGAAGGCCCATGGATCCTATGAGACGTACAAGGCCCATGGATCCTACGAGACGTAGAAGGCCCATGGATCCTACGAGACGTAGAAGGCCCATGGATCCTACGAGACGTAGAAGGCCCATGGATCCGACGGCCCGTGAAGGGCCATGGTCGGGCGAGTTGGCCCCCGTTTGAACGATATAGCATATTCAAAGAATTATCCTACTCAATACTATCACCTCTAAAAAGCATACCCTATACAACAAAGAGATCAAGGCATAGAAAGGTAGAATAATCCTACACTATACAATAAAGAAATTACAGCCGATTATACCCACTGGGCATTATGGTTCGGCACAGGTGATAATAAAGCATACACAAACAGCAAATTACATACACTGGGCAAATACAGCTCATACATCATGGACGCGCATCAACTTAACTCCATTTGAACTATAATCTCTTTAGAAAATAGGATTGGCCGGATTCAGATAGCACAAATTTCAGTCTGCAAAATCTCCAATTCCTTCATGGTTACCTCAGTGTCTTGTTTCATTTTTTGACTCCTGCATCTAATACCTGCATGTCCAGTCTCAACTTGTTGATTATACGTTGACAATCATGTACACGTTGTCTTGCCACCTCTAGTTGATGCTCGAGAACATCAGCACATTCCAATTCCAATCCATAATCATTCGGTAACGGCCATGCCGCACTGCTCGCAGATCTTTGTGTTGATGTCACTTCATCCTGAAATGTTTCTGTAAGTACACATGACTAGGGCAAAAATATAGTTACAACAGTGAAGCGAACAAGACACTATTTTGTACTACATGGCAAAACAGGACTAACAATAATGTTACACGTCACTTTCAAAAAAAATGTTACACGTCATGAAGCATAAGCAGGTGATATTTTAAAAATTATAAAAAAGATAGTCTGTGCAGCCTGCATACAGAAATCCCTCTTAGCTCACCAGAGGAGCATGATGTTGGGGCCCAATCGAAAACACAGACAAGTTACAAATTTAGACAACACGTTGCGTATAAGTAAGCAAGCAGTTGGCCATTTTGTGCCTCAATTAAAGTCTTAGGGAGCATAATGAATAGCAGAGGGTTTCATACAAACATACTACAGCAGGCAAAACTATGCAATCATTAGCGTAGTATAAACTAGATTGTGAGCCTCATGCAATAATAGTTGGTTAATAGACTTCAAAGCTTCAGGCACACTTCGGCAGAGTAATTAAATGGTAAGGCCTTTAATTATGTCAACTAATAGTGATACAAGTACCAAACATCAGGCATGATTATTTGGGCATCTCATTAACTGAGGACAAATAAAGCAATTGAAAAGAGAAAATTAACTATGCCTGAAACAAACAAGGAATTGAACTGTTGAGTTGCATACAGTGACTTACCTTAGCAGGTTGAAGAGGCTCAGCGCAGCTCCTACTTCTCTTGCAAGGCTCCTTCCTAACATCTTGTACTTGGAAATCCTCAATCTTATCTTCATTGCACCCCCTCTGCAAGGTGACACAAACTAGTTACTCGTCTCCTTGGAAGATAAATATGCATACTTTCCAGTCTGTGAACACAAAAGGATGAGATTATAACAAAACAACACCACATAATGAAACATGCCGCATCTCTTGCACTTGCACACAATGAAATGAGCATTTACTATGTCTGCACTATGTAAAAACTAGGCATACCTTCGAACTGGATCTCCAGGTACTCTTGGAGAGCCTACTGTAGTGTACAGCCAAACCTTTATGTCACCTATGAGTTAGACAAGGCCCCACTACAGCAGCCCTTAGTGTTTAAATCGTTGACAAGCTCTGTTAGAGTGTTAGGTCAAGAACAGCAAGTAATCAAAGCAAACAGTCCTAGTATGGCTGGCTGATGCAAACAAGCAATTGAACAGATGTGTGAGCAAATCTTACATATCAAGAAAAGAAGCAAAGAAGGAGGCTTAAAGACCATCACTTGACTGACCAGATTTAAGGGGCATTTAAACATCATGTGCAACGTATGAACTAACATAAACATTGCATATTCCAGATTCTACAATGGAATGCACATGTATTAGGTTATGCCATGTATGATGATGCCTAAATGTACAGATAGCAGGCAGGAGTGATTCATCATTGCACGCACAATTGAATTGCAGGTTAAGGGCCAGTTCGATTCCGCCTTTTCAGGGCATATTGTCAAAATAAGCCATAAAAGATGTAAAGAAGTCATTTTTGAGTTATGGGCTTGGGCTTAACTAATTTCGCTTTGGAGGGGGGTGTTTCGGGTAGAACCTCACTAAAAATTGAAGGGAAGGGGAATAGTGAAATGACTCTATTGTCTGCCTATATTACACTCAAAATGCAACTGCTGACGCCCGTGTCACACCTGACCCTCAAGTAAAAACAAACACGCAAGCATTCATTGCCCTGCCCGCTTGCATCTCCTCTCCCCTTTCCCTCTACCTCGATCCCCTGCCTGCAGCACTAGGGTTCCTCCAGCGAGCCGTCGCCACTGGTCCCATCTGGCCTGGTCCTCGACGATGCTATGTCCAGCTAGGCTACATGGCCGGCGGGTAGGGGCAAATCTCCCTGGCTGCTCCTCCCTCTGGCGCCGCCCCTCATTCTCATGGTCTCCAGCAGCAGCTCCACTGTGGTTCGTCCAACGCACTACTCCGGCGGGCGCTGCACAACTACGGCTGATGCTACACTGCGGCAGAAGGCACCTTATTCCCCCTCCCCTCCTCCCAGGCCATGGCCTTGAGGTGCTGTTGAAGGATGAGCTCATCCAACAAGGTGAGGTTCTCCTCTGATTTTTTGCCAAATTTTCATTCTGATCCACTATACGATGAATTGCTATGAGCTGCTTCTGCTGCTGCTATATGATGCATTGCTATGAGCTGCTCCTGCTGCTGCTATATGATGCATTGCTATGAGCTGCTCCTGCTGCTGCTATATGATGAATTGCTATGAGATGCTGCTGGTATATGATGAATTGCAGACTGCTGCTGTTGTATGATGAGTTGCTATGAGCTGCTGCTGCTATATGATGCTTTCAGGTGGTGCTGCTATACGATAATAACCAGCCACTTGGATCATCGAATTTCAATAAATAATTGTTCTTCATTTAAATGTGGGTCATGCGTTCTTCGTTTAAATTAGGCAATGGGATCTCTATGGAAAACATTGACCAAAGTAGATTGTGCCAAGTAGATGGTATCTTTGTATTTGCATTTTGAGCAAATAGTGATGGTCTGTTTTCCTATCATAGTAATTACTGCACTGGGTTCAATTTGTGATGTTTGCAAGTCAAATTAATTTCCATATGGGTAGCAAAATGAAAAAAATATAATGCAATCTAGACTTTCCACTGATCATACCAAAGATAAGCTGAAAACGCAATGAAAAGAACTGGTTGGCTTATTACATGGAGCTTATATTCACAGGTACTTATTTTCTTAGGATAACTCGTAATAACTATCCCTAAGAAACTTGGCTAATAGAACTGGCATACAAATAACATGTCACGATGATTGCAATGGAGGAGTGACGTACCATAGCACACTGTATAGGCTCACCGCTGCCTCTCCTTTTTTTGCGATGTTCCATGAAATTGCCACATACATCTTGTACTTTTTCATTGTGTAACCCTACCTGCAAGTTGACACGGCTAATTTCAGACATCTCTACATGATACTACATTGCATATCCCTTGCGCATATTTAAACCACCAATTAACGATTGTGTGCGTACCATAAACTAGCCATGACTCTGTATGCTGGACTAGCAGGCACTCTAAGGGAGCCTAATGTAGTGCACTGGAATTCCTACATGCCACCTACGATTTTGTGTAATGTACTGCCCCTGTTCCTAAATATATGTCTTTGTAGAGATTCCAGTATGGACCACATACAGATGTATATAGATGCATTTTCGAGTGTAGATTCACTCATTTTGCTCCGTATGTAGCCTATAGTGGAATCTCTAGAAAGACTTATATTTAGGAACGGAGGTACGAGGTAGTATCATGTATGACATCTACATATCTAATTTAGCAGCCAGTAGTAGAAATCATTGTCTGCACAAAGGGATTACTGGTCGAAAATCCTAGCAAAGCACGCTGGCAGGCACAGAACAATACAAGAGAGAGAGACGCGCTTACAAGATCATAGCAATGCCTCAGTCCAGGATCTTGGTTGGCCAAGCTGTTAGATCCAGAAGAAACATCGTCCTTGTAGTTTTTGCCAGCTGCATAACAGGTAACAGCGACCGGTTAGTATATTTGAAGTACATCGGGCAGGTGATGCTGGACGGGTTTAAAGGTGACAAGTACCTAGGCCGTGGCGGGTGCTTGGCATCTCTCCAGACGGTGGGAATCAGGTTAGAAACGTCGAGGGTGATGACGCTGCGCTGGCTGTCGGGGTCCGGTAAGGAGATCTAGAACCGTCGAGTAGGGTGTTTGTGGAGCGGCTCCGGTAGGGTGGACTACGGTGTGGGCGAAGCGGATCTGTGGCCGTGGACGAGGGCGTAGGTGAAGCTGCTCCGGTGGTTGGGTTAAGGATGGTGTCGACGACGCGGATCTGCGGCCGTGGACGGGGCGTCAGAAGCTGCTCCGGTGGTTGGGTTAAGGATGGTGTCGACGATGCGGATCTGCGGCCGTGGACGGGGCGTCAGAAGCTGCTCCGGTGGTTGGGTTAAGGATGGTGTCGACGATGCGGATCTGCGGCCGTGGACGGGGCGTCAGAAGCTGCTCCGGTGGTTGGGTTAAGGGTGGTGTCGACGATGCGGATCTGCGGCCGTGGACGGGGCGTCAGAAGCTGCTCCGGTAGGTTGGATGAGGGTGCGAGGAAGCGGATCTGAGGCCGTGGACTTGTGAGTTGGCAAAGCGGCCCCGGTAGGGTTGAGAATGGTATAGGCGAAGCTACTCCGGTAGGGTTGACGATGGTGTCGGCGAAGCGGCTCCGGTAGGGTTGAGGAAGGTGTCGGCGAAGCGGCTCCGGTAGGGTTGAGGAAGGTGTCGGCGAAGAGGATCAGAGGCCGTCGACGGGGGCGTCGGTGGGGCGGCTCCGGGGGGTGTGGACGAAGCGTCTCCGGTGGGGAGTACGAATGAGCCGCTGCAGATGCGCGGCGGTTGACGAGAGTACCGGCGAAGCAGATCCGGCGCCGTGGACAAGGCCGGCACTGAATGGGCTGTGGTACAGTGGTGGATGAGCAGTCTACTTGTTTCTAGGGGAGGTGGGAGGGGTAGATGCGGCCGCAGAAGCAGATCCGGCGAGGTGGACGCCGCTGGCAGTGAATGGGCTATGGTACGCCGGTGGATGAGCAGTCTAGGGTTTCGAGAGGGGAGGGGAGAAAGGGCGATGAAGTACGGACGGCGTGATGTAAGATGCTCTGGTGCTGTGGAGTTAGTCGTTTTTGCGGGAGGGGGAGAGGAAATGGGGGTGCCGTGTAGTGGGGGAACCGGAAGTTACCAAAGCAGCCCCGACCTATCATGTAGATGAGGGCGGTATTGTAACTGTTGGTCTCCGTGCACCAAGGACAAAAGGGGGATTTCGCATGCTAAAGACTAAGGTGGCGGAAATTTTAGAAGGAGGCGGGAGATTTTGCCGCCCGCGGGATCGTTCGTATCCAGTTTCAACTAATTTTGGACCGTGCTAGCGGGAAGGTCATGCTAGACTGTGTACACGGGGCACGCGTCAGCAGTTAATAACTGGTGTGAAGTCCACCCCAGAAAAAAGACAATAACTCGGGATGATGCGCCGATAACTTGGACGTTCACACGGGCGCGGCCAATCGTACGGGTGTAGTGGCGCGTTCACAAAAAAGGGATCAAACGCTCAGCCTATGTATTTCTCGTGTAAATAGATAATTTAGTGCCATTGGTTATTTACTTTAAACATAATGCATTGACGTGTTAGTGTAGAGGCGCACAAAAAGAAATGGATATTGTAGTCAGCTACTTAAAAGTGTTACCTCATATGATTACATAGCCTCCATTTCATAAATTGCGTACCCGTTGAATTCATATATGAATATTACATATATTACTTCAAAATAGAAACTTAAATCATCCAAGACTAATGAATTTGAATGCAAGAGTAACAATGGTGCATATACATGATAGCTACATTGGTTGTTTGAAGAAACATCACTGTAACTTTGGCATGCACAACTGAAAAGGTTTATTTAAATAGAAAAAATGTGATATGTGAGTGTCCAATCTTTATAGCGTTGAATCGATATTGTACCTTTGGCCACGATACGAAGTAGATATTGACTTATGTTCAAGCGATGCACGTCCACGATCGCTAGATAGTGATACGTGAATGAATTGTGCAATCTCTCTCACACGCATACATATCTCATTTCCCTGTGGGCATCGGAATCACACACGCGCACTTCGTGTATTTCTCTCCCTCCGTCAGGGTTAAATTCGTCTTTCTACCCCGTCCTACAAGTCTCTCACACAGAAACACACACGCTCTCTATGTCTAACACGCCCACCCCTTTAATTCCGCCCACCCACAGCCACTAATGTCTCAAAGTATAATAATGTCTCTCACACATATGCTATCTACCTATCCCTTAATATAGCTAGATATGTGTCACACAAACTCCTTCTCCCTACTAGCAAGATGCCCATGCGTTGCACGGAACATCAAGATGCATTTGTATGAGAAGTTTATCTTGTGGGAGAAAAGGATGAACGAGGGAATGCCTTATTTGCAAATGCGGAGAGGGGTGTGGGTATCTTTTTGCAAAATTGCCATAGTTTCCTTCCTGTCCGTCGGATATAAATCGGATGGCCTATATTGCAGGATGGCAGGAACACCATCATCACCAACTCTGTTTTTTATAAGAGTAGAGATATGTGAGTGTCACTGCCCCCCCCCCCCACACACCCACACTTCCCAACACCGAAGGAGTAGGGTGACACCTCGATCTTGATACTAATCTATCGACTGGCTTCTCTCTCAAACATACACACACACACACTACCCGGCACCGAAGGAGTAGGGTGGCACATCGATCTTGATAATAATCTATCTACTCCTCTTTCAAACACACACACACACACTCGCTAGTTGTGCCTCTGTGCCTACCGCGCACACTCTCGATACGTCTTTCTCTCCCCCCCCCAACAATGACAGCAGAAGGGTGACAACTCGATCTGATCATAATCTGTCAATTGGTTTCTCTCTCAAACATTGTGTCTCGGTGCCTCGCTCGGTAGCCCCCTCGATATGTAGACTTCTCGCGCGCGCACAGCTGTAGTGACGATGACGCTGAACCCAGTGTGCCTTGTTTTTACCGGCCTCATGTGATAGTTTTCACCCTGTTTTCTGTTAATTAACAAGGCAACCTTTTCTTTGTTACTACTAGTGAATCTGAAATCATTCGGGGCAGACATAAAATATATCACTTCAACCCAATTATCGCAGCAACTATTTTAAAAGAAATTAGCTAGCTGCCCGTGCGTTGCACGGAACATCAAGATGCATTTGTATGAGTAGTTTATCTTGTGAGAGAAAAGGTTGAACGAGGGAAGGCCTTATTTGCGAACGTGGAGAGACGTGTGGGTATATTTTTGCAAAATTGCCATAGTTTCTTTCCTATCCGTTAGATATAAATCCGACGGCCTATATTGCAGGATGGCACGCACACCATCATCACCAACTCTGTTTTCTACTCCCTCCGTCCGAAAATACTTGTCATCAAAATGGATAAAAAGAGATGTATCTAAAACTAAAATACGTCTAGATACATTTCCTTTTATCCATTTTGATGACAAGTATTTCCGGACGGAGGGAGTATTTGTCTTTTTAGAGATTTCAACAAGTGACTATGACCGGACCTTACCAACATACTCAAAAAAGTAGTCCATAATTTTGATGTTACCCTCTTTTCTTGGCGGTGCAGTGCCATCTGGATACCTCATAAATAAATCAAGGACAAATCTGACCCCTTCCTGAAAAGACATACGGAGCAAAATGAGTGAATCTACACTCTAAAATATGTCTACATACACATCCGTATGTGGTAGTCCATTTGAAATCTGAAAAAGACAAATATTTAGGAACGAATGGAGTATATATAAGAGTAGACATGGAGATATATCTCCAGCATGGTCTACAACAAAAATGTGCTGGGCTGGTTAGCGCCGGATGCTCGCAACGCGATGACATGAGTTCGAATTCTGTCTTTTAACTTTATATTTTTATATTATATATTACTCTACTTATTTAATATATACTTCTTTCGCTACTGTACTGACAGTGGAACCCACAGAGTACTTAGAATACAAGATTAAGGATGGACTTGTTTCTTTTTAACTTTCTGTACGAAGCTGTAGCCACCCTGCAAGTCACGTGTACACTGTACATGCAATTAACTTTTTATAGAGGGACAATCATACAGGCAATTAACTCAAATGGATTGGATGTCACTCTATTATTTCCAGCATAAAGAGCATCTCCAACGGCAGCCGGCAAATTTCCTCCCGCTTCCTTAAGCGGAGGACGACATCAAACGCCAGCGGCATACATTTTTACAACTCTAACCAACCAGATGAAATTCGTGCAAACACGGACTGATTTCATATAAGCATGAAGGATTTCGTATAAAAAAGCCGGATCTTCATATAAACATGATGGATTTCATTACATTTACATGAACTAAGAGGTGCCAATCCGGCTCTCTTGTATAATTAATACTCCCTCCGTCCGGAAATACTTGTCCTAGAAATGGATGTATCTAGACTTATTTTAGTTCTAAATGGCCGCCCGCGGATCCCTTTGTCTTCCTCATGTCCGTCAGACACTTGCGGGGTCGACGAAGGTCCTCGGAAGAGACGAAGCAGCAAAGAAACCACCTGAATCCGCGGTCGTCGCCTCGGCGGTGGCCTTCATGGGTCCCAAGTGGCGGCGGCCTCCCGTGTTCTACTTCTCCTCGATGATGGCGGCGGACACGGAGAAGCTGGCCACCGACTCGTCGCTCTCCACGCACCCGGCTTCTGTCTCTGCCTGCATGGCGCTGCCGCAGGCACGGGAGGCGCGCCCACAGACACGGGAGGCGCGGCCACCGCAGACACTGGTGGCGCGGTACGACGCGGCAGCGACGGCGCCCGTACCGGCGTGCTAGCCGCCGTGCCGGCGTGGAGCAACTCGCCACTCCTCATCGAGCTGAACTGGAGCGGCGAGTTGCTGAACCACGCGCCTGCTTGGGGCGGCAACTGGCTCCGTCGGGCCAAGCGAGGTTGGTGAAGCACCGAGCGGCCTCGCCCGTATCCGGAGGGCTCGGCGGGCCACCCAGCCGGGTAATATGCCGGAGAACGGCTCATCGGAAGCCATCGGAAGAGTGGAGAAAATGGTGAAGGAGGAGATGGGGGAGCGGCGGAGGGGTGCGATTCTTGCCCGCTGTCTGTCTGGCCTCGTGTAAATAGAGGGCGGACGGTAGGAGCTTGGCCGGCGTCTGGCCTCGTTTAAACTGAGGGCGGACGGGAGGAGCTCGGCCGGTGTTGCGTTTAATTCCGGCCCGCTCATGAACGGACGTGTGGCAGGAGTAGGATTCTCGGTTTGCATGCGGGTTTAACGGAGGGGTTTAATGGAGGCGCCGGGCGTGCAGCGGGCGGCGCAGTACTATTCGATTTGACAGCAGTAATGAGCCGTCAAATCACAAAGGCCCTCGCCTCTCGTGAAACCGACCGAGCTAGACTGCCCCGCCCTCTAGCCTTTTAAAAAATGTATATACTCCACTTTTGTACAGTAGTAGTATCGATGGATTGCGCCATGGAGCAAAACTTGAAATTAAAAAAAAGGTGGTACATATAGAGAGCGCTCGTCGCCAAATTATGCATATAGTACTATTAAAAAGGCTTGTCACAATAATGGTGTCCAGCACAAGTGCACAACCCACCCCTCAAATAAAACTAAGCACCCTGGAATTCTTTGACAAAACTAAGCACCCTGAAATTCTTTGACAACTAAACTGCTGGCTATATGATGTTGGCCATATATATTGTACGTATATAATGTGAAGAAACGAGTGGTAGTACTATACCAACTAAAAGATGAAATGTAAGAAATACTAGTATGTACGTACTGAAGAGTTAAAGTAACAAGAAGAAACATAACATAGTTCTGCTGGGGGCTCAGCACAACACACCCCTCAAATTAAATTAAGCACACCTGAAATTAAACTTTGCAACTATTCCGGTAGACACTGCATTAGAACCACCATGAGCAACGACACTGCCACCTTACTCGGAGTCCTCGTCCACGTCCTCGACTTCGTCCTTGTCCCTCTTCCTCTTGGCCGATACTTCTTTGCTTGAACCGCACACTTGGCTGTTGCTCTTCATCCAACCCTTGTAGATATTGAAGCAAAGGTAGCCATCCATTGCAGCGTAGTGGATGTGGTCTATATCTAGTACATTCCGCTGCCATGCATGACGATGAAACGTGTATGGAGGTTTCTCCAGTTTACCGTACGAAGGATGAACCATGGCTCCTGCCAGGGTCAGCATTGAAGGCTGACGAGAGGACACCAGCCGATTCTTCTGGAGGTCGAAGGTGTTGCCTACAACGAGGCCTATCCGACGCAGGACTTCTTTGTCGTTACCAAAGTCTACAGTAACGAATTTGACTAGGTTGCTCTCGAGGAAGTCCTTAAAATCCTGGCACTCAACGTCGGCATGGCATATGTGGTAGACCAAGCATAAGTCATGCACGCAAACCTGGATCACGGCGGGCTTCTTCCTCTCTTCGTCCTTTAGATCCTTCTCTCGTCCCAGGACTGTGGTGTACTCAACATCTAGCCCAGCGACCCACTCATCATCTGAGTCTTCGAACATGCGTCTGAAGCGAGAAAGGCATCCTTTCACCGTCGCGGAAGAACGGGTGTAGATGACGTCGAACTCATCGCCGGTGATGGTTCTAACCTTGTACTCACCGCCGATCGGGGAGATTTGGGACGCCATGGATTTGGGAGGAGGGTTAGGATTAGTGGAACTGCCGTAATGTGAATGGACGGGACGACTAGGAGCGAACCGCCGTAGTATTGAAGGACGTGCGGGGACGAGTAGGAGCGAACTGCCAGCGTGCGAACGGCAGGGTAGTGGCTTTCCATTCTCCCATGATACGGGCTTCCGAGAGCCCTTGGATCTGAGATCGAACGGTTGCATGGCGTGATTCTAGACCTATGGGTGAATATCCTATCCTGGAGGGTTATTCTGCAAATTTTCAGCAACTTAGCATGCGACCGTTTGATCTCAGATCCAAGGGCTGCCAGCAGCCCGTATCGTGGTCGCGCCTACCACGACCGTCGCGTCGCTCGTGCGGTCGCGCCCTTGGAGATTTAACACGGTGCGTTAGGCTATCTGATGTTGGCATGTCATACATAGTCATCACTTAGTCACTCATACTACAACAAGGTTTTGGCTATAAGGTTGGCTATAAGTGTATTTTTTTACTTCTCTCTATCTCTTTCTTCGTACTCCCTCCGTCCCATAATATAAGAACGTTTTTGACACTAGTGTAGTGCCAAAAACGTTCTTATATTATGGGACACAGGGAGTACTAGTATTTATTGCATTTGCCAAGGAGTGACCTCTTCCAATGAAATGGTGTTGCTAAGTTTGCTTCATTTAATTAGCTATAGACTCAAAATTGTCTTTTCACCTAGGTACACGCGCTTAGCACCGTTTCTTCCTTGGGTCACCAAACTAGTCTCTCTCTTCTTGATTAACTTGCCACATCAGACTTTATGCCTATGTGGCAAGCTTAAGCACCTGTAGGAGCAAGTAAGTACAATAGTGCGCTTTACATGGCATTTTTGCATATGTGGAGGAAAGAGAGGCAAGGAAAAAGTGGAGAAGTGGGCTCTCATGCAAGAGCCAGCCTCTACTACATGGTGGAGCATTGGGAGAGGCACCTGTATGGAGGTGGTCAGGAATCGGGAGACTCACGCCGGTCGTAGCGCCGCAGTTAAAATGATAATGGCAAGTCAAATCACGGGGCCCCACCTGTCCAGCAGTAACTCGCTGTCAAATCACACAGCCCTACGTTTGCAGCAGCCTACTCCCTCGTCTTCTCGCGTCTCTGTCGAACCGACTAGGCGGAACTGCCCCGCCTACCGCGCAGGAAAAGCCCGCGCAGTATACTCCCTCCGTCTAGGTGACCAAGGTGGAGAGGAAAACGAGAGAACTTAATGTTTAGTATTTGCTAAGGCTGGTTGTAATGGTACTAGCCTTAGCAATTTTGATGAGGTGTCATAGAATTAAATGAAGAAAGAGAGAGAGTTGAGTACTATGTGTCATACATGGCAATAAATAAAGTACTACATGATACTAATATATGATACATGGCGCAGGAGTACTAAGTATTATTAATACAGTTTTGCTAGAACTCATCTAGATGAGATATAATTTGGTCTCATTCATCTTTTATAGCCATTGGATGTGATGCTATATAAGATGCGTGTGTGCTGACGTGGGTTGTATTTGTTCTTGTGCAACGAACTGACCACTGCATGTCATGTTTGATAGTCTCAAGTCATTAAAAGCATACAAGCCCCACATCTCTTCTTGGTTGATTCCTCTATTTATGTCAAAAAATAAGAAACAACGTGAGAGTTAATGCACCACGCCTATGTGTTTACTATTTGGTTTTCGTAAGATGACTTAATACTCACCTAGACGGAGGGAGTATTCGATTTGACAGCGGGCGGCGCAGTTCCCGATACGGCTTTAATGCAGACGAGGGAGGGAGTAGCGGTTCCCGATATGTTGAACGGCCAATGCATCCTCCTTCAATTAATGCATGAGGGAAGTAATGGGAGGAGGTCCGGGAAAAGAGGCTGCACGATGTGAATGCAACGCAGTTTGCCCTCATTGCCCTCATATAAAGGCGCCCCTCCATTCCAATGCATCTACCACATCGTACGCACCTAAGCATTTGCCTAAGCACCTACACTAAGCGCAAAAGAGCTCACTCCAGACCCATGGCGGCGATGCGCGTGAGCGGCCAGCGGCTGCGCCAGATGGTCCACGACGCCGGCCTGCGGCATGGCGCCGAGGATCGTCTCCAGACGGTGTTGGAGACCGGCTGGTGGATGGCCGCCGTCGACGCCAACTACGACTCTCAGTTGGACCAGATGATCGTTGCCACCAGCAACAAGTTCACCGTCCTCAAGAAGCTCGCGGACGACATCGCCGTACTCCTCCAGCCCGCGCGCCCGGGCTCCTCATTGCCTGCCACCCTAATCGGCCTCCATGGCCGGAACCTCTTTCAAGCACTGGTGGCCCTGCGACTGCCCGCCGACGCCACGAAGAATGTCCACCTGGAGGTCGCGCTCGCCGCGAGGCGCCTCGCCCTGCAAGAATTCGTCGACCTACACATCCACGTGTACGAGCAAATCGTGTACATAGGTATCTACAAGGCCAGTGAGGACGCTACGACGTTGGCCTTCCTCAACCGGCTGGAAGCCTTGGATGCCTTTGCTGAGAAGCACCTCGACCTCGCCACAAAAGCCGCCGCTCCTTAGCCGCCGGTCGGTGGCCCGGCGCACTAAGTTGAGGAGGAGGAGGTCGTACGTTCGTGGATCCATCTTTCTTCTTGCCTTCTGTAACCACCACTGCGATCGCATCATCGTGGCCTTAATTCTTATTGTGCTGTTGCATTCTCGTTCCAGTCAATACCGACATGTGCGATCCCTTTGCTTAATTATATGCATCACTGTAACTAGTACTCCATCCGTCAATTTATAAGTTGTGCTTACCTTTTCCATCAACTTCGTGCAACGCGCGGGCATCTTGCTAGAAACACTAGAATATGTCTATATAATCCGTATGTGATAGTCCATTTGAAATCTCAAAAAAGACAAATATTTAGGTACGGAGGGAGTAATATATTAGGAGTATATCAAAACAATAGTGATTTCTTTCAAGTTTGTGAACAAATACTACTATTCTACTACTTTGGATCCGTCGCAACGCACGGGCACATTGCTGGTAAAAGGAAAAGGCCTGCCGCGTTCGCGTCGCACCCCCACACGCCCGGGAATCGGGAGTACAACACGGCCCGTCCGGCACGACACATAGCTTAGGGAAGGCGTGTTGCCTAGCATTTTCACTTTCATGTGGGACCGCCGTTGAGCAAACCGACACCCCGCCCGCCGCCGGGTTGGAAAACAGAAACGAGGGGAAGATCTAGCTGTAGCACGGAAGCCAAGAAATTTGGTGTCAGACGGGGCTCGTTGATAGAGTAGGAGCATTCCGTACTAGTACTACTCCTACTAGTACCAAGTTTGTACTCCTAATACTATATTACTAGTACTACCACTATACAACTAGTAGGTACGTGCACGGCACAACATCGTAGGAACAAAAAACGGGAAGATCTTGTTTTGGGTGATTTATCTTTTTTTCAATCAACGTAGTATGAATAATATGATGTGGGGGGCACCCATGAAGCTTATGTGGCTTGGTTGCATGGCTACGGAAGGTTAGAGAAAAATAAATAGATAATGTGTTTAGAGTGCACTCCACTAAATAGATATACTTTGGATCCATTGCAACGGACCGGCACATCTATATCTATACCCCCTATATAGTGTGTGAAAAACTTTGAAAGTTGGTCGTTGGATGAAGCCAATCCGACGGTACAAAGATGGCAAATCCGAGCACTACTGGCCGTTGGATATCATCCACCAGATTCTGCCACATGTATAATCTAGAAGACTCCATGGTTGAACTTAATTCATGACTAACTTTGCCACAACTAAGCTTAGGCAAAGTTATTAGTTCTTCAAAATGAGAGCCACAAGTTGGCAAGCCTAAGGGAATCTTGCCACATTTTTGTGTGTATGTCATGTGGGGCCTTAGTGTGGCTTGCCTAAGGTGTGGCTTGAACCAAACACTCACCTAAGTTAATCAAACTTGCCTAACCTTACATTCCACCAGATTTTGCCACATGTTAGAATCCAGAAAGCTCCACATGTAGAAGCATAATGCACAAACCACCAGAATCTCATGCGTGCAATGCACGTGTACCTTACTAGTACTAGTTGGTAGTAGTAAGAAACAAATTCCAGTTTTGGCACGAGCTCGTACTGCGGGAGCACCACAAGGCCTGCCGCAGGAGTTACATTTCCCTCTCGGGGCCCACGGGACCGAACTTCAGTGGCTTAGTGCCCGGCCTATGAGTCAATGACATGCGGACCTTAAATGCGGCTGGCCCACATGTCATTCTCATGGTGGTGGCGTGGTTCGCGACTCACTCGTTCGAGATGAACCGGCCGGTGGTGGCGTGGCCGTGGCGAGGGTGCCACAGCTGGGCGTCGGGGCGTTACGAGGCGTAGATGGCCACACCGGCGGGTACTACCTGTAGTACATAAGTACTCCAGCTGAGGATTGATGCCCGGGACGAAATGTGTCACAGCCGCTGGATGAAAATTCGATGGTGCGGGAGTACGGATCGGAGCACAGCAGCGGAGCAGGCAAACCGCGTCCAATCGGGTGTGTCTGTGGTAGAAAGTTGATGGTCGCCGCAGTTCAGCTGGCCCGCATGTCATGCACACAAAGGCAGAGGAGCGGTGGGGCCGAGAGGGATGAGGGGCACGTCGGGGGGATGAGGATCCCCTGACGCGAACAATCCTACCATTCTGTCACTGACATGTGGGACCCATAAGCGTGGGTCCCACCTGTCAGCGAAGGAAAGGCAGGGCAAGGCAGTGATAGCCACGTCAGAGGATCCATGTCCACGTCGGGGGACGTCGTGCCGTGGGTTGGAGCGGCGTCGTGGGAATCGCGTGTGGGTGTGGCAGTGGTAGAAACAAGAAACGTGATGGTCGCCGTGGTTCAACTTCCATGGACAAGCTGTCATGTCTGCTGACACATGTATATCAAAACTAGAGTGTTTATATTTCAAGCACGTGAACAAGTATTATTCTACTACTTTGGATCCATTGCAACGCACGGGCCAGCACATTGGTAGTAGTAGTGTCCATCTCTATCTCTAGAGGCCTTCCCTCGTTCATCCTTTTCTCTCACAAGATAAACTACTCATACAAATGCATCTTGATGTTCCGTGGAACGCACGAGGATGTTTCCTTGGGGGTCTCTCCAGCGCGGCGTGGCCGTAGTTGCAAGTTGACGCCCCTTGAGATGCCGACGTTGAGGGGCACTCGGATTTCCTCCGATGAGCAGGTAAGATGAGTTTGATCACGTAGTAAATGCATTCTAAAGACTACTTCCGTGTCCATTTCCTAATTCTCCCCCTGCCCACTGTTTCACAGGTTAGGCTCGGTGCGAGTGGAGATTGGCTTGCATATGTACGGGAGGGTACCAACATCAATTTGCACAACATTTACAACGGTGACACCGTTCCCGTAGAACCTTTGTCCAACATTGGGATCAGCCATGCAACGGGCCACCGCATGAATTGGTACGATGGAACCACGGTGAGATTGAATAAGATAGCACGAACCTTGCACATGGCGGTCAAAGGCGGACCATGCTGTCTGCGGCCGATTTGTTGCCGTACGAGTAGGAAGACGCTGTGCTCCTTTCTAACCGCATCTTCGCGGTGACAAACCAGGGGACTTATTTTGTATGGGACACATCCTACGATATACTCCCTCTCTCCCAGTTTATTTGTTTTGAATCTTTTCGTTTTATAAGTTTCAAATTCAAATTTAGAGCTCCCCATCACATGTTGAGATTACAATGTCCATTAAATCGTTGCGTGCATGTATAGTAAAGAAACAAATCTCGAGTTTGGCACGAGTTCGTGCTGCGGGAGCACCACAAGCCCTGGCGCAGGAGTTACATTTCCCTCTCAGGGCCGTCGGGACTGAGCTTCAGCGCCTTACTACACCTACCTTTGAGTCAATAACATGTGGACCCGATAGGTGACTGGTCCACATGTAATGCTCCCGTAGGCAGAGGGGCAGTGGGGCCAAGAGGGGTGAGCCGCAGGTCGGGGGACGTGTGGTTTCATGGGTTCGAGCGGCGTCGTGGGAATCGCGGGTGGCTGTGGTAGAAACTTGATGCTCGCCGCATTTTAGGTGGCCCACATGTCATGCACACAAAGGCAGAGGGGCGGTGCGGCCGAGAGGGGTGAGGCGCACGTCGGGGGGCGTGGTGCCGTGGGTTGGAGAGGCGTCGTGGGAATCGCGAGATGAAACGTGATGGTCGCCGTAGTTGAACTTCCATGGACAAGCTGTCATGTCTACGGACACATGCACTGCATACCGATCACTGGAAGGAGTAGCAGAGAAAGCTATATATGCGGATAAATAGTTCCTTATAGTCAAGCGGACCCACGCTACTACTCTGTTCCAAAGACATGCACACCATCGAAATAGTCCATCTATATCAATATACACCGAGAGGGAATAATTTTTTTTACAAGAGAGGAAATAGTTCATCCATCCATAATGCCCTCCTGCTGGTGCAGCCTTTTCTTCTTCTTCTTCTTCTTCTTCTTCTTCTTGTTCTCATTCTCTGTGGGAGACGGCTTCGCAACAAGCTCTTTGGACCTTGCAGCTATCTCGAAACTCACACGGGCATCGAGGGTAGCATATTTTATCCGCTCGTACGTCAAGGGATAATTCTCCCATCCAGACGACCTTAATGCCACCGTCTCGTCACCCTTCTGAAGATTTGTACCGAGCACAAAATTTGCTACGTCGAATAGGGATGGTGTCTGTTTATCACAATCTTCTACAGGAATTTTGATTCTGGTTTGTAGGTCAGCGATGCTTTTCAAATCAAGGTTGTACGGCTCCAGCTTCTGTTTGTCCCCTTCGATGGCTGCCCCACAGAAGTATACGTCCTCCCGAGACAAGAAATCGTGAAGCTCACCTGGTATGGAGGGCGAGTGTATGATGTGGTACACCAAAACATCATCTTCGAGGCACAGCTGAAGGACGGCGGCGCGCTGGATCTTCCCAGGGGCACGCTCCGTGTACTCTGCGTCGAGACCGATGACCCTCGTCTCTACCTTTTCGAGGGAGTTGGATACATTGTTGATCCACTGCCGAACAACCCTTGGGTGGACGGTGACGGTGGCAACTATGCGCATCGAGCCTTCGACGAGGACATGTTGGACGCTAAAAACCTGCATCTCGATCTCTTTCGCCATTTGGAACCGCTGGAACGGAGGGCTATGGTTTGGAGAATTAGGATTAGATGGCTAGTCTAACTGAAGTAGTAGATGATTATTTAAAGAGGTTAAAACAATGTGAACGCAGTGGGGTTTGGATGCAAATGAAGACGAAGGGGAGGTGAAGAAGCCGAGGAGAATCGGTTCCCGATGGAGAAGTAAATGGGAGAAGTGGCGTGCAGGCAGTTGATTAGACGGCTAGGTAGACTAAACGAAAAGGCTATGCGGGTAGACTGATGAGTCGTACCTGTTCGTGTACGTGCCCATCCTTCCTGATAGGTGGGACCTATGCAAACAGATAAAAAAATGTGTCGTAGTTTTTTTTGAGCGCGTGAGTGGGAGACACAACATTCTCTGGTTAAGGAATACTCCCTCCGTTTAGGTGAGTATAAGTCACCTTATGAAAATCAGGTTTTCCCAAAACCTTTAGGCGTGGAGCATTAACTTCCTGCTCGATCCCCTCCCAGCCTCGTTAGCCAGCGTTCTCTTCCTCTGCTGCCGCGTTCTACCTTTCCATTTTTCCTCTTCTCAAGTGTGGAACGATCTGCATGCCGTCCTTGATGCACCAGAACGACCACTGCATGCATCGCGGCAGGGCGTTGATTGGGCATGCACGAGAATTTGGTTCTGCTCGCAATATGGATGATACCTAAACGATGAAGTGAACAGGCATGCTAGCACGGGAGACCTATTTCCGCTATACAATACTGGAGTACTCATGTTCCTACTAGTAGTAGTAGTAGTAGTAGTACAACTGTGGTACACTTGATGGTCAAAATACTATTCATCCGGTCCTCACAGTGAAGTGACAACACCCTGCGCCTGACACTAGTCCAGGCGGCGTGTTCGGGTTACCAAAGTCAGCCTCACCCTGTGCACTGTGCAGTCTGTCACCGCCGCTGTACAGCACATTGGCGCCTCGCCTCGTCTCCCTCTCCGCTCCATAGCACCCCTCCATCTCCATCCTCCTCTCTGTCTCCGTCTCCGTCTCCATCTCACTGTGCCCCCGTGTACCGTCGCCTCACTCGCCTCCCCCAGTACCACTATTCCCTCGCTAGCCGCTCCAGCACCGACATCCTTCTCCCCCGTAAATCAAGCCCCCTTCCAAACTCCACCATGGCCGAACGCGAACCGCGCAGCATCCATATGAGCCGCGATTGGAGCAATCTCCCCAGTGACATCCTCGACCTCTGTTGTTCGTGTATGGATATGTTGAGCGCCCTGCGGCTGGCTGCATGCTCGAGGGACATGCACACGGCCATCGTCGAAGCGAGGCCTAAGCTTTTCAAGACACCCTGCTTGCTGCTATCTGGTCTTGCGAGATTGGCTCACCATGATACGGAGGCGTGCATGATGCCCCTCGACTTCAATCCGATCTCCATTAGCCGAAACTTCTTTGCAGGTATGTAGTGGGTCGCCGTACATCATTTCCCTCGACATCGATCCGATCACCATCGCCCGAAACTTCTTGGCAGGTATGTACTGGGTCGGCATGAACTCCCACTGGATGGCTGCCTTCAGAGAAGACGGTAAAAAGTTGGTGCTCGTGAACTTCCAGACCTCCCATGAGATTATCCTTCCTCCGTTGGATTATATAGAGTATTACCATCGCGGTCCAAGTCATCTAGATTACTACGTCAGTTGGACGGACCTTGTTTTGCAGAAGATTGTAATCTGCCAAGTGCCCACACGACATGCGAATTACGCAGACTTCAAGCTAATTGCCTTGTTCGACCGCGGACTCGCCTATCTTTACGCCGGTGCCTTCTTTAGCTGGAGACAACTCGGCTCGCAGTGGATCATCGTCAAAGCTGATACACACTTCTGTGATGCTATTGAACACAATGGCATCATCTACGCGATCGACAAAGCAGATGGCACCACGTATTGCTGGGACGGCGCGTGTAAGTTGTTTCCGTCTCATGTTAATGATGACGCCATGACACTGTTTGAACTTTTTGTGATGATTGGCATATCCCTGTTTGAGCAGAATTTGAGTAGAACTATGGCAATGTATTAGAGACGCCGTAAATCAGCTATATTTGGAATGAGTTAATTCATGCGATTGTGACCATGTCATTACAGCCAATTTGTACCCTGAATAATCAAACGGTTAGGAATATATGGATATTATCCTTATTTTACAGTAATCTATATACTACTACTAAATATGAGTGTGTATCAATGGCCATGTTAGTTTCCTCATTTTCATGATGTAGAAACATGCACCACACTGTTGGTTTCATCTAACCATACATTAGGGAAGTAAATGTGCATATGGAGAACTCTATATTTGGAAGTAGTGAAATCCTGCAATGCTTACCATGTGTACATACCTATATTCGCCCTTCAGCAATCAATGGCTAGAATAATATCCTCACAAAAATTTTGCCCACAGAACACGAGTATATAACAATGCATGGTCTGTTAGTTACCTTGAAGAATTTGTTTGTGAGGACAGAACATGATTACTCCCTCCGTTCCCAAATATTTGTCTTTCTAGAGATTTTAACAAGTGACTACATACGGAGCAAAATGAGTGAATCTACACTCTAAAATATGTCTACATACATCCGTATGTTGTGTCTATTTGAAATGCCTAGAAAGACAAATATTTGGGAACGGAGGGAGTACATAACATGCATGACATGGTAGTTTCCTGTGAAGAATCGATTGCGAGATAACATGAGTATAACCATGCATGGCACTTCTATATTTTCGAACCCAGTATACATTTCCCTGTATTTTCCTCCCAGTTCCAACAGGGACATATCAATGCTGTTTCTTGCATTATCCTACTCATACTCTGAACAATGCTGATCTTACATTAACAATGCCTGTCCTTTTTGATATGATGCAGTGTCCCTACAGTTACTGCCCTTTGTAATCACACCACCTTTGCCAAAAACAGGGAAGCACAACTGGTTCCTCGCTCGATCAGACGACGGCAAAAGACTGATGATCATTCGGACACATGAGCCGGAAAAGTTATATTGCAAAAACCCCACTGTATACAAGCACCGTGTAATACGTGAGTATCCGGACAGTGGCTGTTACGTCTATGAGCAGGATACCAGCTTGTTGGGGCCTTTAGGATTTTTTAGTTGGAGGCGGGTAAACAGCCTTGGTTCACACTCTCTGTTTCTCGGACTCAATTATCCGATTAACCAGGAGATCACCGTTGGCAAGGACCTTGATGGCAGAGAGGCTCTGTTTGCTATGGAAAACTGTGTCTACACGGCGAGCCCTAGGAGTTCGGGAGCAAACTCCCCTGATTGTCAACGATACAGCCTGCAGCCAAAAGAAGGTGAGAATGACAAAGGCATCCGGATTAACTTTGATCCTTGGATGTCTCAATTACGACAGGCAGTGATGTGGTTCAAGCCTTCAGGTTGATAGGTAATTGGGCTGTTGCATCGAAAGGGTGGAGTACTGGTGTCTCCGGATCACTGGTCGCTGAAGCGGGGCTGCAAATTATGATGGTGTTGGATCATCTCTTCGAATGACTTTGTTGTCTTTGCTGCTGGTTCTGGATGGGTAGTTCTTTCTTTTGTTATGCATATTCCTTGTCATTTGGTCATCCTCGTCTATGTCACTCTTACTATGTAATAGTTGCTTCTGTTTAGAATGTCATTCTCGTCTGGATCACGAGAGTCTGAGCGCTGCAGATGGGTGCGTTTTGGTGGTGTAGCAAGACTTCTTATGAACTATCATGTCTTGCTGTTTATGTCAGTAGTAGTCACTAGTCAGTGTTTGAATGTTGTATATATCGTTGTTTCGAACTGTTTATTGTCTCGAACTACTGGTGGGCTAAATGAGGGCATCACCATTCTCCAGTGTTCAGAGTATATCTCCTTTTTTCAAGTTATATAATTTGAGCTCAGTGTCTTTTCGATGATGTACACTTGTTTGGGCCAGTGAGGTGTCGTTGAATATGGGCCGAGTAGTAACGCAATGCCAAACAGGTCAATTATGACTCTCAGGCCGGGCTCTCAAAAGATCCTGAAAAAAAGGCCGGGCTCTCCAAAAAAGAAAGAATAAGGACTCTTAGGCCGACATGTGGGCGCCACCGGTGTTTTCGTGCGCTTGCGCGCCGAGAGCATATTGGCGCGTGCTCGAAATTCATGCTACCTTTTCATCCCCAGTCTCCCGCCCCTCCCCCACCTCTGGAATCTCGATTCCTACTCCAGTTCCCCCAAATCCCCCTCCTGTACTCCCTGTACTCAAGCGCACTATCATGTCGCCGGTCAACGCGGATCTCCGAGCCGGAGATCCTGAGGTCCGTCCTGCCTTCGGTCGCTGCGTGCTGTCGCTCAACAGTGGCATGGCGGCGCTTGACGACCAGTTTGCCGGCAAAGTGCTGATGGTAACCATCAACGGCGACCGGCCTCCCGTCTCGCCGGACGACCTTGTCAAAGCTCTTGGCATTGCGCACGGCATCCAAATAAGTGACTTGCTCGTCGAAGTCTGTCCGCCACCGGCTGATTTCTTCGTCAGGTTCCGGACAACTTTCGACTGCAGTCGTGTGTTCGAATCTTCCCGGCGTTTGTTCTGCGATGGCGCGCTGGTGAGCTTTGATCGGTGGCACCCAGGATGGGGCTCGGTGCCCTCTGAGCTTGAGTTTTTAACAAAGCTTACCTTCCACGGCATGCCTCGACGTGCTTGGAACAGCGAGTCCATGAACGAGCTTATCAACGACCTTGGAGGTGAGCTCGTAAGTATGTTTGTTCCTCCAGACAGCTGGGCTCTGACGGTTATGGCATGGATGAAGAAGCCGTCCACCATACCGAAGGTGATTGGTGTTGAGATACCGGTGCAGGAACCGGGGTTGTACTATTCGTCGCCACCAAGGCCGCCGCGGACCACGTTAGGGATGTACCTGTATCGAGTGTTCGTGCATGTCGAAGAAGTGGTCAATCCATCAATCGAAGTCCTGCCGCCGCCGCTGGTGCCAGGGTCCGTCGACGACGTCCATTACAGGAGTCAACGTCAGACTTTCCCCGTGTTGCTCGGAACGATGGATGGCACAGGGCCTACTCCATCGCGCGGCGGAGGCCACTGCTTCTTTGGGAGAAGAGGCAGGGCTGGCTGCCTGGATGTGCTCTAATTTGAGGTAACAACTGAATCTTGTCAGATACTAGTTAAATCCGAGCTATGGGTGTGAAGCACTGATATGCCAGTACATTTGATTGTGACCTGTTCTAATTTTGTACCTGAACTTTTTTTTACAAAGGGTTGTACGTCAACTTAATGTGCTAGCAGAACTTATTGTGTTCTTTGTCTGTTTTCTTTGCACAACATTCAAGATATTTCCCCGTCATTGATAAAGACGATGAACCGTTATGTACGACTTCGTTGGTTTCAACATAGCCCTTCCCGTAGCGATCCACTGCTTCCATCCTGATTGTGCCGCCTGCGTGAAATTTTTGTATGCAAGTTCAGTGTGCTATGATGTTCTATATGATTGTGTCAACTATATAAGTTTTTACTGAGCATCAGCAATGCATATGGCTGAAAGATGTATTTACGAGCATCAACCGATGGGTCTCTCTCTATCTCTCTCTCACACACACACACACACACGCACACACACGCGCACACGCACAAGTGGGACCCGTTGAATTATTTATTTGCTCGTGACAGCTTTTAATTAGGTTCCACTGTAATCTAACTTTTTTCTTAAGTTATTAATTGAGCTCAGTGACTTCAAAAAGTTGTACAGAAGCCTTGTTTGGGCCTTTCCGGCGTCGCTGAATGTGGGCTGAGTAACCATGTTAGGTTGTACTGTACTACACAGGTCTTTTTTTCAACATCAGCAATGCAACTGGGCCGACAGTTGTACACAATATCCGGGTCAACTTGTTATTCTCCGCCCCGCTGGGCTGCTAACTTTCCTAGGAGGTATGCATTAGGCTTAACAAGAAAATGGACTTTAAGAAATAATAAATGGGATGTAATTATAATAACTGGACAGTTACTATGCACCAAACACGTAATTAGTTTGAAAAATATATTATTTTTGGAATTTGAAAATTTTAATTTCATTACTTGTTGCGCGCGCAATATTTCGTTGGATTTTAACGTAATACAACTTTATTTTGAAATTATATTTAACCTGACTAGAAATTTCGGATAAAAATATTTCGGATCCCATCAAAATGTGGGAATTTTTTTTGAATTCTGTTTTGAGCGGTTGTTTGAAATTATTAATCGTTGTCCTAGCTAGAAGTTGGGCTGTACTTTTAACAAACTGTAAATGGGCTGTAGTAAATTCCATTAGAATTAAAAAATGGGCTGTACATTCTTACAAATCGCAAATGGGCTATATGTTCTCTGCCAAATCCGAGCTGTGGGCCTACTAAGTTGACGCGTACCAAGGGCTTTGTCAACTTAGTCAATATAAACGATTCTAGCTGCAGTGATCGTACGATGTCCATCCAACGGCCGTAGTGCTTCTTCAACCTCTGGTCTTCTTGCTCCAGCCGCCCAAAGCAGCGCCGGTCGTGTCGCGTGCTCCTGCCTCCCGTGGCCGGCTGTGATGCCGCGGAGGCCTCACCGCCCGTACTACTCCACCGCTGGCCAGGCCATCCCTACTCACCCACACCCCCTGTTATTCTGCGGCGACGGCAGCCTCACACCGCAGCCGAACCAGTGAACCCTCGTACTCCTCTCCGCGCGGGCTTCCACTGCTGCGTCTTCCCCGGCTCCGCGTCGTCCCCTTCCTAGGCCTCGCCGTCGTCCAGACCACCGCCCTGGTGCTCTCGGCGCGGCGTGGTCAACATGGTCAACGACCGACTTCCATCGGAAGAGTACTGTACGTGGAGAGGCTGACAGCTGGGTCCAGGCGGCCGCAAGGAAGTGCCTCCTTATTACGCGCAAAATAATTATTCCTCCACCTGACAGCAGGGACCCACCGGACGGGCCACCTTATTTCGCGAAAAAAACGTTTCCCCCTGACTGCTGGGACCCACCGGACGGGCCAGCGTATTTCGCGAAAAAAACGTTCCCCCCGCTGTCAGCTCGGACCCACCGGAAGTGCCTCCTTATTACGCACAAAAAAATGAATACTCCCCCTGCTAGCTGGGACCCACCATGGTGGGAGGCTGACTTGTGGGCCTACTAAGTTGACTGGGACGGGGGCCTTTGTCAACTTTAGTCAATATGAACGATTCTAGCTCCAGTGACCGTACGATGTCCATCCAACGGCCGTAGTGCTTCTTCAACCTCTGGTCTTCTTGCTCCAGCCGCCCAAAGCAGCGCCGGTCGTGCCGCATGCTCCTGCCTCCCGTGGCCGGCTGTGCTGCCGCGGAGGCCTCACCGCCCCCTACTATTCCCACCGCTGGCCAGGCCCTGCGGCGACGGCAGCCTCACACCGCAGCCGAACCAGTGAACCCTCGTACTCCTCTCCGCGCGGGCTTCCACTGCCGCGTCTTCCCCGGCTCCCCGTCGTCCCCTTCCTAGGCCTCGCCGTCGTCCACCGCCCTGGTGCTCTCGGCGCGGCGTGGTCAACGTGGTCAAGGAACGACTTCCATCGGACGTGGACTGTACGTGGAGAGGCTGACAGCTGGGTCCACGGCCGCAGCAAGGAAGTGCCTCCTTATTACGCGGAAAATAATGATTCCTCCACCTGACAGCTGGGACCCACCGGACGGGCCACTGTATTTCGCGAAAAAAACGTTTCCCCCTGACTGCTGGGACCCACCAGCTACATCTTCGCACGCAAGGAAGTGCGTCCGGGCAAAAAAAATGATTCGCCCCCCTGACTGCTGGGACCCACCAGCTACATCTTCGCAGGCAAGGAAGTGCCTGACAGTCGGGACCCACCTGGTCGAAGCGTACGTAGCGTTGTCATTCTGGTCGCGAACGTGTACGTACATATATACTGGTGGATGTAGAGGCGCGCACGTGTCGTAGTAGAGGCGCGTACGTGTCGTAGTAGAGGCGCGCACGTAGCATGTACACGTACGTACAGCGGCCAGGGTGCAAGAAAGAAAATACGGCCACGTATGTGTACATACGGGCGGGGTCTCGAACGCCTACTCGCGCATACGTACGGCCAGGGCTCGTGTACATGGCTGGGTCGGAACGGAGAAACAGCGTCGTCGTCGTGTTCATGGGGAGGCAACGGAATGCGTCGTGTTCATGGGGAGGCAACGGAATGCGTCGTGTTCATCGGGAGGCAACGGAACGCGTGGGAGCCAACCGGCTGGGTCGGAACGGAATGCGTGGTCGTGTTCATCGGGAGGGCTTGGACGGAACAGGCGATGGAAACGAGGCCTGGCGTACCGCACAACGGAGGAAACGGACCTCCTACGTTCGGAACGGGGTCCTGTTGATCGGGAGGGGTCTGGCGTACCGCAAAACGGAGGAAACGGACCTCCTACGGTCGAAACGGGGGTCCTGTTGATCGGGAGGGGTGTGGCGTACCGCAAAACGGACGAAACGGACCTCCTACGGTCGAAACGGGGGTCCTGTTGATCGGGAGGGGTGTGGCGTACCGCAAAACGGACGAAACGGACCTCCTACGGTCGAAACGGGGGTCCTGTTCATCGGGAGGGGTGTGGCGTACCGCAAAACGGGACTCCACGGGATACTGTTCATCTCCACCGTCGACCTCCTCCAGCCTCCACGGGCTACCGTCGACCTCCTCCAGCCTCCACGGGCTCCTGTTCATTCCAGCCTCCACTGCGCGCTACTCCACCGGCTACTGTTCAACCACCCTCCACGGGAAACCCCTCCACCGTCTACTGTTCATCCAGCCCTCCACACCACGGGGTCCTGTTCAACCACCCCTCCACGGGCACCCTCCACCATCTACTGTTCATCCAGCCCTCCACACCACGGTCCTGTTCAACCCCCCCTCCACGGGCACCCTCCACCGTCTACTGGTCATTCCAGCCCTCCACGCACACCACGAGGTCCTGTTCATCCAGAGGCACGCCACCGCTCACTGTTCATCCAACCCCCCCCCCCGCAACGCTCACTGTTCATCCAATCGATCGGCTTTCAGTTAGCAGCAGTAGCGAAGAAATCGCTCGATCGGGTTCAGTTAACAGCCATCGATCGATCGCTTGGGTTCAGTACCGCGTAGCCTGCAGTGCAATCGCTCGGGTTCAGTTAGAGCCCAACGCCTCGCTCGGGTTCAGTTAGAGCCAATGCCTCGCACACACGCGCGTACGTGTACGAGAGAAACGTGCATCGCTCGGCCCCGACCTCCCACCGTAACCGGGAACTCCCCGAAATTTTCCTCCCCCTCGCATCTACCACGGTTTTTTCCGTCATGGACGGCCCAAAGAAGTCATGCGGCTGCGTCTCCGGCCCACCCAGGACGAAAAGCCCATTTTCTGTCATGATTTTTTGTCATAGAAGTAGGAGCCCACCACATCTATGATGATACCGGGTTTTGTCACAATTATCGTCATAGAAGTGTCATATGTATTACAGAAAAAAAATCGTTTGGCCCAAAATGTCACGGTTGTGTTTTTTTTTGTAGTGATACCAAATTAATGTATATATTTTCGTGATGTTATAGGACACCTACTCTCATAGCCATATAATATCTGTGTAAAAATGTTGGATTTACAAGGTGATCAATGATATAAATGTTGACTACCCACAGTTCATACATGATAGCCTAGTTAAAGGGGTGATTAGTGAATGTTTTTATTGACCGAAAACAATAGGAATTTCGTACAACGGACATTTTTGTGTTTTCATGTATATATGAGAAAATTACAAAGAGAAGTTTGGAAGGGAGCAATAGAAAAATAATAAGAGAGAAACAAGAATAATGACTTTCATGAGGAATGTATAAGCAATATCAAAAAGCTACTTGTCGGGCGACCGGTCAGGGTTCATGTCGGGCACATGCTTGTTGTATAGTACAAAGTTGGGTCATCTATTTTGGAACGGAGGGAGTAGATCTTATCCTTATCTTCTGTACGGACACCCATCATTCCCTCTCTTCCTCACGACTGTGCGCAAGATAGATTAGGAGCAGCATGACACAGAGACACGGCAATGCCCCTCGCAACTCTGCCTCATCACCACTCGCCCCGCACTCAGCAGTCAGCACCTCGCCCCCCTGGCGTCAGACTCACCGCCGTCACTGGTAGCAACAAATGTTACCTTGTAGCTTCCCAATCGTCGTTTGTAGCCTCCCGCCTACCGATTGCAGCCCCGCCACCGAAGGATTACAACACCACCAGAAATCTCCATCAGCGGTCGCGCTAGATGCAGCTCCACCAACCGTCTGTTGTAGCTCGTCGTTCGCGAGTTGTAGCACAGTCCTACAACGGTAGCAGCGCCTGGCCTCGTCGAGCGATGCTCCCGTGTATCCCCATTGCAACAAAGCCACTCAACAGTCGCAAGTCCCAACCACGCTGGACGCCATCGCCTGGTACGGTCGCCACCTTAACATTTTCACACGTCGGTTGCAGATTTTCCAGCTCGCCATCGAAGCATCCTCCTTTGATTCGCCACCTATCCCAGCAAAACCTTAGTCGGTCACAACAGAAGCTGTAGTTCATGGGCTCGTGGTTCCTATCTAGCCAGCACGATGCGTCCCTCTTGTTGCAGTGCGGCCGACCCTTCCAACTCACATGACGGACGACCAATCAGCGCCTGGTGGCGAGCAGGGGCGAAGGCTGCAGCACTGGTGCCCATCCCCTACGCATCGCAGGTGTTGATATCAACCTTGTGGGAGATGGGGAAAAATGAGGAGGAGGAGCTAGAGCTCACTGGGGCAACTAGGGGAGGTGCATCGGCTACGCACTACGTTAAGGGACAAAGGAGGTGGCAACGGGGCGAAGGCGCGCGATCGGCTCGAGGAGCACCGCGAGGATAGGAATGGAAATTTTAGTCAACGGGTATGAAGAAAGAGGACGAGGGGGTGAGGGGGAAGTGATGTGCTGGCCCGTCTAAGGGATACGTGTGTGTGAGAGGACCGAACATTAGTCTAGCACGGGGTGATTGTGGGATGCACAATTCATCCGATCCAACAGCCAGCATGCGATCGGCGCGAGCGCTGGCCGGTTGGCTGGAACAAATCGTTTACCTTACAATAATCCCAGCATTTGCTAGTGGATCCTATATGATGCCCGTGAGCGTCATACAGTCGTGGCGTCGCTGAAGCCATAGGCAAAATGGACCGGCCAATTCGGCGAATGTGCATTGCTTTTCTGGCTTTGTATTTTCCTCGTTCGTGACTAGAAGCTGGTTTTCTTTTATGTGCGGTTTTTTGTTCGGCTGTCTGTTTCGGCTTTTTCTTATTTATTATTTTTATTTTTATTTTTATCCTTTTCAAGTTTGTTTTTCTTTTCTTCAAATACACACTGTACTTGTTTAGTATACGGTGGCCATCTTTGAAATACACATTGAACATTTTTTAAATATAATAAACAGTTTCTGTTATATATATATTGAACATTTTTAATATATGATGAACCTTTTTTAAGTATATTATGAATATTTTTTTAATACATGCATAACAATTTTTAATATACGCTGAACATTTAATATATATGCACAGACAGTAAACCAATGGGAAACGTTTCGAGCCGGCAGACCGGCCGAACTTTCCGCCGGTTCGTACGCAACGCTGGCGCACGCGCCCACGAAAACAACCGTTCCCCGCGACCAAGTGTACATGGGTGGGCCCGCGCACGAAACTGCTTTTCTCCTATCCTCTTTTCTTCAACCCCCAGCCAGCGACGAAGTGCTACCACCGGCCGGCGAGATGTTGCAACACTGCTCTACCAGACGGCAAGGAGCACAGGAAGGGCGTGAGGCGGAGCTCGCCGCCGTCGGCCTCCATCCCGCGCGCTAGATCCTCGACGGCCTCGGCCACGGCCGGGAGCTATTGTTCCATCCCCTCCCCGCGCGGCCACCATGACCACCGCCGCGACGCACATTTTCTCGGAACTGAGCCGGTGAGCCTAGTAGATGTGGAGTGGCCACGGCGGAGCCTTGCATGATGGTTTGCTACGAGCGACTGTTATTTGGGGAGTGCACGCGATGCTGCTGTTCTGCCGCCCATGGCCGGTGCTGCCAATGGTGCCATATGCCGGCGAACCAGCAGAAGCCGACGTGCTGCACGGGAATGCTTCAACCGGCTACGACGAAGCTGTTAACGGCACTGGTCGAAGCTACAACCAGAGACATAAATTGCTACATGCGCCATTATTTTTGCAGGGACAAGATAAAACAGGTGTTACAACCGGTGCACATAGGAGCTACAACCGTCAAAGCCAAATGCTACGACCGGTGACAATTTTTGCTGGAACCAGAGACAGAATGAGTTACGATGGACATGCATCAGAGCTGCAACCAGTACTGAAAAATGCTACATCCGGCAACCAAAAAAGCTACATCCGGCTTTAGAAAAAACTTCAACTTGATATGGGGTAGCTCGAGGTCGGCCACCGCGCAGCGCAAAAAGCTGCAACCGGTGACGAGAAAAGCCACAACCCGCTTCTAGAAAAGCTTCAAACAGAAAACGGCTAACTAGCAATGGCGGCCGGCGAAGATGAAGCTGTGTGGCAGTGCTACAATGGGCGCATGGCGAGCTACGACACGGCCGATGGTGATGCTGGAACCATCACCTGGATATGCTACATTGTTTTTGTGTTGGAACCGGCATTTTTCTTTTTGCTACGACCATGTGACATTTTTACTTCAACCATGTGGATTTTTGCTACTACCGTCCACAGTTTTTGCTACATCCATTTTCTCACAACGGCCAGATGCCGGTGGTGGGTTTCCGTGAATTCCCACGGCGAGATCCAGCACGGGGGGCAGGGGCGGATGCTGCAACCGGTCGCCGGCGAGCTGCTACGGGCTCGCGGCGGGCTGCAACCTCGACCGACCATAACCATGGCCGCACGCTGCTGCATCCATGCACTACAAGAAATATGTCAACTAGTGACCTTCTGTCAGTGACCCTGGAAGAATTGGTCATAGATCTATGACCATTTCAGACCAATTGGTCAAAAGCTGTTCGGGGGGCTCCAAACCCTAAACTATAATGACCATTTTGGTCAGAAAGGTCGTAATTTCCTTACACGAAATGGTTATAAAGCAGATAGCACTGGTTCGCTGCCTTATTTCTAGCTGATCATGACCAATATATATGGTCATAACCTTGTAAATTGTGGTGGGTTGCTATGACTAGGCGCCACCTCATCAGTTTTGCCTATGTGTCATGTCCATGTGGCAGTTTTGCCCTAGGTTGTGAAGCAACCTATATTTCCGTCATTCCCAAAATTCCCAAAAAAATCTCATAAATTCTTTCGGTCATATGTTCGTGAAATATGTAAAAAACCTTCCTTGCCTAGTTCAAAAATAATTCAAAAATATTCATTTTCCTATTTTGTTCAGAAAAACACTTTGTGAAGGAAGTACCACTTTGGCATGTCCAAATGGTATCCATTTTCTATGGTGCTTTCCTATGCCCAAATAACCATCCTCCACCAAATGCCAGCTCAATCCATTCATTATTTTGAGCCCAGCTTCAACATTCGTATTTATGTCCAGTGTGGTACTTTGCAAAGCAAGTACCACCTAGGCTCCTCCTTTTGAGCTGAAAATTTGTGAAGATGGTCTTCTTAGTAACTAATCATCCTCAGCCAAAACTCACGCCCATTAGCCATGTGCATTTCCCGTACCACTAATCAAACACTTGGCTGCTTATTCATGTTTGAGCATCGATCGGTCTCCTCGTGAGAATCTTATGTTGTGATTTTCTTCCTAGCACCTACCTGGGGAGTGCCCAACCCACTAGACATGCCTAGGCCGCCCCGAACACATGGCAACGGCACAATCACACGGTGACCACGCGGCGGGCATGCGAGTTTACGCGCTCTAGAGTTGGGGCCCTCGGCCACCGTACAAACCTCAACGTATCGCCACCAAACCATGTATTTATGATCAAATATGTATTTATGTACCTATAAATGATTTTTGGAAAAAATAAAGATCAAACTATGAGGCAGCTGCAGTTCAAATTTGACCCGCTTCCAACTGAATCGGCGGGAATTTGTCTTTTTTACCAGAGGTGGATCAAAACTTTTGAGACCCAACCATTTTGTCAATTGTGCATTAAATATGGCCTAGTATTTTATAAAATTGATTTGGTCCAATTTTGCAACAAATATATGGTAGGTCCTTCACAAAAAAACTCATTTCAGGCACTCGGAAAATGGAAAATGAATTTTCCGTGCAAAGAAAATGTAAACTCCCTTAGGTAACATTGTTTGGAATTCCAAGATGCACCATTGTGCACAATATGAGATCATTTGAACAAACTATGCCATGAATGTGGCCATAAGATTGATCATTTGGCTTGAAAGCCATGAATCTTCACGCACGATAGCTCGTTTCTGAGAACACTTTTTTAAAATGATTGCCGTATGAAAGATCGTGGATGTCGCCTAGAGGGGGGGTGAATAGGCGCTTTAAAATAGTTACGGTTTAGGCTTGAACAAATGCGAAATAAACCTAGCGGTTAATTTGTCAAGCACAAAACCTACAACAACTAGGCTCACCTATGTGCACCAACAACTTATGCTAAGCAAGATAAACTACTAGGTGATAGCAAGATATATGACAAGAAGCAATATGGCTATCACAAAGTAAAGTGCATAAGTAAAGAGCTCGGATAAGAGATAACCGAGGCACGCGGAGACGACGATGTATCCCGAAGTTCACACCCTTGCGGATGCTAATCTCCGTTTGGAGCGGTGTGGAGGCACAATGCTCCCCAAGAAGCCACTAGGGCCACCGTAATCTCCTCACGCCCTCGCACAATGCAAGATGCCGTGATTCCACTAAGGGACCCTTGAGGGCGGTCACCGAACCCGTACAAATGGCAACCCTTGGGGGCGGTCACCGAACCCGTACACTTTGGCAACCCTTGGGGGCGGTCACCGGTACCCGTCAAATTCCTCGGGGCGATCTCCACAACCTAATTGGAGACCCCGACGCTTGTCCGGAGCTTTACACCACAATGATTGAGCTCCGAACACCACCAACCGTCTAGGGCGCCCAAGCACCCAAGAGGAACAAGCTCAAGGGCACCAAGCACCCAAGAGTAATAAGCTTCTCAACTTGTAACTTCCACGTATCACCGTGGAGGACTCAAACCGATGCACCAAATGCAATGGCAAGGGCACACGGAGTGCCCAAGTCCTTCTCTCTCAGATCCCACTGAAGCAACTAATGCTAGGGAAGAAAAAGAGAGGAAGAACAAGAAGGAGAACACCAAGAACTCCAAGATCTAGATCCAAGGGGTTCCCCTCACATAGAGGAGAAAGTGATTGGTGGAAATGTGGATCTAGATCTCCTCTCTCTTTTCCCTCAAAAACTAGCAAGAATCCATGGAGGGATTGAGAGTTAGCAAGCTCGAAGAAGGTCAACAATGGGGGAAGAACACGAGCTCAAGAGATAAGGTTCATTGGGGAAGAAGACCTCCTTATATAGTGGGGGGAACAATCCAACCGTTACCCCCACTTCAGCCCCGCAGAGAGCGGTACTACCGCTTGGCAAGCGGTACTACCGCTTGCCCCTATAAGCGGTACTACCGCTCCCCCTCGCGGTACTGCCGCTGGGCCCAGAGCGGTACTACCGCGGTGGCAGGGCGGTACTACCGCATACGAGCGGTACAACGGCCCCCACTGCCGTGGCCAGTACCGTAAAACCCGACACGAAAAAGGACCCCTCGAATCGAGGCGGTACTAGCACGAGACCGCAGCGGTACTACGGCTGGGGGCTACCAGCGGTACTACCGCTCAGGAGCGGTACTACTGCTCTAGAGCGGTACTACCGCTTGTAGCACCCAAGCGGTACTACCGCTCCGGCCCACGGTACTACCGCTAGGAAACCAAAACTGCCATAACTTCTGCATATGAGCTCCGAATTGAGCAAACTCAAGCTTGTTGGTTATAGTAAGAAGAGGCAGGGGAGGTATGCCAACAAATAGAGGAGTGAAACCTCCAACTGAGAAGAACCGGCATAACCTCCAACATCGAAAACATCATAGAAGATGCGAGTGAACTCCGTTTTCGATGAACTCGAGCTTGTCATCAACATGACCATAAGCTCCAAAACTCACAAAGAGAAGAACCAAACAAGAACCAATAAAGATGATGCAAGGATGCAATGGTTTGAGCTCTCTATGAACGATACGATCAAGCTACTCATCGAGAGCCCGCCTTGATAGTACGGCAATCGATCCTATAACCCGGTCTCCCACCTACCATCATGAGACCGGTAAAATAGAAAACCTATCAAGAGCAAACCTTTGCCTTGCACATGGTCCACTTGAGCTAGATGATGACGATCTTGACTCCCTCAAGTTGGACCACCTTTCTTGGTTGCGTTGGCTCAATGAAGACTAGTTGATTGCTCCCCCATGCTCCACTATGAGTGAGCCACTCTTCCGCACATCTTCACAAGTCCATTGTCACCACAATGGACGGCAAGCTTCAAGCATTTGATCTCTTCATGATGCTTCACTTGAACTTGCACACCGCAACATCTTCACAAGTCCATTGTCACCACAATAGACGGCAAGCTTCAAGCATTTGATCTCTTCATGAAGCTTCACTTGAACTTGCACACCGCAACCTAACCCCACCAAGAACTCTCACGAAGATCATGGGTTAGTACACAAAGCGTAATTGACAATGCTCACCACACCATGGGATCGCTTGATCCCTCTCGGTACATCTTCTACGCTTTGTGAGTTGATCAAGTTAATTCACTCTTGACTTAGTCTTGATCAACCATGAATCTTTTCAACTCTCTTCATTTGGATGATGTCTTGAAGAAATACATGAATGATCACACAATCTTCTTCTCCAAGACATGCTTGCAATAAGCTCAACTCTCACATGACCAATCTTTGGATAATTCCTTAATAACACCTTGGCCACAACATAAACTCCTTGAAACCAACACATGAACTTCAAGAAATGCCTATGGACAAATCCTTCAAATATAACTCAAGGCAACCATTAGTCCATAGAGATTGTCATCAATTACCAAAACCAAACATGGGGGCACCGCATGTTCTTTCACCGTATTACAAGTTTATTATTTTTCCTGGAAACTTGGTCACATATAATGACACAATGCGAAGGTTTTCCAATTTTTTGAATTTTTTTGAATTTTTTATGCCCGTTTCAAAATGCGGTCAAAACGACGGGCTTGACAGTTCCTAGCTAGTGGTTGAATCTTGGAAAACTTTTGATGTTTCTCTGATTAAATAGATACTTATGTACCTAGAAATGATTTTTGGAAAAAATAAAGAGCAAACTATGATGTAGCCACGGTTCAAATTTGACCCGCTTCCAGCTGAATCGGCGGGAATTTGTCTTTTTCACGAGAGGTGGATCAAAACTTTTGACACCCAACCATTTGGTTAATTGTGCATTAAATATGGCCTAGTATTTTATAAAATTAATTTGGTCCAATTTTGCAATAAATATATTGTAGGCCCTTCACAAAAAAACTCATTTCGGGCACTCGAAAAATGGAAAATGAATTTTCCGTGCAAAGAAAATGAAAAATCCCTTAGGCAACATTGTTTGGAATTCCAAGATGCACCCTTGTGCACAATATGAGATCATTTGAACAAACTATGCCATAAATGTGGCCATAAGATTGATCATTTGACTTGAAAGGCATGAATCTTCACGCATGATAGCTCATTTCTAAGAACATTTTTTTTAAATAATTGCCTTATTACAAGTTTATTATTTTTCCTGGAAGCTTGGTCACATATAATGACACAATGCGAAGGTTTTCCAATTTTTTGATTTTTTTTGAATTTTTTATACCCGTTTCAAAATGCGGTCAAAACGACGGGCTTGACAGTTCCTAGCTAGTGGTTGAATTTTGGAAAACTTTTGATGTTTCTCTGATTAAATAGATACTTATGTACCTAGAAATGATTTTTGGAAAAAATAAAGAGCAAACTATGAGGTAGCCACAGTTCAAATTTGACCCGCTTCCAACTGAATCAACAGGAATTTGTCTTTTTTACGAGAGGTGGATAAAAGATTTTGACACCCAACCATTTGGTCAATTGTGCATTAAATATGGCCTAGTATTTTATAAATTTGATTTGGTCCAATTTTGCAATAAATATATTGTAGGTCCTTCACAAAAAAACTCATTTCGGGCACTCGGAAAATAGAAAATGATTTTTCCTTCCAAAGAAAATGAAAACCTCCTTAGGCAACATTGTTTGCCATTCCAATATGCACCCTTGTGCACAATATGAGACCATTTTTTGAATTTTTTTCATGTGTAAAAGTAGAAGAAAAATAAAACAAAAAACACAAATCACATATACTCTCTTCCCATTGGTGGAGTTGGTTTGACATGGATCGATGACATGGCGCTCATCCATCCATCCATCACCCCACATCCATCCATCTATCTATAGAAAAAAATTAAAAACGAAATGAAAAGGGAAACCCCACGGCCCCACCCACCCTGATCCCATCCCTCCCTCTCGTCTCCCACCCACCCCGATCCCATCCCACCCTCGTCTCCCTCCCAAGCCCTACCCGCCGCCGCGCCGCCCACCGACCGCCCCGCCGTCCCGCCGTCCTTGGCCTCCCCCACGCCCTACTTCTCGCGGTCTCCTACGCTGCACCGCCACCAACCGCCCCCGTCTCCCTCACCTCGCCGCCAGCCACGACCTCCGCCCTCCCCTCCCCTCCTCTCATCAGAAGAGATCCGATCCCCCACGCCCTCCTCCTCTCGCCCCTCCCCTTCCCTCACCAGAAGGGAGAGAAGAACCCGAGGGTGGGATATCCAACGCGATCCACCCTCGGTCTCCGCTGCCTCGGCCTCGCGCCTCGCCGGAGCAGCTCCGCCGTCGACCGAAGTCCCGCAGGTCGACGTGTTCCCCCGCTCTTCTTCCTCCCTCTGTTTGTGTTTCCCTTTTTTCTCTCTCAAGTCTCAATCCCCACTGTACTTCTCTGTGCAAGGAGGCCGCCATGGACGCCTGAGGTCCTCCGCTCCGACCCACACCCCGGCGGCCTTGCCGACGTCTTTGCCGAGGTGAGCCGCAACCTCGATGGAGGTCCGGCTTCCGGATCCGAGCCGCAGACACCCACCTGTTGTTTTCGTCTGCTTCCGCTCCTACTCCGTCGTTCTCACGCGACCATCTTGACTCCCTCCCGCACGCACGAGCAGCAGGAAGATGCAGTTCTTCGTCAAGACCTCACAGGTGCGTCGCCGGCCCCGCCGCCCTCCCCCTCCCGATCCTGTACCCGCTGATTGGTCTGGTTTGATTTTGCTGGGCCGATGTGCCCAGTAAATCGTTGATGTGTGCTGCTTGGCGTGCTGTTTGTGCGCATGTTCATTAGGATTCAGCTTGCGCTGCGTTTTTGAGGCAGGCTATGTTCAGGTTTCTTGGCAGGGAAATTATTTGGTGAAGTTTGGATTGCTCGAATCAGGCTAACGTATGCCCCTGTGTTAGGACACAGGGACGAACGTATAGATGATCAGTCCACATCTACAGATGTAGATGCCTGTTAGGATGTGGAGTAGAGTATTCTCAGAGCCTAACTGCTCCACTAGCCAGCCACTGTTGGTACCGGATGGATAGCAGCAGTATCATACAGTATATGGAATAGGATTCAGTGTACATGTTAAAATAGAACATGTCCGTACGACGCAAGCTCAAGATACTACTACTACTAGTGACAATATAGCTGTATAGTAGTGTGGATCAAGGTATGTTTATGCAATTCTGCTGTCGACATTATTTTATTTTCATTCATCGAAAAGGAGAGGTGCTGCCGGCTGCTATGCTAGTGTGCAGTGCACATGCTGGAGATGCAGATGCATTGGGGGTGTCTGTGTGAAGAATATTCCCAGCGATCGGTCGACAACGCAACCTGACATGCGTGAAAACTTACTTGAGCAACACGCCCTTCTGTCGTTTATGTAAGATTCCACCGTGATTGGCTCTTAAAAGCACCACCCTGCACTAGTTGCTGCTGTTCTACTTCGCATTGACTCGAGACACGCAATGTCACATAATGCTGCTGCTGTGCTTGGTATTTGGTGGATTATAGAACATAACTGAACCAACAGTTGAGGCTGCGTTTGGTGGATTATAGAACATACCTGCTAACTTGCCGTAGATCACATTCGTATAGCAGGAGAAAATTGTTGCGTGAAGAGTAGAATATCTTGCATCGACCGGTGAAGTTACACATAAATAAATATTCTAGGACATGATTTGAACTTGTAAAGGCGTACGGAGAGCACCGAACTGTCATTTATATACCACACGACGTTCCTGTTCAAAAAGTAGGACGGTAGCTTCAGGTTTGTATATAAAGCATCTATGTCCAGTTTGATGATGTGTGTTGTTTGTTTCTTACTAGCAGCTGTGGATACTGTGGCTACACATTGAACTTGAGCTCCTCAACACGGAACACGGCCAACATTGGATCCAAGTACGGGAAGCAGATCAGGAAAGGCGTCATCTCATTCTTTGTGATTTTTTGTATTGTGTGCCTTGAAAAGCATGGTTACAACCATTCCTAATTTTTTGTTCTTGTTCGATTTGGATTTGGATGCAGCAGGTGCTCTGCTCTTGCGCACGTTTGGTGGCGTCTCCGGCACAACCGTGCTTCTTGAGGCGACCGGCGTGATGGCGGTGTGTATGGCGGCGACCACAAGCTCTCCGGTGAGCGGCTCCCTCTCCTACCCCTAGTTCTCTTTTCTACTCCTATAGCATTGCTCTGTTGGTTTAGAACACTAGCAATAGGAGTAGTAAAAGCTTACTGATGTAGGAGTAGTGAAAGCTTCATGGTTGATCCTGATTGCTGAACATGGGAGATGTATCTTCTTTTGTGTATCAATTGCATAGCAGTACTATGTAATGGAACAGTCTATGTACTGTTATGTTTAGGTTAGGTTGAAGTGATTGGTAGGCCTTTGTTAAGAAGCGAGCTTCTTTAAATTTCCGTAGTTATTTGCACTATATTCCACGCAAACCTCATGTGAATCTGTGATCGTATCCATAGACCAGTGAATTTATTGCACTATTTGCTTGCTGTGAAGTATCCAGTATTTGTTACATTATGTCTTTAAGTAGTAAAATTGAGAATGGCAATCAAAATTCTTCAACTGAACTGCTCTTTCATTGTACCACAAAATACTAAAGTTTTGCTATGTATAACACTGCTAAATGTGTTTTTGTGTATATAGAATTGCATTCATTTCCTCTTCTTTCAGTAGTTACATAGCTTGAGGTCTGTGTATTCTTTTGAATAGGATGTACTGTTCTATGCAGAAGATCTGATTTGCACAAACATAGTTATCTGCGTGTCTTGCCTGACTTGGTATTTGTTATATCCTGTTGGTTGAATGGATGGTGGTGCCACTACAGTGGTAACAGTGGTAGTTTATTCAGGTTGCTGTGAGGTTAATCCCTTTGGCAACATTCTTTGAGAATTTTGTAATGCCTCCTTTGGGGTGCTGATACACTATTACACAAGTTCTATGGTATATGAGTTGTTGTTGTTGCTGCAAGCATTGATACAATATGTCATGTGCAGGGAGGTCCGCATCTGAGTCTCGGCCATCCTCCACAGCAAGGAGCTGGGCTAAGGGAGCTAGCAGCGCTACTGGTTTCTCGAGGCCGGATCGTGTAAGATGGTGCACCACGGCGTGCGGCGGCCTATTCTGTCGTAGTGGTATTGTGTATAGTCTCATCCAGCACTGAGTATCAATATGTTGTTTTAATCCTGATGATGTTGTAGCATAAAGTGGTTACTTGTCTGATGCACATTGTTCTTTGCAGGGTTATAATGATATTTCCAAGGAAATATACTGACCCTGATGTGGCTAAGGTGCCCATTTGCCCTTTCTGAAACAATTTTACTCTGTTTTGTGTTCTTCCTGTATGTCCAGTTTCACATTGCTGGTGTTTCATGCCATATTCATCAATCCTGCTCACATTGCTGTTGTTTTTTCAATAGCAAATAAATAAATAAAGTAAATGTACTATATCTTGGTATTCTAGAACTTCAGTGCCTCATAGAAGTTGCTTTATGTACTGCTTTAGCTTGCAAACCTGATGATTTTTTGTCTGTTCTCATTTCTTAAGTTTGAAATGTTTCAAACCTGATGATAAAGTAAATGTACTATTTCTTAAGTTTCTTTAGTTTGCTGCTGACATGTGGAGGAGAAAGCCACAGGAAGCACCATCTCAATGGTTCGGCCTTAGTGCTTGCTGCTGACATTTTGTTGCTATTGTTCTGCTAGCCATTCTGCTGACATTTTGCAGGTGACGCGCAGCCCCCAGGGAGCTCCGCATCCAAGTTTAGTGTAGGGTATTTCTGTTTTAATTTTCTTTGTCATATAATAGTTTTGTTTGGCACTTACTGTTCCCGGGATGTAAAGATATGTATTGCTGGAATGAATGGTTGTAATATAATAACATTGCACGTTGCTTTGAAAATGCATCAGAACTGGGCTAGGCCCAAGATAGCTTGTGGTGTGATGAGTTGTAATGTCTATGGCATAGTAAATTTTTTTTGGATTGGATTAATTTTTTCGGAGCTGGGCTAGGCCCAAGTTATATTGGATAATTATTTTTGAGGGAAAAACATGAGAGGCCCAGCAAAGAAATGACCCAGAAAAATACATGATCAAAAAGAAAATCTGCTGTTAAAAGGGCCACGCAAAGAAATCAATAGGGCTGAATTGTTGGGTCAGACCCATGTAGCTAATAAAAGCACAGGAAAAAAATACATTAAAAAGGCCGAATTGTTGGGCTAGGCCCATGTAGAAAATCGAATTGGACCAGGCTGATTCTTGTGCCACATCAGATTGCCACGTCGGATGCCTATGTGGCCTGGGGAGGCTGCTAGTGACCAAAACAAAACACTAGGCATATTTTGGTCGTAAACGTCTACGACCTTCTCACAGAGAAGGTCGTTAATTTCAGTTTACGACTGCCAGCTTTTGACCTTCTGTTTTTGGTCACAAAAAGGTCGCAAATGAAAAACAATGACCTTTTAGTGACCAATAGTAAAGGTCACAAGTTGACATATTTCTTGTAGTGATGGAGGTTTCAGAAACACACGAAGACGACATAGGTGAGTGCGGGCGACCAGCGGCGAGGGCGGCGACCGTAGGTGACCGACGGCGAGGGCGACCTGCGGTGAGGAGGCGAGGCGAGGCGGTTGGCGCGTGTTGGGGCGTCGACGCGAACGAAGGGGCCCGTCCTTTTCCCGTGCGGGAGGTTGAAGAAGGAGGTGAGGGGAGGAACGGATCTAACGGTGCACGGGACCAGATCTGACAGCTGGGGCTGGACCGGCCCAGCCGTTGGGCCGGTGCGCCGGCGCAGATCACTGCCCTAAACCAATTGGCGTCATACAGGAGGAGAGTCCAAACAACCATTTTCTCATCGGCCATTGTGCTCTGATTGGCCGGATTAAGTGGCTTGTCCCCGCGAGGTCCAGTATGCTTATAAAGAAACTAAATGTGACACATTCGCGGTGGTGCCCCTTTGTCTCGCGCTCAGCGAGACAGAGGGGAACCCTCGCTGAAGGGTGCCACGAATTGGGCCAACCCAGGCGCGTGGGAAACAACGGCCTCTGTTTTGTTTTTTTCATGTTTTTTGTTTTCATTTCTTGCTTTCTTATTTTAATTTTGTTTATACTTCCAAATATTCTAAATTAATATATTTTAAAAATCACCCTACATAAAAACATTTGAAAAATATTGACCAAGCATTTGAAAAATGTTAAATGTTTATAGAGAAAATGTTTATCACGTATACACATAATGTATATAAAAAATGTGTATGAAACCATTTAATTATCTATTTTTTCTAAAATTAATCAAGCATTTGAAAAAATGTTGGACAAGTTTTTGAAAAATGTTAAGCAAGCATTTGGAAAATATTACATGTGTATAGAATTATTTTTTAAAGTGTATTAAAAATAATGATTTTTCTATCATGTATATGAAAATGTTAATCAAGCATTTTTTTTAATATTTGAATTTATTTAAATGTGTATTGAAAAAATGTTCACTATGTATGAAAATGATGAAAAAATTATATATGTATATATATATATTAATCAATTTTAAAAAAATATTTAACAAGTATTTAAAAAATATGAATCAAGCATTTAAAAAATATTAAATGTGTTTAAAAAAAGTTGAGCATGCGTTCAAAATGTTAATATTGCATTTAAAAAATGTTAATCAAGCATTTTAAAAATGTTAAATGTGCATAGGAGTAATGTTGACCATGTATTAGAAAATGTTAATCTTGAATGTAAAAAAATGTTAATCAAGCATTCGAAAAATTTTAAATGTGTATATAGGAAAAACAAATTGACATGTATTCAAAAAATGTTAATATTGTATTTAAAAAATGTTAATCAAGTGTTTGAAAAATGTTAAAATTTGTATAAAAAATATTGACTATGTATTAGAAAATCTTAAATCGGTATTGGAAAAAATGTGAAACGTGTTTTAGAAAAAATGTTGTTCACATATACAAAAAATGTAGAATGAAAACCAAAAAATTAAATCCGAAGAAGAAACAAAATAAACCGAAGAAACAAGTGCAAAAAGAATGAAAAAACCAAAAAACTGAAGAAGAAAAAAGAAAAGAAATAAAAGAGAAGGAAAAAAATTGAGAACCAAGAAAAGAGACAAAAAACAGAAGAAGAAAAAGAAGAAACTGAATGTGTAAGGCTCTTTTCCTTTTAAGTAGGTCGCGCCCTATGTATTATACACGGAAGCGATGTTGGCGTTGGGGCTAACTGTGCTGCGAAGCAACAACGAGATCCCAGGATTGGTCCCTCGCGCGCACCCATTTGCAGTACGATATCATGCTAGCCCTATTCATCACTTCACCTATTTATATTCATATATAAACACTAAAAACTATCTATTTATTTTTGTGTGGACCCTTTTGTTTCTTTTCTTGGAATTTTATTGCCCCATCTGAACTGGTACAAGAGCGTAACAACAAAGGGACCTCCATCCAGTGAATAATTCCAGAGGGAACATAAGGACTTTTAAAGCAGTTGTCGCTCGTTTTGTTCCTGTAGGCCTGGATGTGCGATGTGACGATAGATTGGTAGTGCTTCTGGTTCCGGCCTGAATTCGTGGCTGCGAATGATGTGCCAATGTGTATTGCATGAACCGGCCGACATAGTAGGCTTGTAGTTGCTGTCGCCCTATACCTGAAAGCTCTCTTTCAATCTTCATGCTCATGGTGGTTGGTAGTTTATCGGCTGAGTAGGGCCTACTGCCGAACGGGTCTACAGACTCGGGAGCCAGCGAAGCCCCCAAAGTGAAAGTAGTGGTAAGCCATTTCATCCGGAATCATCATGATTTAGAAAAGTGGGAAACGGCCTGGTCTAGTTAAAGTAGTGGTTCTTCTTAAGGAAGGGAACGAATGCACAAAATAATTCAGAAATTACAAAAAATTCAAAAAATGCCGATACTTTTTTGAAAACAAATATGATTGAGTACTGTACTCATATAAAAAGTTTCGACAAAGAGTATCTTGCATGGCTTTCTTGGCCAAAAAAACAAATCAAACGCTATATATACAAGTTACTGATTTTTTTTGCGGATGAATACAACTTATTGTTCACAGTATTTGTCTTCGGAAGTTTATTTTGTTGCCTTGAAGTCCACACAAGTTATTAGTCGGTGAAAGTTCTTATAGGAGTGCAATACTTGATAATACTTCATCCTCGCGTCGCACGCGGGATTTGAAGCAGTCTGGCCTTACACGCGCTACCGGCAAGCCACTGCATCAGATTCCTTTGGTTGTACTAGCGGTCATTCACTATAAAGTTGCAAGGTGGAGTAGTATCAACATCTAGCCTTGCAAAACAAATGAGATGCCTCGCAAGATTTTGATGTTGACCAAGACCCAAAGTAGCAATGCCAAATGATTTTCGGAGGCAACAACTTCCAAAATTATGGATCCTTACAATGCCTGATGAATTGGTTGTGCCAAGCTGCAGGGTAATTCTTCCATGTTCGGTGTAACAATCAACACTCCCTTGCATATGAGGTCAGTCTTTTGCTTCATGCATCGCTAGAAGCATGGTTTGTCCTCAGCATTGGGTGCTCGCATATGATATTCTACATAAACCTTCACCACCGTTTTAGCAAACACTTTTGTGCACTTGACGATTGCATCTTTGATCATTCATGGAGTGTCATCCATTGAATCTACAAAAGAGCCATATGCAAGCATCCAAAGTGCTGCGACAACCTTCTCAAATTTAGAAAAGCCCAGGAGACTGCCGGCATTCTCCGTTGTTGGAAGAAAGGTTCAATAACTTCCATGTCATCAGCAATTCGACGAAATAGTCATTCGGTCATGCAAAAGGGTCGTTGGAACACATACCGCGGGAAGGTACTACATGGCACAAAAAGTAATCTTGCATCAATCGGCTGCTAACTATTCAGCAACCATCAATATGACCATGTCTTCTTCTGTGCCAAGCATTTCACTCTCGAAGTAAGAGCTCGAATCCAAGGACGAATCATCGAAAAGCATAAGCTCCACCATCGAATCCATCTACAAAATAATGTGAAGTGTATGTCATCTACACGAATCTATAAGCCCCTGAACTAAATCAACAAGAAAAGATTGGGAAAAATACCTCGAGGTCGCGTGGTGGGGCAGTCGGACAGTGGGTAGAAGGTGTGAGGCTACTACGAAGCATGGGAGGTCCGAGAATGGCTCAGCGGAGGCCACAACCTAGTTCTTGATGTGTGGCTGGTTATTTGGCTTTGATTTCCAAGTGACTTCTTGTGACAGCTATATTGGTGGTCGCAAGGTGAAATCGGTGTCGCTTGCTCAAGAAGATGTTGGGGAACGTAGCATGCAATTTCAAAATATTCCTACACTCACGCAAGATCTATCTAGGAGAGATGCATAGCAACGAGACGGGAAGAGTCTGTCCACGTACCCTCGTAGACCGGAAGCGGAAGCGTTAGGTTAAGGCGGTTGATGTAGTCAAACGTCTTCACGATCCAACCGATCCAAGTACCAAACGTATGGCACCTCCGTGTTCAGCACACGTTCAGCTCGATGACGTCCCTCGAACTCTTGATCCAGTAGAGGGTCGAGGGAGAGTTCCGTAAGCACGACGGCGTGGCGACGGTGATGGTGATGTGATCCGGGCAGGGCTTCGCCTAAGCACTACGACGCTATGACCGGAGGAGTAATCTGTGGAGGGGGCCACCGCACACGGCTAAGAGAATAACTGTTGTGCCTTTGGGGTGCCCCCCGCCCCCGTATATAAAGGAGGGGAGGATGAGGCCGGCAGCCAGGAGGGGCGCGCCAAGGGGGAGTCCTACTAGGACTCCTAGTCCTAGTAGGATTCGCCCCCCACCCCTTTTCCTTTCTCCACCGGTGTAGGATCGAAAGTATGTCTAGAGGGGGGTGATTAGACTACTTGACCAAATAAGAATCTAGCCTTTTCCCAACTTTAAGTCTTGGAAGATTTTAGCAACTTAGCACAAGTCAAGCAATCAACCTACACATGCAAATCTAAGAGTATAACAGCGGAATGTAAAACATTTGCATATGAAGGTAAAGGGAGGAGTTTGGAAGGAGCAAACGCAATGTAGACATAGAGATTTTTGGCGTGGTTCCGATAGGTGGTGCTATCGTACATCCACCTTGATGGAGACTTCAACCCACGAAGGGTAACGGTTGCGCGAGTCCATGGAGGGCTCCACCCACGAAGGGTCCACGAAGAAGCAACCTTGTCTATCCCACCATGGCCATCTCCCACGAAGGCCTTGCCTCACTAGGGTAGATCTTTACGAAGTAGGCGATCTCCTTGCCCGTACAAACTCCTTGGTTCAACTCCACAATCTTGTCGGAGGCTCCCAAGTGACACCTAACCAATCTAGGAGACACCACTCTCCAAAAGGTAATAGATGGTGTGTTGATGATGAACTCCTTGCTCTTGTGCTTCAAATGATAGTCTCCCCAACACTCAACTCTCTCTCACAGATTTGGATTCTGGTGGAAAGATGATTTGAGTGGCAAGCAACTTGGGGAAGGCTAGAGATCAAGATTCTTGTGGTTGGAATGGAATATCTTGGTCTCAACACATGAGTAGGTAGTTCTCTCTCAGAAAATGTATGATGTAACTGTAGGCCCGTTCTGATGGCTCTCTCCACGAATGAAGAGTGGGTGGAGGGGTATAAATAGCCTCCACACAAAATCTAACTGTTACACACAATTTACCAAACTGGGTGGGAACGAATTATGAAACTCGGTCAGACCGATTTAGTTCAAAATGTGAACGTTGGGATTTTCGGTGGGACCGATTTCATTAGGGTTAGGGCATAACGTAATCTCGGTGAGACCGATCACATAAACTTGGTAGGACCGATTTCTGTAATAGGCAAATAGAGAGTTGGTCAGGCAAACTCGGTGGGACCGAATCGCTCATTTCGGTGAGACCGAAACGTTACGAAAGGGAGACAGAGAGTTTGCATTGTGAAATCGGTGGGACCAATCGCTCATCTCAGTTGGACCGAAACGTTACGAAGGGAAACAGAGAGTTTGCAATCCCATCTCGGTCAGACCGAGATCCCTATCGGTGAGACCGAAGTGACTAGGATTTCTGACAGTGGCTATGTCAAGTGAACTCGGTGGCGCCGGATAGATAATTTCGGTGGGACCGAGTTTGACTTTTGGTTTGGGACATATGTGGATATGAGAAAGTGGTTGAGGGCTTTGGAGCATATCACTAAGCACTTTGAGCAAGCAAGCCATTAAGCAACACCTCATCCCCTTTTAATAGTATTGACTTTTCCTATGGACTCAATGTGATCTTGGATCACTAAAATGAAAATGTAGAGTCTTGAGCTTGAGCCAATTTGTGTCATTTGCATTTTGAGGGGTCCACATTCCTAATCCATGCCATCCAATCATTGAACTTTCTGAAATGATCATCTTGAAATAACATTAGTTCAATGAGCTATATGTTGTTAGGAATTACCAAAACCACCCAGGGATAGTTGCACTTTCAATCTCCCCCTTTTTGGTAATTGATGACAACATATAGATCAAAGCTTCGACAAATGATAATAAGATTGAAATACATCGTCGCTTTGAGAAGTATGTGATAAGCAAGAGATCCCCCTAAATTTGTGCATTATTTAAAATTTGCTTTTGAATGCAAATGCACAATCGATTAGGATCATGGGTTACTCTTCCATGTCACATACATCTTGGTGGAGCACTCAAAATGATAGAAAGTAGAAGCATGCACTCATCACCAAGCAAAGTGAATGATCATATATGAGATATAAAAGATAACGTCATTCAAGCATAAGCATTAAGGTAGAATATGATCAAACACATGATCATACAAGTATCTCACACACAAACATAAAGAGTATTAAACAAGCACACACAAAAGTATCAACCAAGTATCAAAAGACCAAAGAAGCAAAACACTCTCTCTCGAAGCTTATGATCTATACATTTCTCCCCCTTTGGCAACAAGTTACCAAAAAGTTTGAAAATGCATAGGGATATGCGGCTCTCCAGGCTTGATCCTCGGGAGGTGGTGTAGAGAGGACTCCAAGGACGAAAGCATCTGTAGACGTTGTTGGAGCTGGTGGAGTGGCAACTGGAGGTGGCACTGAAGCTGTAGCTGCTGGTGCTGATGTGGTAGCTCTAGTGTCAGCCATGGGCACTGCAGCAGATCTCTGACCTCTGGGCACTCTCTGAAAGGCATATGTGGTAGCCTGCCCTTTCCTCAGCTTCTTCTTGGAGCTGCTCAACAGCTGTCTGCATCTTAATCACTTTAAGACCAAGGTCATAGAACTTGGTCTCAATGATCCTCTCCAAAGCTCTCCTGATTTTGAGTCAGGGTGGCCAAGCCCTTCTCAATCCTCAAAGTTGATTGAATCTGATATCCAAGCTGATCTTGTTTGCTCTTCAGAAACACTTGAGATGCCTCTTCAACACTTGGCATCCTTGCAGCCTTCTCAGCCTTTGCCTTCTCTCTCTTTTCTTGTGCTTGCACAGATGTGGGATCATCCTCATTCATCAAAACAGTGTTGTCTCAAATTCTGGTCTCAAGGGTAAATGCTCCTTGTCCAAGAGATAAGTGCCTGTGGCCATCTTGGAGTTGATGAGCACCTGAATATGTGGAGCATACCCACAAGATCTTTTCTGATCAGCAGCTATCCTCTTGATTGTTTCAACAATCAGGCTCATAACTTTGAACTTCTGAGGCACATCAAATATCTGCAGCAGGTTGATTGAATGGCCTCTGATCATCTTGTGATCTCCAGATTTGGGCAACAATGTATGCCTCAATATAGTGTTGATTGTAGCTAGACCAGACAATAGGTAATGAACAGATCCAAGCCTATGTGTGTCCAATGCCTTGTCTGGGATCTTCTTGTACATGTTGGACATAGAGTTGTGATCTTTCTTCTTCTTGGCATAGACATCCAAGTCATCTTCATGCTCTTCAGGGGCATTTATCAACTTTGCCCACTCATCAACAGTTGACTGGTACCTTGTACCCTCAGACATCCATACAATTCTACCATCTGGATAAAAATGAGCTGTGGAGTAGAATTGCATGATGAGTTCATCATTCCATTTTGTCAGCTTCTGACCCACAAACTTGTCAACACCACATGCTCTGAAGCTCTCATGTACACCTGGAAGTGATCTTCATTCTCATCAATGTAATCCCAATCAGCCCACTTCATATCACACACGATGGGCTTCTTGTCAAGCAGAATGGTTTCATAGAAATCTTGTTGTTCTTTGGTGTGGAACCTGTAGTCCACAGCCGTCTTTCTCCTCACAACACAAGGGTCACTTTGTCTCCAAAGTCTCAGACCTTCATCCTTCCTGATACTCATATCTTCTGCCACTGGATGGCTGTCATCATGATCTGGAATCTTTGGTTTAAGCTTTCTAAGCACTTGGGCTTCAGCATATTCTTCCTCAACTTCAGGCACTGGGGCCTTGTTCTTCTCTCCAGCTGGAATGTTCCTAGTGCTCCTCTTGGGTTTTGGAGCTGGGCAGAAGCTTTGGGGGCAGTCTTGGGCTTTGAAGGGGCAGCCCCATACTTAATTGCATCCCCCATCAGCTTTTGGGACTTGGGTGCTGGTGCAGCATCCTCTTCCTCTTCTTCTTCTTCTTCTTCAGAATCTCTCACCATGCTTGATTTTCCAAGTACTTTTGTAGTTGTGGTTCTTGCCCTTTTCTTCTTCTTGCCACCAGCCACATCATCATCTGACTGTTCTATAGTGAACTACATGGTTTCTCCTGTTGGAACTTTCCTTGGCTTGGATGTTGGCTCTTTTGGCAGGAACTTTCTTTTGCATACCAGGCTTTGTTGCAGCAACAGTTCCATATTCCTTCTTCAGCACTTCCTTCTTGGAGCTTACTTCTTCCTCAGTGGCCACATAGTCCTCATCCTCCGAGTCTGAGGTTCTCTTCTTCCTTGATCTAGTGGCTGCCTTGGGCAAATTGCTTGGAGTGCTCCTGCTGCCCTCATCATAGCTGCTAGAGGGACTAGTGCCCTCACTCAAGTTCACTTGCTCTTCTGATTTGTTCTGGCTATCACTCTGGTCAGACATATTGGCAAAGCAAACTGACAGCAGACCCTATGAATAGATATAGATGAGGTAGAGTGGATGAGCATCACAAAGTGCAGAGTTTTTGCAAAACAGATGAGTCAAAAACTTAGTTTTAGTTTTCCACAGAAAGCATTTCGGAGCTACCGATTTGTTAAACTCGGTGACACCGAAGCAACTATTGGAGTCTAAACTGGTGAAATCGGTCAGACCGAGACACATTTCGGTGACTCCGAGATTGTTAGGGTTTCACAGAGAGTTGAACTTGGTCGCACCGATTTGCGACTTTCGGTCAGACCGAAAAGCACAAGTGCAATGGCCTAAGCCAAATCGGTGAGACCGATTTCTACAACTCGGTCGGTCTGAGATGAGTTCGGCGGAAACCTAACCCTAAATTTTCGAATCAAACCTAATCTAAGGGATGTTTTCTCTAGATAGATTGATCTCATACGTGTTAAAGAACATGGCATTGCATTGTGCTAAGAATCGGAGTAAGGAATTATCACAAAAGGTCGAACTCATACCCTAGTTCGATGGTGAGTTCGCTACGGCGGCAACGGCAGGGTTGAATCCCGTTGACGGGGATGGAAACCAGCGGCGGGAGGTCGCTGGCGACGAGAAGACGGTCCGGAGACCCGAGGCGGTAGAGCAGGACATGCGCGGGCTGAGGGGTTTTGAAGAAATTTCCAAAATCTCACCCATCGGTATATATATCCCGACCCTGTCGGTGTGACCGAGTGGAACAACTCGGTGGCACCGAGATGCATAATCGCAAGCGATTACTGCAACTCGGTGTGACCAAAAAGTTCTAATCGGTTGCACCGAGATTGAAAACCTAGATCAACTCAGTGGACTCGGTGTGACCGAAGTGGATGGATCGGTCAGACCGAAATGCACAGAGAGGTTTTGGAAGTTTAAGTCTATGACGAATCGGGGACTCCAAGTGCTCCTCACGCAGAGTGGTTCGAATCTGACTTGATCAAACTTTGTGATGTAGCATGAATAGAGTTTGAGACGAGAAAAGCATAGATAGCTAGAGGAGGTTCTTAGGCATTCTTGTCCATCCATTTGGCAAAAGAGAAAAAGCCAAACAATCAAGTCAACAAATGGATGTCCTCGAATGAGTAAAATATGCAAACAACATGCTCACACAATAAAATGACAAATGAAATATGTGACAAAGCATGCACAAACACTCTAGCATCTATCAAGCAATTGGCAATGACTAGGTCATCTATATATGAGTATATTGACTTAGGAGTCAAATGAGAACATTTGATCATAGGTCATACTCATCATTTAAGAACAAGTGGGGTTACCACTTTTACATAAAGCATTATTTTGTTCACACCATTAGAGTTGCCTTAGCTCAATTGATTTGAGTAAAGCTCCCCCTAGATGTGATACCCCCCTTAAGAGGGATGAGCCAACCTTGGGTTTTGTCGATGATGACTTCATGTAGATGTTGAAGATGTGGATGCTCAATGTTGATGTAGATCATTTGGAGCAATCCATTGGAGTAAGTTGCACTTTCAATACCTACACTGGTTAGTCCCACAAGGAACAAACAAGGATATCCATAGATATAGAGTGATGTTCACACAAGATGATGTCCATGAAAGCATTAGGTTACCTTGTCCCTTGTCTTACCAACAAGAGGGTTTGTGACTCCTTGAACTAGTGCAAGATGTGGAAGTTGTTTGCACTTGTCCTAGCCAAGATGATATGAGTGAAGTATGTTGGCAGAGTCACCCTCAAGAATTCTCTAGTTCTTCTTCTTCGGGATCCACATCATCTTGATGGGAATCCTTGGAGTTGTAGTCGTACTTGATGAAGTAGAACTTGGTGTAGTCTTGGGAACCCACTTGACCAAGGCCTTAGGAGCTTCTTCAAATGCATCAATCTCTTCTTGAAGCTTGTCCTTGCCTTTGTGCTTGTGGTCTTGTGGTGAAAGATCATCTTGAGCTTGTGTCCCTTGGAAGGAAGTAGGATCATACTTCTCTTGTTGAGGAACAAACTTCGTCTTGGGGTATTGATCTTCTTCCCACTCAACTCCATTGGCATTGAACTTTCGTTCAAAACCAACACCTTGATTCTTCCGGTGCTTTCCTTGCTTGCGTACAATTTCCTCAAATTGCTTACTTCCGTCAAGGCTCTTGTAAACACCTTTCTCTATAATTCCCTTCAATAAGCTATTTTCTTGCTCAAGTGTAACTTGGCTAAGAAAATCATTAGTGGAATCAAGAGAACTACTAGAAGCAACAACATTGGATTTAACATGATTATTGTTACTACTAGAAGAAGAATCTTTCTTGCTCTTGTTGCTAGATTTTACTTGTGGCATGTAAGTAGACAAGAGTAAACGCTTGGCAATGTAAGAAGAACTTTTCTTGCGAAGGTCATCATTGATTGCCTTTAAGAACCCATGCTCTTCCTCAAGGTTGAGCTTTTCGAAGCATAGCTTCTCATGAGTCTTTAAAAGTTCTCGATGATCTTCCAAGGTAGTTTCATGAGCTAACTTAAGAGTGTTTAATTCTTTAGTTAGACGCTCAATCTCCTTCTTATCATCATCATTTGTTTTATCTTGATTAGCATGATTAATAGCAATTTCATCATAGTTTTCATCACTAGAGTTGTCAACAAGTAAATCATCATCACCTAGCAAATCATCTTCATCACTATTGAAATCAGCATACACGGGGTGTGATACCTTTGGGCCTTTAGCCATGAAGCATCTTCCAATTCCTTCATTTGGTGAGTCAAATATGTCATAGGAGTTGCTTGACACAAGTGCTAGACCGGCAACACCTTCATCTTGAGTATATTCGGAGTCGGAGTGATAACTTCTTTCGGAGTGATGGTCGGAGTCGGAGCCGGATACCCATTCACCAACATGATCTTGATGTCTTCGTTTTGTGTAGCTCCTTGATGATTTGTCCTTCCTTTCTGAATCCTTGCTCCTCCGAGAGGTTCTTCGTTCATAACGATCATCTCTACTCCTCCTCTCTCTTGGTGGTGATTCTTATCTTCTACTTCTCCTTTTGGGTGAATCTTTTCTTCTTTTGTAGGGGGGCGTAAACTCATTGGAGTAGTGTCCGGGTCTTCCACAATTGTAGCAATTTCGCTCACGACTTGAAGATATTTTGTCATTGTAGGATCTTGACTTGGAACTTCTTTCTTTGCTTCTACTCTTGTAGAACTTGTTGAAGTTCTTCACCATTAGGCTCAATTCCTCATTGAAGGTTTGTTTCTCACTTGATGATGTAGGAGCATCACATGAAGCTTTGTAAGCACCACTTGACTTGTTGTGAAGCTCTTCCTTATCCTTGAGTGACATTTCATGAGCAACAATTCTTCCAATGACTTCCGTTGGCTTGAGATCTTTGTAGTTGGGCATCATTTGGATCAATGTGCACATGGTATCATATTTTCCATCCAAGGCTCTTAGGATCTTCTTGATGATGAATCTATCGGTCATCTCTTCACTTCCTAAGCCGGCAATCTCATTTGTGATAAGAGCAAGCCTAGAGTACATTTCAGCGACACCTTCACCATCCTTCATTTTGAACTTGTCAAGTTTACTTTGAAGCACATCCAATTTGGATTCCTTGACGGAGTCGGTACCCTCGTGCATATCAATCAAAGTATCCCAAATTTCCTTTGCATTCTCAAGGCGGCTGATTTCGTTGAATTCTTCGTGGCACAATCCATTGAAGAGGATATCGCATGCTTGAGCATTGTATTGCAGCATCTTCAACTCTTCCGCGATAGCTTCACGGTTCGGTTCTCTCCCATCAAAGAATTCACCTTGCAAGCCAATACACACAATAGCACAAACGGCGGGGTTATGTCCAAGAATATGCATTTTCATCTTATGCTTCCAACTAGCAAAATTAGTACCATCAAAGTAAGGACCTCTATGGTGGTAATTTCCCTCGCTAGACGCCATACTCTCCTAGGTTGTGAAACCAAGGCTATGATCACCAAAAGCTATGGAAATCAAGGCAAATGGAGACCAAAGCTCTGATACCACTTGTAGGATCGAAAGTATATCTAGAGGGGGGTGATTAGACTACTTGACCAAATAAAAATCTAGCGTTTCCCAATTTTAAGTCTTGGCAGATTTTAGCAACTTAGCACAAGTCAAGCAATCAACCTACACATGCAAATCTAAGAGTATAGCAGCGGAATGTAAAACCTTTGCATATGAAGGTAAAGGGAGGAGTTTGGAGGGAGCAAATGCAATGTAGACATGGAGATTTTTGGCGTAGTTCCGATAGGTGGTGCTATCGTACATCGACGTTGATGGAAACTTCAACCCACGAAGGGTAACGGTTGCACGAGTCCACGGAGGGCTCCACCCACGAAGGGTCGACAAAGAAGCAACCTTGTCTATCCCACCATGGCAATCGCCCACGAAGGACTTGCCTCACTAGGGCAGATCTTCACGAAGTAGGCGATCTCCTTGCCCGTACAAACTCCTTGGTTCAACTCCACAATCTTGTCGGAGGCTCCCAAGTGATACTTAACCAATCTAGGAGACACCACTCCCCAAAAGATAATAGATGGTGTGTTGATGATGAACTCCTTGCTCTTGTGCTTCAAATGATAGTCTCCCCAACACTCAACTCTCTCTCACAGATTTGGATTTGGTGGAAAGATGATTTGAGTGGAAAGCAACTTGGGGAAGGCTAGAGATCAAGATTCTTGTGGTTGGAATGGAATATCTTGGTCTCAACACATGAGTAGGTAGTTCTCTCTCAGAAAATGTATGCTGGAAGTGTAGGCACGTTCTGATGGCTCTCTCCATGAATGAAGAGTGGGTGGAGGGGTATAAATAGCCTCCACACAAAATCTAACCGTTACACACAATTTACCAAACTCGGTGGGACCGAATCATGAAACTCGGTCAGACCGATTTAGTTCAAAATGTGAACGTTAGGATTTTCGGTGGGACCGACATGTCAACAAGGTGGGACCGATTTCATTAGGGTTAGGGCATAACGTAATCTTGGTGAGACCGATCACATAAACTAGGTAGGACCGATTTCTGTAATAGGCAAACAGAGAGTTGGTCAGGCAAACTCGGTGGGACCGAATCGCTCATTTCGGTGAGACCGAAACATTACGAAAGGGAAACAGAGAGTTTGCATTCCGAACTCGGTGGGACCGATCGCTCATCTCGGTTGGACCGAAACATTACGAAGGGAAACAGAGAGTTTGCAATCCCATCTCGGTGAGACCGAGATCCCTATCGGTGAGACCGAAGTGACTAGGGTTTCTGGAAGTGGCTATGTCAAGTGAACTCGGTGGCGTCGGATAGATAATTTCGGTGGGGCTGAGTTTGACTTTTGGTTTGGGACATATGTGGATATGAGAAAGTGGTTGAGGGCTTTTGGAGATAACACTAAGCACTTTGAGCAAGCAAGCCATTAAGAAACACCTCATCCCCTTTTAATAGTATTGGCTTTTCCTATGGACTCAATGTGATCTTGGATCACTAAAATGAAAATGTAGAGTCTTGAGCTTGAGCCAATTTGTGTCCTTAGAATTTTGAGGGGTCCACATTCCTAATCCATGCCATGCCAATTATTGAACTTTCTGAAATGATCATCTTGAAATAACATTAGTTCAGTGAGCTATATGTTGTTAGGAATTACCAAAACCACCCAGGGATAGTTGCACTTTCAACCGGAGGGAAAGGAAGGAGAGGGAGAGGGAAAGGGGGGCGCCGCCCCCTCCTCCTAGTACAATTCGGACTACCATGGGGGGGCGACCACACCTTGCGGCCCTCCTCTCTATACACTAACGCCCAATATTCCCCCCGGGGGGTTCCGGTAACACCTCGGTACTCCGGTAAAATATCTGAACCACTCGAAACCATTCCAATGTCCGAATAATACCTTCCAATATATGAATCTTTACCTCTCGACCATTTGTAGACTCCTCGTCATTTCCGTGATCTCATCCAGGACTCCGAACAATTCGGTCACCAAAACACATAACTGATAATACAAATCGTCATCGAACGTTAAGCGTGCGGACCCTATGGGTTCGAGAACTATGTAGGCATGATCGAGACACATCTCCGGTCAATAACCAATAGCGGAACATGGATGCTCATATTGGTTCCTACATAGTCTACGAAGATCTTTTTCGGTCAAACCGCATAACAACATACGTCATTCCCTTTGTCATCGGTATGTTACTTGCCAGAGATTCGATCGTCGGTACCATCATACCTAGTTCAATCTCGTTACCGGCAAGTCTCTTTACTCGTTCCGTAATGCATCATCCCGCAACTAACTCATTAGTCACATTGCTTGTAAGGCTTATAGTGATGTGCATTACCAAGAGGGCCCAGAGATACCTCTCCGATACACGGAGTGACAAATCCTAATATTGATCTATGCCAACTCAACAAACACCTTCGGAGACACCTGTAGAGCATCTTTATAATCACCCAGTTACGTTGTGACGTTTGATAGCACACAAAGTGTTCCTCCGGTATTCGGGAGTTGCATAATCTCATAGTCAGAGGAATGTGTATAGGTCATGAAGAAAGCAAAAGCAATAAAACTAAATGATCATAATGCTATGATAACGGATGGGTCTTGTCCATCACATCATTCTCTAATGATGTGATCCCGTTCATCAAATGACTACACATGTCTATGGTCAGGAAACTTAACCATCTTTTGATTAACGAGCTACTCAAGTAGAGGCATACTAGGGACACTCTATTTTGTCTATGTATTCACACATTTACTAAGTTTCCGGTTAATACAATTCTAGCATGAATAATAAATATTTATCATGATATAAGGAAATATAAACAACAAATTTATTATTGTCTCTAGGGCATATTTCCTTTAGTCTCCCACTTACACTAGAGTCAATAATCTAGATTATAGTGTAATGATTCTAACAACCATGGAGTCGATGTGTTGATCATGTTTTGCTCGTGGAAGAGGCTTAGTCAACAGGTCTGCAACATTCAGATCCGTATATATTTTGCAAATCTCTATGACTCCCTCCTTAACTTGATCGCGGATGGAATTGAAGCGTCTCTTGACGTGTTTAGTTCTCTTGTGAAATCTGGATTCCTTCGCCAAGGCAATTGCTCCAGTATTCAAAAGATTTTTATTGGACCCGATGCACTAGGTATTACACCTAGATCGGATATGAACTCCTTCATCCAGAATCCTTCATTTGCTGCTTCCGAAGCAGGTATGTACTCCACTTCACACGTAAATCCCGCCACGACGCTCTGCTTGGAACTGCACCAACTTACAGCTCCACCATTCAATATAAATACGTATCCGGTTTGTGACTTAGAGTCATCTGGATCAGTGTCAAAGCTTGCATCGACGTAACCATTTACGACAAGCTCTTTGTCACCTCCATAAATGAGAAACATATCCTTAGTCCTTTTCAGGTATTTCAGGATGTTCTTGACCGCTGTCCAGTGATCCACTCCTGGATTACTTTGGTACCTCCCTGCTAAACTTATAGCAAGCCACACATCAGGTTTGGTACACATCATTGCATACATGATAGAACCTATGGCTGAGGCATAGGGAATGACTTTCATTTTCTCTCTATCTTCTGCAGTGGTCGGGCATTGAGTCTGACTCAACTTCACACCTTGTAGCACAGGCAAGAACCCTTTCTTTGACTGATCCATTTTGAACTTCTTCAAAACTTTATCAAGATATGTGCTTTGTGAAAGTCCAATTAAGCGTCTTGATCTATCTCTATAGATCTTGATGCCCAATATATAAGCAGCTTCACCGAGGTCTTTCATTGAAAAATTCTTATTCAAGTATCCTTTTATGCTATCCAGAAATTATGTATTATTTCCAATCAACAATATGTCATCCACATATAATATTAGAAATGCTACAGAGCTCCCACTCACTTTCTTGTAAATACAGGCTTCTCCAAAAGTCTATATAAAACCATATGCTTTGATCACACTATCAAAGCATATATTCCAACTCCGAGAGGCTTGCACCAGTCCATAAATGGATCGCTGGAACTTGCACACTTTGTTAGCACCTTTAGGATCCACAAAACCTTCTGGTTGCATCATATACAACTCTTCTTTAAGATATCCATTAAGGAATGCAGTTTTGACATCCATTTGCCAAATTTCAAAATCATAAAATGCGGCAATTGCTAACATGATTCAGATAGACTTAAGCATCGCTATGGGTGAGAAGGTCTCATCGTAGTCAACTCCTTGAACTTGTCGAAAACCTTTTGCAACAAGTCGAGCTTTGTAGACAGTAAGATTACCGTCAGCGTAAATCTTGTTCTTGAAGATCCATTTATTCTCTATGGCTTGCCGATCATCGGGCAAGTCAACCAAAGTCCACACTTTGTTCTCATACATGGATCCCATCTCAGATTTCATGGCCTCAAGCCATTTTGCGGAATCTTGGCTCATCATCGCTTCCTCATAGTTCGTAGGTTCGTCATGGTCAAGTAACATGACCTCCAGAACAGGATTACCGTACCACTCTGGTGCGGATCTTACTCTGGTTGACCTACGAGGTTCAGTAGTAACTTGATCCTAAGTTTCATGATCATCATCATTAGCTTCCTCACTGATTGGTGTAGGAATCACTTCAACTGATTTCTGTGATGTACTACTTTCCAATTCGGGAGCAGGTACAATTACCTCATCAAGTTCTACTTCCCTCCCACTCACTTTTTTCGAGAGAAACTCCTTCTCTAGAAAGGATCCTTTCTTAGCAATGAATAACTTGCCTTCGGATATCCTATGAAGACACATTTCTCCGATTTTGGTTCGAGATTATCAGGTTGAAGCTTTTTCACATAAGCATTGCAGCCCCAAACTTTAAGAAACGACAGCTTAGGTTTCTTGCTAAACCACAGTTCATATGGTGTCTTCTCAACGAATTTAGATGGTGCCCTATTTAATGTGAATGTAGCTGTCTCTAAAGCATAACCCCAAAACAATAGTGGTAAATCCGTAAGAGACATCTGATAACCCACAAGTATAGGGGATCGCAACAGTTTTCGAGGGTAGAGTATTCAACCCAAATTTATTGATTTGACACAAGGGGAGCCAAAGAATATTCTCAAGTATTAGCAGTTGAGTTGTCAATTCAACCACACCTGGATAACATAATATCTGCAGCAAAGTATTATGGAAGTAACGGTAACAGTAGCAAAAGTGATATTTTTGGGTTTTGTAGTGATTCTAACAGTAGCAACGGAAAAGTAAATAAGCGAAGAACAATATGTGAAAAGCTCGTAGGCATTGGATCGGTGATGGAGAATTATGTCGGATGCGATTATTCATGCAACAGTTATAACATAGGGTGACACAGAACTAGCTCCAATTCATCAATGTAATGTAGGCATGTATTCCGAATATAGTCATACGTGCTTATGGAAAAGAACTTGCATGACATCTTTTGTCCTACCCTCCCGTGGTAGCGGGGTACTAGTGGAAACTAAGGGATATTAAGGCCTCCTTTTAATAGAGTACCGTACCAAAGCATTAACACATAGTGAATACATGAACTCCTCTATGGTCATCACCGGGAGTGGTCCCGATTATTGTCACTTTGGGGTTGCCGGATCATAACACATAGTAGGTGACTATAGACTTGCAAGATAGGATCAAGAACTCACATATATTCATGAAAACATAATAGGTTCAGATCTGAAATCATGGCACTCGGGCCCTAGTGACAAGCACTAAGCATAGCAAAGTCATAGCAACATCAATCTCAGAACATAGTGGATACTAGGGATCAAACCCTAACAAAACTAACTCAATTACATGATAAATCTCATCCAACCCATCACCGTCCAGCAAGCCTATGATGGAATTACTCACGCACGGCGGTGAGCATCATGAAATTTGTGATGAAGGATGGTTGATGATGACGATGGCGACGGATTCCCCTCTCCGGAGCCCCGAACGGACTCCAGATCAGCCCTCCCGAGAGGTTTAGGGCTTGGCGGTGGCTCCGTATCGTAAAACGCAATGAATCCTTCTCTCTATTTTTTTTCTCCCCAAACGTGAATATATAGAGTTGGAGTTGAGGTCGGTGGAGCACCAGGGGGCCCACGAGGTAGGGGCGCGCCCAGGGGGGCAGGCGCGCCTCCCACCCTCGTGGACAGGGTGTGGGCCGCCTGGCCTTGATTCTTTTGCCAGTATTTTTTATTATTTCCAAAAATAATCTCCGTGAAGTTTCAGGTCATTCTGAGAACTTTTGTTTCTGCACAAAAATAACACCATGGCAATTCTGCTGAAAACAGCGTCAGTCCGGGTTAGTTCCATTCAAATCATGCAAGTTAGAGTCCAAAACAAGGACAAAAGTGTTTGGAAAAGTAGATACGACGGAGACGTATCAACTCCCCAAGCTTAAACCTTTGCTTGTCCTCAAGCAATTCAGTTGATAAACTGAAAGTGATAAAGAAAAACTTTTACAAACTCTGTTTGCTCTTGTTGTTGTAAATATGTAAAGCCAGCATTCAAGTTTTCAGCAAATATTATGACTAACCATATTCACAATAACATTTAGTTCCCATGTTTACTCATATCAATGGCATAATCAACTAGCGAGCAATAATAATAAATCTCGGATGACAACACTTTCTCAAAACAATCATAATATGATATAACAAGATGGTATCTCGCTAGCCCTTTCTGAGACCGCAAAACATAAATGCAGAGCACCTTTAAAGATCAAGGACTGACTAGACATTGTAATTCATGGTAAAAGAGATCCAGTCATACCCAAGATAAATTAATAGTAATGGATGCAAATGACAGCGGTGCTCTCCAGTTGGTGCTTTTTAATAAGAAGATGATGACTCGACATAGCAGTAAACAGATAGGCCCTTCGCAGAGGGAAGCAGGGATTTGTAGAGGTGCCAGAGCTTGATTTTGAAATAGAGATAAATAATATTTTGAGCGGTATACTTTCATTGTCAACATAACAACCGAGATATGGTGATATCTTCCATGCTACACACATTATAGGTGGTTGCCAAACAGAATGGTAAAGTTTATACTCCCCCTCCACCAACAAGCATCAATCCATGGCTTGCTCGAAACAACGAGTGCCTCCAACTAACAACAGTCCCGGGGGAGTTTTGTTTGCAATTATTTTGATTTGGTTTGCATAAAGCATGGGACTGGGCATCCCGGTGACCAGCCATTTTCTCGTGAGTGAGGAGCGGAGTCCACTCCTCTTGAGAATAACCCGCCTAGCATGGAAGATACAGACAGCCCTAGTTGATACATGAGATATTCGACCATACAAAACAGAATTTCATTTGAAGGTTTAGAGTTGGGCACATACAAATTTACTTGGAACGGTAGGTAGATACTGCATATAGGAAGGTATGGTGGACTCATATGGAATAACTTTGGGGTTTAAGGAATTGGATGCACAAGCAGTATTCCCGCTTAGTACAAGTGAAGGCTAGCAAAAGACTAGGAAGCGACCAACTAGAGAGCGACAACAGTCATGAACATGCATTAAAATTAATGAACATTGAGTGCAAGCATGAGTAGGATATAATCCACCATGAACATAAATATCATGAAGGCTATGTTGATTTGTTTCAACTGCATGTGTGAACATGTGCCAAGTCGAGTCACTCGAATCATTCAAAGGAGGATACCATCCTACTATACCACATCACAATCATTTTAATAGCATGTTGGCACGCAAGATAAACCATTATAAACTCCTAGATAATTAAGCATGGCATAAGCAACTATAATCTCTAATTGTCATTGCAAACATGTTTATTCATAATAGGCTGAATCAGGAACGATGAACTAATCATATTTACAAAAACAAGAGAGGTCGAGTTCATACCAGCTTCTCTCATCTCAATCACTCCATCATATATCGTCATTATTGCCTTTCACTTGCACGATCGAATGATGTGAATAATAATAATAGTGCATGTGCATTGGACTAAGCTGGAATCTGCAAGCATCTGATAAAAAGGAGAAGACAAGGCAATATGGGCTCTTGGTTAAATCAACAATGATGCATATAAGAGTCACTTCAACATTTTCATAATGGTCTTCTCCTATCGACCCCCAAGGAAAATAAAAGAAATAAAACTATTTACACGGGAAAGCTCCCAACAAGCAAAAGAAGAACAGGAAATCTTTTTGGGTTTTCTTTTAATTATTACTACTACAGCATGAAAAGTAAACTAGCTAAAAGCTACAACTAATTTTTTTTATTTTTTCTTAAGGTTTTTCAAACACACAAGAAGAAAGCATAAAAAGAAAAATAAACTAGCATGGATAGTACAATGAAAAAGTATGAGCACCGACAACTAGAAATGAGTGTGTGAACATGAATGTAATGTCGGTGAGAAATACGTACTCCCCCAAGCTTAGGCTTTTGGCTTAAGTTGGTCTATTGCCACGGCTGGCCTGGCGGATATCCAAATTTATAGTTGGGGTCGTACTGAGATGCAGCAGCTATTGCATCGTGGGCTGCAGCTTGGAGGCGAGCTGCCCTCGTCCTCCTCTCGTACTCATTTGCCTCCTCCCTGGTTATGACATATCTCCCCTTTGCCTGAAAGTCAAAGAGAGTAGGAGCAGGGAGGACAATATTGACGGCGTGACGCCTGTCAAAGATTAGTCGGTACTAGAGAGGCGGTTCATTCCTCTCAACAAACTGACGGTGAACCATGGCATTAAAATCTAGATAAGAAGGAGGCAATTCCATATCATAATCACGAATAGGTATACCAAGAAAATTAGCTAGACGGGTTGCATAAATTCCGCCAAAGAAATCTCCATTAATTCTACTATTATGCAACCTACGTGCAGCAATGGCTCCCAAATTATAATGTTTATCTCCTAACACATCACTCCTGAGAACACTGAGATCAGGGACACACATGTGACATGCTTCATCCTTACCATTGATGCACCTACCTATGAAGAGAGCAAAATAATGTATAGCAAGAAAATGAATGCTCCCTATGGTAGCTTGTGTTATATCTCTAGACTCCCCCACAGTTATACTAGCAAGAAAATCTCTAAACTCAGATTTGCGAGGCTCACTAGTGCTACCCCATTGTGGAAGTTTGCAAGCAGTATTAAAATCCTCTAAATCCATAGTATAAGAATTTTCATAAAGATCAAACAGGACAGTTCGAGAATTGCGTGAAGATGAAAATTCAAACCTTCTCACAAAGGAATTGGTGAGATAGTGGTACTGACGGCACTTATCTGCCTCGAAGCTCACAAGATCAGCGTTACGCACATATGCCTTAAATTCTTCCTTGATTCTTGCTCGATCCATAAAGTCCTCTGAAGGCCATTCACAAGCCCGCACTTGAGCTTCCCTCGGTGGTTCATCGTCCGCATCGCGTATTGTGGGCCTGGGCCCTTGCATCCTTGAAGGACCACCTTGGTACATTTTCCTAAACATATTTCTTCCTCTGAAAAATTTCTGAAAATTTTAGTAACTCAAAATAAAAGAGAACCAAACTCAACAAAATTGATAGCAACTACTCCCACAAGTGCCTAGAGACTATATCATGCTTTAGAACTACTTGGTACCATATAAATTTGACATGCAAGCTCAAGAACAGGGTCACCTAAGTAGCAAAAATTTGCAATGAATAAAGCACTAGAACAAAAACTAATTGGACCATTGGAGGAGTCACATACCAAGGAACAATCTCCCAAAGCAGTTTTGTGAGAGGTGCTTTGGGCAAGGAGATCAAAAATCACAGCAAAATGAGCAAGAACTCGTGCTTGAGCTGGTTGGTGATTTTTTTTGGGAGGAAGGAGTGTGTGGGTGAAGGAATAAGTCGAGGGGAGCCACCATGGGCCCACGAGGCAAGGGGCGCGTCCAGGGGGAGGGCGCGCCCTGGACCCTCGTGGCCAGGTGCTTGCTCCCATTGCTGTGTTCTCAGTGCCAGATATTCTCAAATATTCCAGAAAAAGTCATATTTCAATTTCGGGGCATTTGGAGAACTTTTATTTTCGGGGTATTTTTTATTGCACGGGTAATTCAGAAAACAGACGGAAAATACTATTTTACTTTATTTAATCTAAATAACAGAAAGTAGAAGGAGGGTACAGAAGGTTGTGCTTTCTAACTTCATCCATCTCATGCTCATCAAAAGGAATCCACTAATAAGGTTGATCAGGTCTTGTTAACAAACTCATTCCGAATCACATGAAACCGGAGAATTTCCGAATAGCACTAAGTTACCTCAACGGGGACATGCATGTCCCCAATAATAAGAATATCATATCTCCTTTTGACAGTAGGAAGAGGAAATTCAAAACCTCCAAAAATAATCGATGGGATTTTTCTGATAGAGTTTATGCTATGAACTTGAGGTTGTTTCCTCGGAAAGTGTACCGTATGCTCATTGCCATTAACATGAAAAGTGACATTGCCTTTGTTGCAATCAATAACAGCCCCAGCAGTATTCAAAAAGGGTCTTCCAAGAATAATAGACATACTATCATCCTCGGGAATATCAAGAATAACAAAGTCCGTTAAAATAGTAACGTTTTGCAACCACAACAGGCACATCCTCACAAATATCAACAGGTATAGCAGTTGATTTATCGGCCATTTGCAAAGATATTTCAGTAGGTGTCAACTTATTCAAATCAAGTCTACGATATAAAGAGAGAGGCATAACACTAACACCGGCTCCAAGATCACATAAAGCAGTTCTAACATAGTTTCTTTTAATGGAGCATGGTATAGTGGGTACTCCTGGATCTCCTAAGTTTCTTTGGTATTCCACCCTTAAAAGTATAATTAGCAAGCATGGTGGAAATTTCAGCTTCCGGTATCTTTCTTTATTTGTAACAATATCTTTCATATACTTAGCATAAGGATTCATTTTGAGCATATCAGTTAATCGCATACGCAAGAAGATAGGTCTAATCATTTCAGCAAAGCGCTCAAAATCCTCATCATCCTTTTTCCTGGATGGCTTAGGAGGAAAAGGCATGGGTTTCTGAACCCATGGCTCTCTTTCTTTACCGTGCTTCCTAGCAACAAAGTCTCTTTTATCATAACGTTGATTCTTTGATTGTGGGTTATCAAGATCAACAGCGGGTTCAATTTCTACATCATTATCATTGCTAGGTTGAGCATCAACATGAACATCATCATTAACATTATCACTAGGTTCATGTTCATTACCAGATTGTGTTTCAGCATCAGAAATAGAAATATCATTGGGATTCTCAGGTGTGTCAACAACAGGTTCACTAGAAGCATGCAAAGTCCTATCATTTTTCTTTTTCTTCCTTTTAGAAGGACTAGGTGCATCAACAATAGTTCTCTGAGAATCTTGCTCAATTATCTTAGGGTGGCCCTCAGGATACAAGGGTTCCTGAGTCACTTTACCTCCTCTAGTTGCAACTCTAACAGCAAAGTCATTATTCTTACTATTCAATTCATTGAACAAATCATTCTGAGCCTTAAGTACTTGTTCAACTTGAGTGGTAACCATAGAAGCATGTTTACTAATAAGTTAAAGTTCACCTTTAACTCTAGACATATAATCACCCAAGTGTTCAATCATATAAGCATTGTGTTTTAATTGTCTACCAACATAAGCATTGAAGTTTTCTTGTTTGACAAAAAAATTATCAAACTCATCTAAGCATTGGCTAGCAAACTTAGTAGGAGGGATTTCAGCTTTATCATATCTATAGAGAGAATTTACCTTTACTACCTGTGTCGGGTTATCAAGACCATGTATTTCTTCAACAGGAGGTAGATTAAGACCATGTATTTCTTCAACAGGAGGTAAATTCTTAACATCTTCAGCTTTTATACCTTTTTCTTTCATAGATTTCTTTGCCTCTTGCATATCTTCAGGACTGAGAAATAGAACACCCATTTTCTTCGGAGTTGGCTTAGGAGTTGGTTCAGGAACTGTCCAATTATTTTCATTTGTCAACATATTATTCAATAGAATTTCAGCTTGATCAATAGTTCTTTCCCTGAGAACGCAACCAGCACAACTATCCAGGTGGTCTCTGGAAGCATCGGTTAGTCCATTATAAAAGATATCAAGTATTTCATTTTTCTTGAGAGGATGATCGGGCAAAGCATTAAGTAATTGGAGAAGCCTCCCCCAAGCTTGTGGGAGACTCTCTTCTTCAATTTGCACAAAATTATATATATCCCTTAAAGCAGCTTGTTTCTTATGAGCAGGGAAATATTTAGCAGAGAAGTAATAAATCATATCCTGGGGACTACGCACACAACCAGGATCAAGAGAATTAAACCATATTTTAGCATCACCCTTTAATGAGAACGGAAATATTTTAAGGATATAATAGTAGCGAGTTTTCTCATCATTAGTGAACAGGGTGGCTATATCATTTAATTTAGTAAGATGTGCCACAACAGTTTCAGATTCATAGCCATAAAAAGGATCAGATTCAACCAAAGTAATTATATCAGGGTCGACAGAGAATTCATAATCCTTATCAGTAACAAAAATAGGTGAAGTAGCATAAGCAGGATCATATTTCATTCTAGCATTCAGAGATTTTTCTTTCAGCTTAGCTAATAATTTCTTAAGATCACTTCCTATCATTGCAAGCAAGAAAGTCTCTAGCAGTTTCTTCATCCATAACATAACCCTCAGGCACAACAGGCAATTCATATCTAGGGGGAGAATCTTCATCATCACTTTCATCAATATTATCAGTTTCAATAATTTCATTCTCTCTAGCCCTAGCAAGTTGTTCATCAAGAAATTCACCAAGTGGCACAGTAGTATCAAGCATAGAAGTAGTTTCATCATAAGTATCATGCATAGCAGAAGTGGCATCATCAATAACATGCAACATATCAGAATTAATAGCCGAAGCAGGTTTAGGTGTCACAAGCTTACTCAAAACAGAAGGTGAATCAAGTGCAGAGCTAGATGGCAGCTCCTTACCTCCCCTCGTAGTTGCGGGATAAATTTTGGTTTTCTCGTCTTTCAAGTTCTTCATAGTGACCAGCAGATATAAATCCCAAGTGACTCAAAGAATAGAGCTATGCTCCCCGGCAACGGCGCCAGAAAATAGTCTTGATAACCCACAAGTATAGGGGATCGCAACAGTTTTCGAGGGTAGAGTATTCAACCCAAATTTATTGATTCGACACAAGGGGAGCCAAAGAATATTCTCAAGTATTAGCAGTCGAGTTGTCAATTCAACCACACCTGGATAACTTAATATCTGCAGAAAAGTATTTAGTAGCAAAGTAGTATGGAAGTAACGGTAACAATAGCAAAAATGACATTTTTGGGTTTTGTAGTGATTGTAACAGTAGCAACGGAAAAGTAAATAAGCGAAGAACAATATGTGAAAAGCTCGTAGGCATTGGATCGGTGATGGAGAATTATGTTGGATGCGATTATTCATGCAACAGTTATAACATAGGGTGACACAGAACTAGCTCCAATTCATCAATGTAATGTAGGCATGTATTCCGAATATAGTCATACGTGCTTATGGAAAAGAACTTGCATGACATCTTTTATCCTACCCTCCCGTGGAAGCGGGGTCCTAGTGTAAACTAAGGGATATTAAGGCCTCCTTTTAATAGAGTACCGGACCAAAGCATTAACACATAGTGAATACATGAACTCCTCAAACTATGGTCATCACCGGGAGTGGTCCCGATTATTGTCACTTCGGGGTTGCCGGATCATAACACATAGTAGGTGACTATAGACTTGCAAGATAGGATCAAGAACTCACATATATTCATGAAAACATAATAGGTTCAGATCTGAAATCATGGCACTCGGGCCCTAGTGACAAGCATTAAGCATAGCAAAGTCATAGCAACATCAATCTCAGAACATAGTGGATACTAGGGATCAAACCCTAACAAAACTAACTCAATTACATGATAAATCTCATCCAACCCATCACCGTCCAGCAAGCCTACGATGGAATTACTCACGCACGGCGGTGAGCATCATGAAATTGGTGATGGAGGATGGTTGATGATGACGATGGCGACGAATTCCCCTCTCCGGAGCCCCGAACGGACTCTAGATCAGCCCTCCCAAGAGAGTTTAGGGCTTGGCGGCGGCTCCGTATCGTAAAACGCGATGAATCCTTCTCTCTGATTTTTTTTCTCCCCGAACGTGAATATATAGAGTTGGAGTTGAGGTCGGTGGAGCACCAGGGGGCCCACGAGGCAGGGGGCGCGCCCAGGGGGGCAGGCGCGCCTCCCACCCTCATGGACAGGGTGTGGGCCCCCTGGCCTTGATTCTTTCACCAGTATTTTTTATTATTTCCAAAAATAATCTCCGTGAAGTTTCAGGTCATTCCGAGAACTTTTGTTTCTGCACAAAAATAACACCATGGCAATTCTGCTGAAAACAGCGTCAGTCCGGGTTAGTTCCATTCAAATCATGCAAGTTAGAGTCCAAAACAAGGGCAAAAGTGTTTGGAAAAGTAGATACGACGGAGGCGTATCAACATCATAGATCGTACCATATCTAATAAAGTATGGTTACGACGTTCGGACACACCATTACGCTGTGGTGTTTGATACGTCCATTTTGCATCATGGTTTTATATCGATATTTATTGCATTATGGGCTGTTATTACACATTATGTCACAATACTTATGACTTTTCTCTCTTATTTTACAAGGTTTACATGAAGAGGGAGAATGCCGGCAGCTGGAATTCTGGACTGGAAAAGGAGCAAATATTAGAGACCTATTATGCACAACTCCAAAAGTCCTGAAACTCCACGAAAGTTAGTTTTGGAATATATAAAAAATATTGGGCGAAGAAAGCACCAGAGGGGGGCCACCCACCGTCCACGAGGGTGGGGGCGCGCCATACCCCCCTGGGCGCGCCCCTGCCTCGTGGGCCCCCTGGCAGGCCTCCGGTGCCCATCTTTGGCTATATGAAGTCTTTCGCCTTGGAAAAAATCAGAAGGAAGCTTTCGGGACGAAGCGCCGCCGCCACGAGGCGGAACCTGGCGAAACTAATCTAGGGCTCCGGCGGAGCTGTTCTGCCGGGGAAACATCCCTCCGGGAGGGGGAAATCATCACCATCGTCATCACCATTGATCCTCTCATCGGGAGGGGGTCAATCTCCATCAACATCTTCACCAGCACCATCTCCTCTCAAACCCTAGTTCATCTCCTGTATCCAATTTTTGTCCCAAAACCTCAGATTGGTACCTGTGGGTTGCTAGTAGTGTTGATTACTCCTTGCAGTTGATGCTAGTTGGTTTATTTGGTGGAAGATCATATGTTCAGATCCTTTATGCATATTAATACTGTCGTGGAAGTGTCACGGCAGATGTCCTCATGGAAGGACTTAGTTGTGGAGCCATTGCGACGAGGTTAGCTTAAAGGGGTTAAACAGGACAAAGGACACGGGGAGTTTATACTGGTTCGGCCCCTTGCGGTGAAGGTAAAGGCCTAATCCAGTTTGAGGTGGTATTGCTAGGGTTTCGATGAACAGGGAGCAAATACGCTTTGCCTGGCTCTCGATTTGTTGTTTCTTTCCCTAAGCCGCCGCCGGGTCGTCCCCTTATATACATGGGTTGACGCACTGTTGCCTACAGAGTCCCGGTCAGCTCATACAACGTGTCCAGCTCTGTGACGTATCTTACATGCCTTGCATTACAAGTCTATGCATACATGGCGGTTTACACTTATGGGCCTTAAGCCGCCTTCGGGTTTGGCCCTTTTAACAAGCCTGTCTATGAATCGCCATCTTTAATATACTCTTGGGCTTCATTTAGATGAACCGCCATAAGGATGACCTGGCCCCTCCTGGGCGGGTCATATCTAATAGTCATATCCCCAACATTAGGCCCCAGGTTGATTTGAACTTGTTCATGTCAATCTTCAACACTTAGAAAAAATCCTTCTTCATCTTGTGAAACATTGTAACCCGCCATGACGTCATCTCCGGAAATTGTGGTAACCCGCCGTGACGTCACCTGTGATTAATACTACACAGAACCCAAATCTTAATAAATCTCTTTCTTTACTGACCCTCCGAAAATCGAGGCGCCCGCACCATCGCACATCCATTTTCCTGTGTCCTCGATTCTCGTGCATGCCACTTATCCTTCTCCCCTTAGAAATAGGGCCATGGGTTCCCATTTCATTCTCCCCCTTTCCTTCTCGCCTTCTTCTTCCTCCCTGCGACACTCCAGTGCGCCCGAGCTCCGCCACCGTCAACCTTCGTCTCCGACCTCGACTCCAACTGCTGCATCACCCTGAACGGACCAGAGCACCGCGACGCTTCTCCGCTGTCTCATCAGCATCAGTAAGTCTTCCCTTTCCTCGCCATAGATATGTCATTAGGGTTTTAGTGTTCATTGGTGTTCGTCGCCGCCCTAGTTTCTTCTTGCCTAGATTCATGGTTTAGATCCAAAAAACCACATAAATCTTACGCGGTAGCAGTTTTAACACTTGTTCTTTGATATCAGAATATATCCCCATTGCAAATAGATCTCATCTAGACATTCCCCTTTTTCGGCCACCGCTATTTTCAACTTAGAATTTATTTCATTTTTTTTAATAGCTGCAGATCCAATCTTATAGCTTCAACCTGTGAAACATGTTTTTCCCAATACTTAATATAACTTGCTCCTGTTGGATCTTGAGTGTCCATGGTGGTCATGGCGGCTTATCTCACCGGCTTATAATCACTCACATATCATTAGTCCTCACTTAAGCTGCCATGTTGAATATATATTGTAGCTGTTTAACTTGTGTTTTCACCAACTGACTTGAACCGGCAAAATTTTCCTTTCTATTAGGATTTCTCTCTTCACCATGCTGCCAAAAACAGTCTATACATGCAATTGGGTCCCCTCCATCATCACCGAGGGTACATTTAAGGACTTTGTCAAAGTCGGGTATTTGCCCGCAAAGAGTGTGATGCATTACCATGCTCCTGACCCGGGCGAAGAAAGACCTCAGCCAAAGGAGGGCGAAACCATTGTTTTCACTGATCACATGAACCGAGATTTCTCACCACCCGGCTCTAAGTTTTTTGAGACGTTCTGCACTTCTTCCAACTCCATCCTCAAGACATCGGACCCAACTCAATGTCAAATATCTGTAACTTCCAAGTTTTCTGCAAAGTATACCTTCAAGAGGAGCCCAGCATCGACCTCTTTAGGGAATATTTTTATTGGAACCGCCAGACTGAATTCATGAATGGCCCCAGCTTGGAACTTGGCGGAATCTCGATTCAACGTAGAAGAGATGCCATCTTCCCTTACGCATGTCTGCCGACTCACCCCAAGGATTGGAACCAAACGTGGTTTTATTGCAAAGATACCTCTCCGGCTGATGAGAATCCGCTGTCGGGTTACCGTGCCGAGCGCCTGGACCCAAAGCACAATCTTCCTAAGAAGCTTACCACTGCTGAACGGGCAAAAATTGCTCCTACCATTGCAAAGGTGAAGGCCCTGCCAGGAAATGGTTTAACCGGCATTGATTTGGTCAGGTGCTGGGTTTCGTGGCGGATCGTACCCTTGAGTCGCCGCACCGGCTTAATGTGCACTTACACTGGTGGTGTAAAGGATCCACTACGCCACAGCTCCGCACGATTAACTGACACGGCAGTAGACGAAATGGTTAAGTCCCTTCTGAATGAAGATCCAGAAGATTGCGTTAAAGTGGGTCTGGCCCCTTTATGCAAGCTTAACACGCCACCGGATGTGAGTTTCTGATCTTACTTATCTTTACTTCATTATCCAAATACTTTATTAACTCAACCTTTATTGATCTTGACAGGCTAAGTATGACTTTTGGAAAGAGAAGTATGATCATGAAGCTGCCAAGAAGGCCAGGGCTGTCAAGAAAGCCGCCAAGAAGACCACCAAGAGAAAAAGAAACCAAGCGCCTCTGATCTGCTTAAACTGGATGACACCTCTGAGTCGGAGGTAGCCCTTGACTCTCTTGGCTCGTTTTTCAATCATCTTATTGACACTGACTATTATCAGGCTGACACGGGAGCCAGTCAAGCAGCTGAAGAAGAGGTAACTATTATTTCCTCCGGCTCAGAACCTTTGCCAAGATAGAAACTTCGACAAGTAACCCGGAAAGTAAGGTTTTCACACCCCTTGGCTTATTTAGATCCTCACTTTCTTTTGAAGCAATAGCAACATGAGAATCGACGTTAGACCCGGACAAGCGGTGGTGAAGAGTTGTCCTCCGGCTTGCCAAACACTCCCGCTCCTCAAAAACGGTGAAACGAGGTTCTTTTTAACTTACTCCTTTGACCCGCTGGCAGGTCTTATGTATCTATCACTTAACTCTGTTGATGACCATTGACCAGGAACTTGTCCGTTCTTCCTCTGGCGACTCATCGCAAACCGAGTTGCTGGCTTTTAAAACTGCCCCTGGGTAATGGCAACTAATTTTACTCGGTAACTCTTTATACTCTTATATTTATACTGACTTGTCATAACCCGTGCAGTGGTCAAGCAAAGCCTAACAAGAAGGTGAAGGTGACCAAGCCAACTAAGTTACCTAAAGTTGCTGAGCCGGAGCAGCAAATCCCTGTACCTGAAGCTTCTGACAAACAGCTAGAAGAACCTATCACTGATACTCCGCCTGAGATTCCTGACCGATCTCGTGATCATACGGATGCCAATCCTATGCTCACTGAGTTATCCAATCCACTTAAAGCCGCCAAAAGAACATGGTGAAGACATTATGATTACTGGCACCAGCTTCAGAGAACCGGGACGTCCAACCGTCTTGGCCAAGCACTCCGCTAAAGACGAGTTCATTGAGAAGCGAAAAATGAAGTTTGACATTGCTGATTACTCTCAACTGACTGTCAATGAAGTATTCTCTGGTTGTCTTAACCAAGTTCATTCCAGTCGCGACCTTGAGATTGATATGGTGAAATAGACGCACAAGAAATATGAGGTATGACTTCCGGCTTTTAAATAAGTTATATACATCCTGCCAGCCCCCAAGTCTACTGGTTATGATAAGATCGAATAGGCTGTAGACTTAGAAGAATCCATAAGCTTCTGTCATAGACTCCCTCCAAGTCTGGTTAAAATTTAAACCGGATGTTTAAATGGTTTTAGCTTTGCGTCCGTAGTCCCCAAGGGTCGGTTTAATTAGCATGAATGAGCCGGTCCTATGTACCATTGTATAAGAAAGGAGAGTTTAACTGCATAGCCCCCATGAGTCGGCTGGTACTGTTTATAGCACATCCGGCTTATCATTAAGAAGATACAAGCGATATGCATTAGCCCCCAAGTGCCAAGTAGTCTTGCTTGCAAAGTGCTTAGGACTTTATTCATAAGAGTCGTTTCCTTGAAAAATTTCTTTGACAGACATTAGCCCCCAAGTGCCAAGTGTTGTTGCTTGCAAAAGACTTGGGACTTATATCCTGATATAAATGTGTTGATAACTCTGTACTTCATACAGGCTGCTACTGCTGAACTGGAGTCTCAATTAAATGATGCAAAGACCCGGCTGGCAACTCAAGAAACTGAGACCCGGAAAGCTGAGTCAAAGTTCCAGTTTAGCGTGGCTGAGTCGGAAAAGCTGAAGACCAGTTTTGAGGCGGAGAAAAAGACTTGGGCTAGAGAAAAGACTGCTTTAACGCAGCAGGCTGAAAAAGCAGAGGCAGCTCTTCAAGAGGTGACCACTGAGCTCACCGGCTTAAAACATCGTGTATCTCAGATGGTTTCTGCTATCTTTGGTGAGTCGCCTTGCTAGTCATAAAAAATGAATCCTTGTTGTGATAATATAACCCGCCATTAACCAATCTGTAATATATCTAGGTCCCAGGAGTAGCAACCTTAATCAAGACATGCTTGTGAAGCTCAAAGCTGTGTATACACTTGTCGAACAGTTGTACACCGGATCTCAACGTGCGCTGGCCGCCATCTCTCCGACTAATCAAGCACCAACTCTGCTGATAGATGTCTTGAAAAGACTTTCTATGCTACCTGCCAGAATTGATGAGATGAAGCGGTTGTCTGCAAGAGCCGTCGCTGTAACGGCTTTGAGCCGAGCCAAGGCATGGGTGCCAAAGCTTGACCCGTCTGAGGTAGCCACTGGTTACCCAAGCTTGAAAGAGGATGGTACGCCATTTGATTAGAAGGACTTCTCTGCTTGTGTGAAAGAGATACATCCAATGGCGACTATGATTGCCAATGATTCAAAGTACCATCCGGCTTACAACAAGGAGAATCAGAAGATGCCAACCCCAGCGTATACAGTGATGGACTTAACCCCCCCAATCTGTAAGCACACTTTTGCCCCTGAAGTTGAGCCATCTGATCTTATAGATGACGAGGCTGAATTTCAAGCTTTATCTGGCATCGATTGGTCATCACCAAATTTTCAGACGTCGGAGGAGGACGAAGAACCGGCAAGGGATGACGCATAAGCTTCCAGTCAGCAAGGCCAAGAAGATTGATCCGCCGGGCGGTTTAAATACTTGATCTTTGAAAAAACACTTGATCTTATTCGGCTCATGGAGCCATGTAATAGTGCAGTAAAAACTTGAATCTGCCGTGCCATCGTGCACGTTTTTGCTTTTTGCTTAATACTGCTGATCCGCCGGTTTAAAAAACCCTTATGGGTATGATAGCCTTTGATTTATGCAGAGCTAAATGATTATTATCCAGCACACAAAGAAAGTACAAGCACCCTGGGGCTTACCGTCGGGCGGGTCATAATACCCAATTGAAGCCGCTGGGGACGAACAGTCCATAATCAGAGCCGGTCTGACAATTGTGAAATAAAATGTCATACCTGTAGTATATGCTTAAACTGCCGGCCTATCAGCTTCGTATAGTTAAAAGTGTGAGAGCTGTATCTGTAATCATAAGAGTATGATACTCTGGCGACTTAGAGTCTGCCATCCTGGCGGGTTATAGAGACCCAGAAGATGCTTCAAAATATGAGCCATAAGTAGGGCAGCTGGGCCCAACTTGTAAAAAACCAGAAGTCAAAGAAGAAATCATAGAATATAAACGAGAAATCAAAAGAAATTCGAGGCTTTTGTAGGCTGCCAAGCCAAAGTGTCTTCTTCAATGAAACTAGCCTGAGCCACTAGATTATTTGTGCATTCCGTGAGCCTGACTCACAGTACCCAATCGACATTTGAACCCTAGATAAAGTCTAGTCTTGCTCAAAGACTTATCAGGAGTACGCAGGGTCAGAGTAACAGCATACATCACGGGCCGATTTATCCAAGTTTCAAGAAAGGCGGCTTATGAAGCCTGGATCTATCCTGACTATCTGTAAACTGTGCTCTCGCATGAAAAGCCACTGTTTGAACCTCAACAAGCTCAGATCTTGGTCGAATACGCTGTAAAGATTGATTGTTAAGAGTTCGACGGGTCAATCGGGATTACCCGATGGAGTTGAAGCAGCTGGCTACAGGTAGGATGACCCGGAAAGGTTGTGTCCTCTTTGGTCGAATACACCTATGTTTGGATAGAACCTGGTCAAGAGGGTAGTAACGTTATGTTCTCTTTGGTCGAATACGCCTATGTTTGAACAGGAAGCCCCCAAGTGACATACTGAAAAATCGTACTTGTCAGGGACCTATGTTTGAGCCGTGCTGCGCATCCAACTCTCTTTGGTCCCTGAAGTTTAGGCGTCGAGCCTCTTAAATGAATATGATGATAAAGACTCAGCTTTGAGGAAGTGAAACGACAGAGGCCCTGAATTGTCAGGGATGCCGGCTTTATTATACTGCTTATAATATATACATCAAGTAGCTATGTACATCATGAGAGCCGGTGGCTCAAGTATAGTAGGGCCGAAGATGAGCTATATTCCACGACCGACGGGTCTCCTCCTCCGACTTATGTGAGTCCTTGTGGTCTCGAACGTCAATAAGATAGTATGACCCATTATGGAGATTCTTGCTGACCACAAAAGGTCCTTCCCAAGGTGGTGATAGTTTATGCATGTCCTTTTGGTCTTGGATGAGCCGGAGCACTAAGTCGCCTTCTTTAAAGGTTCTGGTTTTGACCCGACGGCTGTGATAATGACATAGGTCATGCTGATAAATTGCCGAACGAGCCGCCGCAAGATCACGCTCCTCATCCAATCGGTCAAGTGCATCTTGACGTGCCTTTTCATTATCAGCTTCAACGTAAGCTGCCACCCGGGGTGAATCGTGACGGATGTCACTAGGGAGAACCGCCTCTGCCCCATAAACCATGAAAAAAGGTGTGTAACCCGTAGATCTGTTGGGGGTCGTATTGATGCTCCATAATACTGAGGGTAAATCCTCTACCCAACAACCCGGCATTCTTTGCAAAGGAACCATAAGCCGGGGCTTGATACCTCGCAGAATCTCTTGATTCGCTCATTCTGCCCGACCATTGGACTGACGGAGAGCCACAGAGGAAACGTCAAGCTGGATATGCTCCCGTTGACAAAATTCTTTCATAGCACCTTTAGAGAGGTTAATACCATTGTCTGTTATAATGCAGTGTGGAAAGCCAAAACGGAAGATCACCTTTTTCATGAATTGAACCGCCGTGGCTGCATCACACTTACTGACCGGCTCTGCCTCCACCCACTTAGTGAACTTATCAACCGCCACCAAAAGGTGGGTATTCTTATCCTTGGACCTCTTAAAAGGCCCAACCATATCAAGCCCCCAAGTCGCAAACGTCCAAGTAATTGGAATCATCCTCAATTCTTGAGCCGGCACATGAGCTCGTCGTGAAAATTTCTGACAGCCGTCACATCTGTTTACCAGATCCTCAGCATCAGCATGAGCTGTCAACCAATAGAACCCATGACGAAAAGCCTTAACTACGAGAGATTAGAGCTGGCATGATGACCACAATCTCCTTCATGGATCTCTCGTAGAATCTCACAGCCCTCTTCAGGAGAGATGCAACGCTGAAACGCCCCTGTGACACTACGATGGTGCAACTCCCCATTGACAATTGACATTGACTTAGACTGTTGGGTTATCTGTCTGGCCAAGATTTCATCTTCTGGTAACTCACCCTGGGTCATGTAAGCCAAATAAGGAACTGTCCAATAAGGAATAGCATGAAGAGTCGCCACCAATTGTGCTTCCGGGTCAGGGACAGCAAGATCCTCCTCTGTAGGCAATTTGACAGAAGGGTTAGGAAAAATATCCAGGAATGTGTTAGGTGGCACCGGCTTATGCTGAGACCCTAGCCGGCTTAAAGTATCAGCCGCCTCATTCTTCCTGCGATCAATATGCTCGACTTGATAACCCTTGAAATGACCCGCAATAGCATCACCCTCTCGGCGATAAGCCGCCATGAATGGATCCTTAGAATCCCAAGTTCCAGAAACTTGTTGAGCCAACAGATCTGAATTGCCAAAGCACCTCACCCGGCTTAAATTCATCTCTTTAGACATCCGAAGACCATGGAGCAAGGCCTCATACTCAGCTGCATTGTTAGTACAAGGGAACATTAGCCGGAGAACATAAGAAAATTTATCACCTCGTCGGGAAGTCAAGACAACTCCAGCCCCTGAGCCTTCCAACTGCCTGGATCCATCAAAGTGAATAGTCCAATATGTGTTATCCGGCTTTTCCTCAGGCGCCTGCAACTCTGTCCAATCATTGATGAAATCCACAAGTGCTTGGGACTTGATGGCCGTACGGGGCATATATTTTAAACCATGAGGTCCAAGCTCAATGGCCCATTTAGCAACCCGACATGTGGCTTCCCTGTTCTGGATGATGTCTCCTAAAGGAGCAAAGCTAACCACAGTAATGGGATCACCCTGAAAATATTGCTTGAGCTTCCGGCTCGCCATGAAGACCCCATACACAAGTTTCTGCCAATGTGGATACCTCTGTTTGGACTCAATAAGCACCTCACTGATGTAGTAAACCGGCCGTTGAACCGAGCATTCCCTGCCTGCCTCTTTCCTTTCCACCACAATAGCTACACTGACGGCCCGGCTATTAGCAGCCACATATAACAACAGAGGCTCCTTATCAATAGGGGCAGCAAGCACGGGCGGCTTAGCCAACTGTTTCTTCAGATCCTCAAATGCTTGATTAGCAGCGTCACTCCAAACAAAATGATATGTCTTCTTCAGCATTTGATAAAGAGGAATAGCCTTCTCGCCTAATCCGCTTATGAACCGGCTTAGAGCTGCAATACGACCCGCCAGACGCTGAACATCATTGACACACGCCGGCTTAGCCAATGAATTAATGGCTTTGATCTTCTCCGGGTTAGCTTCAATGCCTCTATTAGAAACCAGAAATCCCAAGAGCTTGTCTTCTGGCACACCGAAGACACACTTGGCCGGGTTAAGCATCATCTTGTAGACCCGGAGATTATCAAACATCTCCTTCAAATCATCAATCAGGGTCTCCTTCTTTCTAGATTTTACCACAATATCATCCACATAAGCATGAACATTACACCCGATCTGATTGTGAAGGCAATTCTGCACACACCGCTGATAAGTCGCCTGGGCACTCTTGAGCCCAAAAGGCATGGACACATAGCAGAAGGCTCCAAACGGAGTAATGAAAGTTGTTTTCTCCTGGTCCTTGACTGCCATCTTGATCTGATGATAACCAGAATAAGCATCCAAAAAACTCAAATGCTCACAACCCGTCGTAGCATCAATGATTTGATTAATACGAGGGAGAGCAAACAGATCAGCTGGACAAGCCTTGTTTAAGTCAGTGTAATCCACACACATTCGCCAAGTGTCGTTCTTCTTAAGCACTAGCACCGGGTTAGCCAACCACTCAGGGTGGAAAACTTCCACGATAAACCCGGCCGCTAAGAGCCGGGCCACCTCCTCACCAATGGCCTTCAGCCTCTCCTCGTTAAATTGGCGAAGAAATTGGTTGACCGGTTTAAACTTCGGATCAATATTAAGAGTGTGCTCAGCGAGTTCCCTCGGTACACCCGACACGTGTGAAGGCTTCCATGCAAAGATGTCCAAGTTCTCACGGATGAACTTGATGAGCGCGCTTTCCTATTTCAGATCCAGATTAGCATTGATGCTGAACTGTTTAGATGAGTCGCTAGGGACGAAGTCAACCAATTTAGTATCATCTGCCGACTTAAACTTTAACGAAGGATCATGCTCTGTGGTTGGCTTTTTCAAGGACATCATGTCTGCCGGGTCAACATTATCCTTGTAAAATTTCAGCTCCTCCGTTGCACAAACCGATTCAGCATAAGCCGCATCACCTTCTTCACACTCCAGGGCCACCTTGCGACTCCCATGCACTGTGATGGTGCCCTTGTAACCCGGCATCTTAAGCTGCAAGTAAACATAACAAGGCCTTGCCATGAACTTAGCATAAGCTGGCCATCCAAACAGAGCATGATACGGGCTCTTGATCTTGACCACTTCGAAGGTTAAAGTCTCAGACCTGGAATCATGCTCATCTCCAAAGGCAACTTCTAGAGATATCTTACCCACTGGGTAGGCTGACTTACCCGGCACGACACCATGGAAGACAGTGTTTGACGGCTTAAGATTTTTGTCTGTCAGTCCCATGCGACGGAAGGTCTCATAATAAAGTATGTTAATGTTGCTACCTCCATCCATGAGTACCTTGGTAAATTTATAGCCCCCAACCTGAGGCACCATTACCAGAGCCAGGTGACCCGGATTATCAACCCGGGGTGGATGATCCTCATGACCCCATACAATAGGCTGCTCTGACCACCGCAGATAACGTGGCACCGCCGGCTCAACAGCGTTCACAGCTCTCTTGTGCAGATTCTGATCCTGCTTACACAAACTGTTGGTAAAAACGTGGTACTGCCCACTATTCAATTGCTTCAGATTGCTCTAATAACCAGACTGTTGCTGCTGTTGATTTTCCTGATTACTCTGCTGATTGTAACCACCTTGGTTACCGTGGCCTTGAAACCCAGAACTTGAGCCGCCGCCTCCGTGACCCGGACCATGAGAACCAGACCCTGATCCACCATTCGGGCCATGGTGGCGCTGGATGGACTCCCTAAAGCTTCTCATTATGCTGCAATCTTTCCACGAATGAGTAGCCGGCTTCTGATTCGTTCCGTGTTTTGGACACGGCTGATTTAACATTGCATCAAGGTCAAATCCTGCCCTTTGAACCGGTGGTCCCTTACGACGCTGGTTATAATTGCGCGCACTGGTGTTAGCCACAAAATCATCAGCCTTGCACTTACCGTTGCCGCCCTGATTGGTAGGATTGTACTACTGTCCCTTCATGTCGTTACTCTTCTTTCACTTTCCCGATCTTTCATCCTCAGAGTCGGAGTCCTTGGTACCATCAGAGTCGGCATACTTAACGAGAGCCGCCATTAGAGTACCCATGTCGTTGCAATGACTTTTGAGCCTTCCAAGTTTCTGCTTGAGTGGAGTAAAACGACAATTTTTCTCCAACGTCAGAATCGCTGAACCGACGTTCATGTTATCTGAAGAATGTATGATAGTCGAGATCCGGCGCACCCAGCTGGTCGTTGACTCGCCCTCAGCTTGAATACAAGAAACCAAATCCACGATCGACATGGGCTGCTTGCATGTATCTTTAAAATTCTGGATGAACCAGGCCTTCAGCTCAGCCCATGACCCAATGGAATTAGCCGGCAGCCCCTTCAACCAGGTATGAGCCGTCCCCTCCAGCATCATGGTGAAGTACTTAGCGCATGCAGCCTCACTAACATCCAACATCTCCATAGCCATCTCATAACTCTCCACCCAAGCCTCAGGGGGCTGATCTGCTGTGTAATTGGGCACCTTACGAGGGCCTTTGAAATCCTTGGGCAAACGCTCGTTCCGTAGACCCGCCGTTAGACCCGCCACACCGAAAGCTCTAGAAGTTACACCCGCCTCAGCTAAAGCCGTCGGGTAAACCGGCGCGTGCTGATGAGCCGCCAGCTCGGACTCCCGACGCGCTCTGCCCTGGTCCACCAAATCCTGTGCATTGGCACCATTGCGCGCCGGGTCATGACCATGAGGTTGGTTACGACGCCACTCCGTACTCAAAACTGCTAGCGAGTCAATGTGCCTACTGTAGCTCCGGCTTGGACGAGGGGTTGAATGAATCCGGTCACGACTATAGGAGTAAGCCTGCTGCTGCACCAAAGCTGTTTGAAGAAGTTCTCTGGCCCTTCTGGTTCCAATCGCCGCTGGAGTCTCGCCCTCAACTGGCAGAGCCGCCAATCGCGTAGCTGCTGCAATCATGTTGTCTAGAGGGGTGGAGTAATGACCCGGCGGTGTCACCACATACTGAGGCGGGGTGTTATTCATATGCGGAGAGCCGGCCACACGCGGCTGACCCGACGTTCCACCTCCTCGTACTTCAGCCGTCTGATTCATCACCGGGGGGTTACTGCCCCCGCCCCGGGTGTGTTGAAGAGGTCCCTCGACTCATAAACCGAGGGCATACGACTCCGGTGCTTTCTCCTCAAGACTTCGTTTGAAGCCTTCTGATCCACCATAAGCTGGTATGAATCTGCTGCGCTTGGGCGTTCAAAACGGCCCGTTCCGCAGCCATCCTGGCGTTTTCCGCTGCCAAGTCCGCCTTAGCTTGTGCGATCTCATCACGCAACTTAGCCACTTCCACCTTATGTTGTTCCTGGTTGTCTGGGGTTACATCAACATCCATCAGAGTCGCCAGAGCGTCTAGTAGATCTGCCAAAACTTGAGCCGGCAGGCGCGCTGAACCGCCAACACCTGCTGCTGTCATCGCCGCCGCACTGGAAGTCATGGCCGCGGCGGCGGTCGAACCAAGAACCGGCTGAGTGCCAGCCATGAAGATCGCCACCCTGTTCGGCGACTCACGAGGGTCTGGAATACTGTCGCCATCGGAACAGCCCCCAAGTCGTCCATCTTGTAGTTGATACATTGAGTTGGTCTCGCCTGTGGACGACTCATCATTAGAGTAGATGGCCGTCTCACCGCCAATCACAGAACCTTCCAATTCAGCCCCATGGATACATCCAACAAAGGCACGCTTCACGGCGGGCTTAACTCGGGCAGGTCATGCACGCTGAGCCGTCTTGATGATGTCGGTGTAGATGTCCGGCTCAGGGCCCGGTTCACCAATCTTGTCAATGAAGACATGGATTCCGCCGAAGGGGACCCGGTACCCGTACTCAATAGAGCCGGCCTCGGGACCCAAGCCTGCATCGTCGATGTAGAGCTTGCCGCGACGACTCTTAGTCAACCGGCCCACAGCGTATCCCTTGATCCCTTCGAAGCTGCCCTTCAAGAACTCAAAACCACCGTGCGCTGGCCCCATGGTGGGCGCCAACTGTCGTGGAAGTGTCACGGCAGATGTCCCCATGGAAGGACTTAGTTGTGGAGCCATTGCGACGAGGTTAGCTTAAAGGGTTTAAACAGGACAAAGGACACAAGGAGTTTATACTGGTTCAGCCCCTTGCGGTGAAGGTAAAGGCCTAATCCAGTTTGAGGTGGTATTGCTAGGGTTTCGATGACCAGGGAGCAAATACGCTTTGCCAGGCTCTCGATTTGTTGTTTCTTGCCCTAAGCCGCTGCCAGGTCGTCCCCTTATATACATGGGTTGACACCCTGCGGCCTACAGAGTCTCGGCCGGCTCATACAACGTGTCCGGCTCAGTGACGTATCTTACATGCCTTACATTACAAGTCTACGCATACATGGTGTTTTACACTTATGGGCCTTAAGCCGCCTTCGGGTTTGCCCCTTTTAACAAGCCTGACTATGAATCGACATCTTTAATATACTCTTGGGCTTCATCTAGATGAACCGCCATAAGGATGACCCGGCCCCTCCTGGGCGGGTCATATCTAATAGTCATATCCCCAACAAATACCCCTCTGATTATGAACATGAATATGATTTGTGAGTAGTTACGTTTGTTCCTGAGGACATGGGAGAAGTCTTGCTATAAGTAGTCATGTGAATTTGGTATTCGTTCGATATTTTGATGAGATGTATGTTGTCTTTCCTCTAGTGGTGTTATGTGAACGTCGACTACATGACACTTCACCATTGTTTGGGCCTAGAGGAAGGCATTGGGAAGTAATAAGTAGATGATGGGTTGCTGGAGTGACAGAAGCTTAAGCCCTAGTTTATGCGTTGCTTCGTAAGGGGCTGATTTGGATCCATATGTTTCATGCTATGGTTAGGTTTACCTTAATACTTCTTTTGTAGTTGCGGGTGCTTGCAGTAGGGGTTAATCATAAGTGGGATGCTTGTCCAAGGAAGGGCAGTACCCAAGCACCGGTCCACCCACATATCAAATTATCAAAGTAACGAAAGCGAATCATATGAGCGTGATGAAAACTAGCTTGACGATAATTCCCATGTGCCCTCGGGAGCGCTTTCCTTTATATAAGAGTTTGTCCAGGCTTCTCCTTTGCTACAAAAAGGATTGGGCCACCTTGCTGCACCTTATTTACTTTTATTACTTGTTACCCGTTACAAATTACCTTATCACAAAACTATCTGTTACCGATAATTTCAGTGCTTGCAGAGAATACCTTACTGAAAACCGCTTGTCATTTCCTTCTGCTCCTCGTTGGGTTCGACACTCTTACTTATCGAAAGGACTATGATAGATCCCCTATACTTGTGGGTCATCAAGACTATTTTCTGGCGCCGTTGCCGGGGAGTGAAGCGCCTTTGGTAGGTGGAATTTGGTAAGGAAAAATTTATATAGTGTGCTGAAATTTACTGTCACTTGTTACTATGGAAAATAATCCTTTGAGGGGCTTGTTTGGGGTATCTTCACCTCGACTAGTAGAGCAAAGAGTTGCTCCTCAACCTACTGAACCTATTGAAAATGTTTACTTTGAAATTCCTTCGGGTATGATAGAGAAACTGCTAGCTAATCCTTTTACAGGAGATGGAACATTGCATCCCGATTTGCACCTAATCTATGTGGATGAAGTTTGTGGATTATTTAAGCTTGCAGGTATGCCCGAGGATGTTATCAAGAAGAAGGCATTCCCTTTATCTTTGAAGGGAATGGCATTGTCATGGTTTAGTCTATGTGATGATATTGGATCATGGAACTACAACCGATTGAAATTGGAATTTCATCAGATGTTTTATCCTATGCATCTGGTTCATCGTGATCGTAATTATATATATAATTTTTGGCCTCGCGAAGGAGAAAGTATTGCTCAAGCTTGGGGGAGGCTTAAGTCAATGTTATATTCATGCCCCCATTATGAGCTCTCAAGAGAAATTATTATTCAAAAAATTTATGCTCGACTTTCTCTCAATAATCGCTCCGTGCTCGATACTTCTTGTACTGGTTCTTTTATGATGAAGACTATTGAATTCAAATGGGATTCATTGGAAAGATTTAAACGCAACTCTGAAGATTGGGAACTCGACGAAGGTAAGGAGTCCGGTATAACACCTAAGTTTTATTATGTTAAATCTTTTATGGATACCGACGTTTTTCGTGAATTTAGCACTAAATATGGACTTGACTCTGAGATAGTAGCTTCTTTCTGTGAATCATTTGCTACTCATGTTGATCTTCCTAAGGAGAAGTGGTTTAAATATCATCCTCCCATTGAAGTAAAAGTAGTTGAACCTGTTAAAGTTGAAGAAAAGACTATCACTTATAATGTTGATCCTATTGTTCCTACCGCTTATATTGAGAAACCACCTTTCCCTGTTAGAATGATCATGCTAAAGCTTCAACTGTGGTAAACAAAAGTAATATTAGAACACCTACACCCCCTGATCAAATTAAAGTTGAACCTAGTATTGCTATGGTTAAAGATCTCTTGGTCGATAATATTGATGGGCATGTTATTTACCTCTGTGATGAAGCTGCTAGAATTGCTAGACCTGATACTAAAAATAAACATAGACCTGTTGTAGGCATGCCTGTTATTTCTGTTAAAATAGGAGATCATTGCTATCATGGTTTATGTGATATGGGTGCTAGTGCGAGAGCAATACCTCATTCTTTATATGAAGAAATTATGCATGATATTTCACCTGCTGAGTTAGAAGGTATTGATGTTACAATTAAGCTTGCCAATAGAGATACTATTTCACTAGTTGGGATTGTAAGAGATGTTGAAGTCTTGTGTGGGAAAGTTAAATATCCTACTGATTTTCTTGTTCTTGGTTCCCCACAAGATGATTTTTGTCCCATTATATTTGGTAGACCCTTCTTGAATACTGTTAATGCTAAGATAGATTGCAAAAAGGATGTTGTTACTATTGGATTAGGGGATATGTCTCATGATTTTAATTTTGCTAAATTTTGTGGACAACCCCATGATAAAGAATTGCCTAGTAAAGATGAAATTATTGGTCTTGCTTCTATTGCCGTGCCTCCTAACGACCCTTTAGAACAATATTTGCTAGACCATGAAAATGATATGTTTATAAATGAAATAATGGAAATAGATGAACTATTCTTTAAACAGGGACCTATATTGAAACGCAACTTGCCCGTTGAAATTCTAGGGGATCCTCCTCCACCCAAGGGTGATACCGTGTTTGAGCTTAAACCATTGCCTGATACTCTTAAATATGCTTATCTTACTGAAAAGAAGATATATCCTATTATTATTAGTGCTAACCTTTCAGAGCAGGAAGAAGAGAAATTATTGAAAACTCTGAAGAAGCACTGTGCTGCTATTGGATATACTCTTGATGATCTTAAGGGCATTAGTCCCACTCTATGCCAACACAAAATAAAATTGGAGAAAGACGCTATACCGGTTGTTGATCACCAACGACGGTTAAATCCTAAGATGAAAGAAGTGGTAAGGAAAGAAATACTAAAGCTTCTAGAGGCAGGTATAATTTATCCTGTTGCTGATAGTCAGTGGGTAAGTCCTGTCCATTGTGTCCCTAAGAAGGGAGGTATTACTGTTGTTCCTAATGATAAAGATGAATTGATCCCACAAAGAATTGTTACAGGTTATAGAATGGTAATTGATTTTCGCAAACTAAATAAAGCTACTAAAAAGGATCATTACCCTTTACCTTTTATTGATCAAATGCTAGAAAGATTATCCAAACATACACATTTTTGCTTTCTAGACGGTTATTCTGGTTTCTCTCAAATACCTGTGTCAAAAGAGGATCAAGAAAAGACCACTTTTACTTGCCCTTTCGGTACCTTTGCTTATAGATGTATGCCTTTTGGTTTATGCAATGCACCTGCTACCTTTCAAAGATGTATGACTGCTATATTCTCTGACTTTTGTGAAAAGATTGTTGAGGTTTTCATGGATGATTTCTCCGTGTATGGAACTTCTTTTGATGATTGCTTAAGCAACCTTGATCGAGTTTTGCAGAGATGTGAAGAAACTAATCTTGTCTTGAATTGGGAGAAGTGCCACTTTATGGTTAATGAAGGTATTGTCTTGGGGCATAAAATTTCTGAAAGAGGTATTGAAGTTGATAAAGCTAAAGTTGATGCTATTGAAAAGATGTCGTGTCCTAAGGAATTAAAGGTATAAGAAGTTTCCTTGGTCATGCCGGTTTTTATAGGAGGTTCATTAAAGACTTCTCAAAAATTTCTAGGCCTCTGACTAATCTCTTACAAAAAGATGTTCCTTTTGTCTTTGATGATGATTGTGTAGAAGCATTTGAAATACTTAAGAAAGCCTTGATTTCTGCACCTATTGTTCAGCCACCTCATTGGAATTTACCCTTTGAAATTATGTGTGATGCTAGTGATTATGCTGTAGGTGCTGTTCTAGGACAAAGAGTTGATAAGAAATTAAATGTTATTCAATATGCTAGTAAAACTCTAGACAGTGCCCAGAGAAATTATGCTACTACTGAAAAAGAATTTTTAGCAGTTGTATTTGCTTGTGATAAGTTCAGACCTTATATTGTTGATTCTAAAGTAACTGTTCACACTGATCATGCTGCTATTAAATATCTTATGGAAAAGAAAGATGCTAAACCTAGACTTATTAGATGGGTTCTCCTACTACAAGAATTTGATTTGCATATTATTGATAGAAAGGGAGCTGAGAACCCCGTTGCAGACAACTTGTCTAGGTTAGAGAATGTTCTTGATGACCCACTACCTATTGATGATAGCTTTCCTGATGAACAATTAGCTGTCATAAATGCTTCTCGTACTGCTCCATGGTATGCTGATTATGCTAATTACATTGTTGCTAAATTTATACCACCTAGTTTCACATACCAGCAAAAGAAAAAGTTTTTCTATGATTTAAGACATTACTTCTGGGATGACCCACACCTTTATAAAGAAGGAGTAGATGGTGTTATTAGACGTTGTGTACCTGAGCATGAACAGGAACAGATCCTACGCAAGTGTCACTCCGAGGCTTATGGAGGACACCACGCTGGAGATAGAACTGCGCATAAGGTATTGCAATCCGGTTTTTATTGGCCTACTCTTTTAAAGATGCCCGTAAGTTTGTCTTGTCTTGTGATGAATGTCAAAGAATTGGTAATATTAGTAGACGTCAAGAAATGCCTATGAACTATTCACTTGTTATTGAACCATTTGATGTTTGGGGCTTTGATTATATGGGACCGTTTCCTTCCTCTAATGGGTATACACATATTTTAGTTGCTGTTGATTACGTTACTAAGTGGGTAGAAGCTATTCCAACTAGTAGTGCTGATCATAACACCTCTATTAAGATGCTTAAAGAAGTTATTTTTCCGAGGTTTGGAGTCCCTAGATATTTAATGACTGATGGTGGTTCACATTTTATTCATGGTGCTTTTCGTAAAATGCTTGCTAAGTATGATGTTAATCATAGAATTGCATCTCCATACCACCCAAAGTCTAGTGGTCGAGTAGAATTGAGTAATAGAGAGATTAAATTAATTTTGCAAAAGACTGTTAATAGATCTAGAAAGAATTGGTCCAAAAAACTTGATGATGCATTATGGGCCTATAGAATTGCATATAAAAACCCTATGGGTATCTCTCCGTATAATATGGTTTATGGAAAAGCATGTCACTTACCTCTCGAACTAGAACATAAGGCATATTGGGCCATTAAAGAGCTCAATTATGATTTCAAACTTGCCGGTGAGAAGAGGCTATTTGACATTAGCTCACTTGATGAATGGAGAACCCAGGCCTATGAGAATGCCAAACTGTTTAAAGAAAAAGTTAAAAGATGGCATGAAAAAAGGATACAAAAGCGTGAGTTTAACGTAGGTGATTATGTTTTGTTATACAACTCCCGTTTAAGATTTTTGCAGGAAAACTTCTCTCTAAATGGGAAGGTCCTTACGTTATCGAGGAGGTCTATCGTTCCGGTGCCATAAAAATCAACAACTTCGAAGGCACAAACCCAAAGGTGGTGAACGGTCAAAGAATCAAACATTACATCTCAGGTAATCCAATAAATGTTGAAACTAATGTTATTGAAACCATAACCCCGGAGGTATACATAAGGGACACTTTCCAGAACGTTTCAGACTCCGAAAAGGAATAGGTATGTGGTACGGTAAGTAAACCGACTCCAAAACAGTCCTAGTAGCAATTTTTCTCCATTTTGGAATATTTAAGAAAATAGGAAAATAAGAAGTAGTCCAGGAAGGACACGAGGGTGGAGGGCGTGCCTACCCCCCTGGGCGCGCCCCCTGCCTCATGGGCACCTCGTGTGCCCTCCGGACTCTGTTTTCTTGCACGATACTTCTTCTAATTGGTAAAAAATCATTATATAACCTCCCGAAGGCTTTGACCACCGTACCATGCAAATATCCTCTGCTTTTGTTTTGAGCTGTTTTTTCTGACAGATCTAGATCACCATGAAGTCTTCAAGCGCCCCCAAGGACAAATTCTTCGAGAAGGTCATCAACCCCTACCTTGCGGAGGTGCTGCAACACCCTCAAACCATTGAGATGCGTGAGGGGGTGCTGCACATCCGCGATGTTGAGGGACCAAGCAGGACCGGAAGCGTGGAGACAAGACTCGAAGCAATGGAGCAGCAAGTTTTCAAGTGCCAAGGGATGGTGGAACGCGGACTCGACGCCAACCACATGATGATCGCGGAGTTCACCAACAACCACAAGCTGGATGCCAAGAACATTGGGAGGCCATCTTCAAGCTTCACGAGAAAATCAAGCACCTCCAAGCCCAGATCTATGACCTTCAAAACCAAAACTATGAGAATGAATATAGATTCAAGAGGATGAGTTTGGCTGCAGATTTGAGGATCCCGGAGACTCGATCATCTTTCTATGATGGTGAGCCTATGACTTGGAAGAGGGACGACAAGCCTACATCATCAGCAACTCCATCATCACCACCTTCGAAGAAAGAGACATAAATACATGGGTATGGGCACTCCCCTTGGCAACTGCCAAGCTTGGGGGAGTGCCCCGGTATCGTGTCACCATCCGACTTCTATCTTTACCCTTTTTCTTAGTTCGATCCTTTTGGTAATATCTTGATCTAGTAGAATAAAGTTTTAGTATGATCTAGTTTTGAGTTTTGCTTTATGATCCTTCTATGTAATCGAGTCCGTGAGCTATATATAATAAAGATTAGTCTTGAGTCGAGGGCTTGGTTATCTTGCTATGATCTTGAGGGAATAAAAGAAAGAATAAAAAGAATTAAAGAGATCATATTGATCTTATGGAGAGTAATGACTTCACATATAAAAGAGTATGATGAATAAAAGTTGTTGAGAGTTGACAAACATAGTTTTGGTCATCGTTGCAATTAATAGGAAGTAATAAAGAAAGAGAGGTTTTCACATATAAATATACTATCTTGGACATCTTTTATGATTGTGAGCACTCATTAAAATATGACATGCTAAAAAGTTGATGTTGGACAAGGAAGACAACGTAATGGGTTATGTTTTCTTATATCCGAAATAAAGTATATTGTCATGGATCATCCAACATGTTGAGTTTGCCTTTCCCCCTCATGCTAGCCAAATTATTTTCACCAAGTAGAGATACTACTTGTGCTTCCGAATATCCTTAAACCCAGTTATGCCATGAGAGTCCACCATATCTACCTATGGATTGAGTAAGATCCTTCAAGTAAGTTGTCACTGTTGCATGCAATAAAAAATTGCTCTCTAAATATGTATGATCTATTAGTGTGGAGAAAATAAGCTTTATACGATCTTGTGATATGGAAGCAATAAAAGCGACGGATTGCATAATAAAGGTCCCTATCACAAGTGGCAATATAAAGCGGCGTTCTTTTGCATTAAGATTTCGTGCATCCAACCATAAAAGCACATGAAAACCTCTGCTTCCCTCTGCGAAGGGCCTATCTTTTAGTCTTGTCTTATACCTTATAAAAGAGCCTTGGTGATCTTCACCTTTCCTTTTTACATTTTATCCTTTGGCAAGCACATTGTGTTGGAAAGATCCTGACATATATAACCAATTGGATGTAAGTTATCATAAACTATTATTGTTGACGTTACCCTTGAGGTAAAAGGTTGGGAGGCAACACTATAAGCCCCTATCTTTCTCTGTGTCCGATTAAAACTCCATACCCATAAGTATTGTGTGAGTGTTAGCAATTGTGAAAGACTAAATGATAGTTGAGTATGTGGACTTGCTGAAAAGCTCTTATATTGACTCTTTCCGATGTTATGATAAATTGCAATTGCTTCAATGACCGAGATCATAGTTTGTTAGTTTTCAATGAACTTTCTGATTCATACTTGACATTGTGAATAGATTGTTACTTTAGCATAAGAAATCAAATGACAATATATACATATATATATATGTTGCTGTTATAAGAATGATCATGATGCCCTCATGTCCGTATTTTATTTTATCGACACCTCTATCTCTAAACATGTGGACTTATTTCTCGTTATCGGCTTCCGCTTGAGGACAAGCGAGGTCTAAGCTTGGGGGAGTTGATCGTCCATTTTGCATCATGCTTTTATATCGATATTTATTGCATTATGGGCTGTTATTACACATTATGTCACAATACTTATGCCTTTTCTCTCTTATTTTACAATGTTTACATGAAGAGGGAGAATGCCGGCAGCTCGAATTCTGGGCTGGAAAAGGAGCAAATATTATAGACCTATTATGCACAACTCCAAAAGTCTTGAAACTCCACGAAAGTCAGTTTTGGAATATATAAAAAATATTAGGCGAAGAAAGCACCAGATGGGGGCCACCCACCGTCCACGAGGGTGGGGGTGCGCCCTACCCCCTGGGCGCGCCCCCCCTGCCTCGTGGGCCCCCTGGAAGGCCTTCGGTGCCCATCTTTGGCTATATGAAGTCTTTCGCCCTGGAAAAAATCAGAAGGAAGCTTTCAGGATGAAGCGCCGCCGCCACGAGGCGGAACCTGGCGAAACCAATCTAGGGCTCCGGCGGAGCTGTTCTGCCGGGGAAACATCCCTCCGGGAGGGGGAAATCATCACCATCGATCCTCTCATCGGGAGGGGGTCAATCTCCATCAACATCTTCACCAGCACCATCTCCTCTCAAACCCTAGTTCATCTCTTGTATCCAATTTTTGTCCCAAAACCTCAGATTGGTACCTGTGGGTTGCTAGTAGTGTTGATTACTCCTTGTAGTTGATGCTAGTTGGTTTATTTGGTGGAAGATCATATGTTCAGATCCTTTATGCATATTAATACCCCTATGATTATGAACATGCATATGATTTGTGAGTAGTTACGTTTGTTCCTGAGGACATGGGAGAAGTCTTGCTATAAGTAGTTATGTGAATTTGGTATTCGTTCAATATTTTGATGAGATGTATGTTGTCTTTCCTCTAGTGGTGTTATGTGAACATCGACTACATGACACTTTACCATTGTTTGGGCCTAGAGGAAGGCATTGGGAAGTAATAAGTAGATGATGGGTTGCTAGGGTGACAGAAGCTTAAACCCTAGTTTATGCGTTGCTTCGTAAGGGGCTGATTTGGATCCATATGTTTCATGCTATGGTTAGGTTTACCTTAATACTTATTTTGTAGTTGCAGATGCTTGTAGTAGGGGTTAATCATAAGTGGGATGCTTGTCCAAGGAAGGGCAGTACCCAAGTACCGGTCCACCCACATATCAAATTATCAAAGTAACGAACGCGAATCATATGAGCGTGATGAAAACTAGCTTGACGATAATTCCCATGTGTCCTCGGGAGCGCTTTCGTTTATATAAGAGTTTGTCCAGGCTTCTCCTTTGCTACAAAAAGGATTGGGCCACCTTGCTGCACCTCATTTACTTTTATTACTTGTTACCCGTTACAAATTACCTTATCACAAAACTATCTGTTACCGATAATTTCAGTGCTTGCAGAGAATACCTTACTAAAAACCGCTTGTCATTTCCTTCTGCTCCTCGTTGGGTTCGACACTCTTACTTATCGAAAGGACTACGATAGATCCCCTATACTTGTGGGTCATCAGTGTTCTAGGTGGCGTGAGTTGTGAAACTATTCCACATTGTTTCAAATGAAGACCAAACTCATAACTCAAATATTCACCTCCACGATCAGATCGTAGAAACTTTATTTTCTTGTTATGATGATTTTCCACTTCCCCCTGAAATTCTTTGAACTTTTCAAATGTTTCAGACTTCTGTTATACCCATATCTGCTCAAATCATCTGTGAAGGTCAGAAAATAACGATACCCGCCGTGAGCCTCAACACTCATCGGACCGCATACATCAGTATGTATTATTTCCAATAGGTCAGTTGCTCGCTCCATTGTCCGAAGAACAGAGTCTTAGTCATCTTGCCCATGAGGCATGGTTCGCAAGCATCAAGTGATTCATAATCAAGTGATTCCAAAAGTCCATCAACATGGAGTTTCTTCATGCGCTTTACACCAATATGACCTAAACGGCAGTGCCACAAATAAGTTGCACCATCATTGTTAACTTTGCATCTTTTGGCTTCAATATTATGAACATGTGTACCACTACAATCGAGATTCAACAAAAATAGACCACTCATCAAGGGTGCATGACCACAAAAGATATTACTCATATAAATAGAACAACAATTATTCTCTAATTCAAATGAATAACCGTCTCATATCAAACAAGATCCAGATATAATATTAATGCTCAACGCTGGCTCCAAATAACAATTATTTAGGTCTAAAACTAATCCCGAAGGTAGATGTAGAGGTAGCCTACCGACGGCGATCACATCGACTTTGGAACCATTTCCCACGCGCATCATCACCTCGTCCTTAGCCAATCTTCGTTTAATCTGTAGCCCCTGTTTCGAGTTGCAAATATGAGCAACAGAACCAATATCAAATACCCAGGCTCTACTATGAGCATTAGTAAGGTACACATCAATAACATGTATATCAAATATACCTTTCACTTTGACATCCTTCTTATCTGCCAAATACTTGGGGCAGTTCCGCTTCTAGTGACCAGTCCCTTTGCAGTAGAAGCACTCGGTCTCAGGCTTAGGTCCAGACCTGGGCTTCTTCCCTTGAGCATCAACTTGCTTGCTGTTCTTCTTGAAGTTCCCCTTCTTCCCTTTGTCCTTTTTCTTGAAACTAGTGGTCTTGTTAACCATCAACACCTGATGCTCCCTCTTGATTTCTACCTCCGCAGCCTTTAGCATCGCGAAGAGCTCGGGAATTGTCTTTCCATCCCTTGCATATTATGGTTCATCACAAAGCCTTTATAGCTTGGTGGCAGTGATTGAAGAACTCTGTCAATGACACTATCATCAGGAAGATTAATCCCAGCTGAGTCAAGTGGTTATGGTACCCAGACATTCCGAGTATCTGTTCACTGACAAAACTATTCTCCTTTATTTTGCAATTGTAGAACTTGTTGGAGACTCCATATCTCTCAACTCGGGCATTTGCTTAAAATATTAACTTCAACTCTTGGAAGATCTCATATGCTCCATTACGTTCAAAACGTCTTTGAAGTCCCGATTCTAAGCCGTAAAGCATGGCACACTACACTATCGAGTAGTCATCAGCTTTGCTCTGCCAGACGTTCATAACGCCCGGAGTGAAATTGAGTGCAATTTGGAACTTTTTGAAAGTTAAATGAGAGGGAATGAAATGACTTTCCAAACTTTCACTTTGCATTCTGATCTCCATGAATTCAAATTCATTTCATCACAAAACCCTAGAGTGAAGATGATATGACTTCTTCCATTTAAATAAATGAAAAGGGTTTTGAAAAGATTTGAATTCCATTTGAAAATATTTCCAATTCAGAAACTTTATGCAACTCAATGATTTTCATGAGAGAAGATAAAATGACTTCTTCAAAACATATGAAATATGAGTTGGAAGTTAAAAGAATCAAATTTAAAGTCCCTTTGAAATTATTTTTAATTTGGAGTTATTTGGTTTCTATTCAAATTATTTTTCTCCAAAAATAAAATATATGGAAAGTAGGGTAAAATGATTCCCTACAGTAGAAAAATGGAGAGAAATAAATTAATTTTTTTGGTATTTTTAAAATGATTTTTATTGCAGTAGTGGCACTGTTTGCTTTATTTAATTTTTTATAGATTTTATTTGACGCTAGAAAAATGTTCATGTTATAGAAAAAAATCTGAAAATTTTGATATATAATATGCCTATATTATATTTTTATTTTATGTGGTTTTCTTTTATTGTCTGTTTAAAAAAACCTTCCGCAGCCGAACTGGGCCGGCCCAGCCGAGCCAGGCCAGGCCTAGCCGCGCCACCGCCGCCTTCCCCGAGTCCGGCCAGGCCACGGGAGGAGTCGCCGCCGCCGGGGACTCCGCCTCCCGAGGCCGGGCCCCCCCTTTATAAGCTGCACCCGGGGCCCCCTGGACCCCGTCCGCCGCCGCCTCCCGCCGCAACCGCGCCACCGCACCGCGCCGCCGCCGTCTTCCGCCTACGCCGCTCGCCGCTGCTTTGCGTCGCCGTCAGCCACCGCCTCCACCCGTCGCCTTCGCGCCGCCCCGCACAGCGAGCCGCCGCCACTCGCAGTCGCCGCCCCCCACACCCGCCGCTGCAGCTGCCGCCGCCCGAGCCACCGTCGCCGTCGAAGTCCGAACCGGTAAAAAACCCGCCACCAGTCCGGTTTATTTTTAGGTCGCCGGTTTTGTTTCGATTTTTTTAGAAAACCCGATTTGTTTTACTTTAGTTTTAGAGAACGTTTTCTGTTTAGTTAGTTTCGGCGAACGTCTTCGTTCGTTAGCGTTCGGTAGCGAACGTTCGTTAAATAGTTTTTCCGTTTTATTTTATTTCTGCCAGGGACCCGTTTGTGATTAGTTTATTTATAGATTAGCCCCTGCTTTTAAATTGATCACAACTTGTACACCGTTTATCCAAATCCAACGAAACCAACGCCAATTTCTTCGTTACGATCCCCGCTGTCCAGATAACCGACTTAAACATGTTTTTGAAAGTTTAAATTTTGATTTCAAACATATTTGAATTTGAACTTCTTTTGTCCATAACTCGAGTTTTATAACTCAGATTTAATTGATTCTTTTTGCTAATTGAAGCTCTTGACCTAAACTTTCTGATAAGACCAAATTCACCCAATTTTGGTACTGTTAGAAATTGTTTTCTATTGCAAGATTTAATTGCTTGTTTTCGAAGTTTTCCGAGATCTTTTCTTTGATTCTTTTGCATGAGTGCTTATGTATGCCATTACTTGCTTACGATAGATTGAACGGAGTGTGATGAGTAGAACTATCAGGAGTTATGAGTGCGAATCATCTTCATCAACAATACAAGGCAAGTTCACACTTTGATCATATCCCTTATTTACCGAGTTTTATGCATTAGTTTCAACCCTCAAACATTGCATGAGTAGGATTTGATAACATGTGGGTCTTGGGAAGTAGTTGATGAGGTAGGAACCTATTGTCTTTTATCAAACCCCGGATATTATACGTTATGCTTATATTGCTTTGCTATGCTCGTGGACGTGGATTGGTATGTGAGATTCATGAAAGCTATGAGAGTTATATTCAACTAAGGGAAACTTAAGGTGGCTACTTTAATTTACATCTGGGTGGAAAGGTTGGGGCACCCTGGGGATATACCAGTGGCTTGCCCGGGCACCTGGGGATATATGAGTGTTGTCCTAGGAGATCCCGGGGTACCCGTGTGATCCTCCTATGGAATGCCACCCAGGCTCAAAAGGATCATAAGATTATTCATGCTGGAAACTTCCGTGTGCAGCCACAAGCCATTATGGGCTCTGGCATAGTTGAGTAAGTTGTGGGTAACCTTTCCATGATGGGCTAGTAGATGTAGGGGAATTGTAGGTGTACCGGTCTATCTATCGGTTAAGGCGACCTCTTCGGAAAGACTGTGTCTCGGTCATCCGTTTCTCAAACATCATGCAGTGCGAGAAATACAACGGAGGAGATTGAGTCTTGTGGGGAAAAGTGTGCAAACCTCTGCAGAGTGTATAAACTAATCATGGTTAGCCGTGTCCCCGGTTATGGACATCTTGAGTATCTGGTACTTGAATTATTTGATTGATCTCATCACTCTATTTAATGAAATTGTTGGGTTATTAATGATTTTTGGGATTGAGTTGGGGTTACCTTCTCAATATGGGTAATTTAACTTGGTAGTTAAATAAAATGTATTCCTTTGTTGTAGGAAAAAAATTAGCTTTATGCAAAATTTAAACTTAGAGCCTCCACCAGCCAAATATGCATGTAGTGATAGCCATTATTCAGCATTGCTCTATAGTGTGAAATTGCCAGTACATTCAATGTACTGACCTACATGGCTGCAACGTCTCATGTTGCAGGAATCTTACGACGAGTAAGTGATATGTTAGGGTTATGATGTCTACACTCAACTTTGCCGTTGGTGTTGTTGGGAACTCCACAACTTTGTTGTTACTTCCGCTATATGGATTGAGGTAATAGTATTTACGTTACTTTATACATGTGATTTACCTCCGTTATAAATCCTCGAGTACTGTGTGTGTCAGCATACCGATCCAGGGATGACACTTAAGCACAGAGACTTGATCCATTCGGGCCGGGTCGCCACAATTCAGCAATGAGGTTAATCCTCAAGTTACGGACCTAGTCCGTGTAGTTGCTACCATCATATTTCAACTTAGCTTTCTCTAGTCATAGATATTCAAGGGAACAGTAGCACGGGCCATTGATCTACAACAACATAGATATGCAAAAACTATCAGGTACTAATTTCATGATAAATTAAAGTTCAATTAATCATATTACTTAAGAACTCACACTTAGATTGACATCCCTCTAGTCATCTAAATGATCACGTGATCCATATCAACTAAACCATGTCCGATCATCACGTGAGATGGACTAGTTTTCAATGGTGAACATCACTATGTTGATCATATCCACTATATGATTCATGTTCGACCTTTCGGTCTCAGTGTTCCGAGGCCATATCTGCATATGCTAGGCTCGTCAAGTTTAACCCGAGTATTCTGCACGTGCAAAACTGGCTTGCACCCGTTGTACGTGAACGTAGAGCTTATCACACCCGATAATCACGTGGTGTCTCGGCACGACGAACTGTAGCAACGGTGCATACTCAGGGAGAACACTTGTACCTTGAAATCTAGTGAGGGATCATCTTATAATGTTACTGCGTACTAAGAAAAATAAGATGCATAAAGGATAAACATCACATGCAATCAAAATATGTGACATGATATGGCCATCATCTGTTGGGGAACACAGTATTTGATTTTTTTACCTACGATCACGCAAGATCTATCTAGGAGATGCATAGCAACGAGCGGGGAGAGTGTGTCCACGTACCCTCGTAGACCGAAAGCGGAAGCGTTAGTTAACGCGGTTGATGTAGTCAAACGTCTTCGTGATCCAACCGATCCAAGCACCGAACGTACGACACCTCCGCGTTCAGCACACGTTCAGCTCGATGACCTCCCTCGAACTCTTGATCCAGTTAACGCCGAGGGAGAGTTCCGTCAGCACGACGGCGTGGCGACGGTGATGATGAAGTTACCGGCGTAGGGCTTCACCTAAGCACTACGACGATATGACCGAGGTGTGTAACTGTGGAGGGGGCACTGCACACGGCTAAGAGAAGGCTTGGTGTGCCTTTGGGGTGCCCCCTCCCACGTATATAAAGGGGGAGGAGAGGTGGACGGCCCACGGGGGGCGCGCCATGGGGGGAGTCCTACTTGGACTCCCGGTCCCAGTTGGATTCGCTCCCCCTTTCCTATTCCCACTAGGAGAAGGAGGGAAGGAGGAGGAGGAGAGAAGGAAATGGGGCCCAGCCCCCCCAACCCTAGTCTAATTCGGTTTGGGCTTGGGGGGCGCCACCACCTGGCCGCCGCCTCCTCACTCCACTAGGGCCCATGAAGGCCCATTAACTCCAGGGGGGTTCCGGTAACCCCCGGTACTCCAGAAAATGCATGAACCTTTCCGAAACCATTCCGGTGTCCAAACATAACCTTCCAATATATCAATCTTTATGTCTCGACCAGTTCGAGACTCCTCGTCATGTCCGTGATCTCATCCGGGACTCCGAACAAACTTCGGTTCATCAAATCACATAACTCATAATACAAATCATCATCGAACGTTAAGCGTGCGGACCCCACAGGTTCGAGAACTATGTAGACATGACCGAGACACATCTCCGGTCAATAACCAATAGTGGAACCTGGATGCTCATATTGGTTCCTACATATTCTACGAAGATCTTTATCGGTCAAACCGCATAACAACATACGTTGTTCCCTTTGTCATCGGTATGTTACTTGCCCGAGATTCGATCGTCGGTATCATCATAGCTAGTTCAATCTCGTTACTGGCAAGTCTCTTTACTCGTTCCGTAATGCATCATCCCGTAACTAACTCATTAGTCACATTGCTTGCAAGGCTCATAGTGATGTGCATTACCGAGAGGGCCCAGAGATACCTCTCCGATACACGGAGTGACAAATCCTAATCTCGATCTATGCCAACTCAACAAACACATCGGAGACACCTGTAGAGCATCTTTATAATCACCCAGTTATGTTGTGACGTTTGATAGCACACAAAGTGTTCCTCCGGTTTTCGGGAGTTGCATAATCTCATAGTTAGAGGAACATGTATAAGTCATGATGAAAGAAATAGCAGTAAAACTAAACGATCATTATGCTAAGCTAACGGATGGGTCTTGTCCATCATATCATTCTCTAATGATGTGATCCCGTTCATCAATTGACAACACATGTCTATGGCTAGGAAACTTAACCATCTTTGATTAACGAGCTAGTCAAGTAGAGGCATACTAGGGACACTCTGTGTGACGCCCGGATAATTAAGCTACAGTAATTCCACGCTAATGATGCCACGTCACCTCGGTTACTATTGTTAATCTCGCGTTAGTTCGAAACCGATCCAAATTCAAATTTGAAAATCAAGCAAACATTAAAAGTTTTGAAACACTAAAACTAAAATGTTCAAAATGGGACAAGTAAATCCTAAGTAATAATGGTGGAGAAACCACATTTTTATAAAAATTTAGTTGCACTTAAATAGTTAAAACAATTAAATAATTGCCTTTTGTAATTAATAAAATATTAAACCATTCATTTAGTTGCCCAAAAGTTATTGGGGCAGTAGCATAATTAATAGTACTAATATATGAACTGTTTTTATAGTTTATAAAACTAAAATAAAAGAGGAACTAAAGTAAAACAGAAAACAGAAAAGGAAAATTAAACAAAAGTAAAATAAAGACAAAAGAACCCCCCCCCCCTCGCTGGGCCTCGGCCCAGCTGGCCACTGGACAAGCCAGGCCGGCCCAGCCGGCGCGCCCCCTTAACACCCACTCCCCCCCCCCGTGACCTAGATCGGGTCAACCATATCCCCCACTACCCAAACCGAACCCTAGCCACCACTCCCACGTTCCCCACTCCCCCCTTCTCTCCCGATCCCATCTGGATCGGGGCTGCAGAGCCGGACGACGCCACCGCGCCCCGACGCTCGATGCCGTCACCGGACCCTGCCGCCGCCCGGAGCCTCCCTCGTCGGCCTGCCTCCCCTGCGACACGCCGTCCCTGTCCTCCTCCTCACGCACCGCTGCCCCGTCCCTACGAACCTCGGTGAGGACCTCGACCTCCTCTTCCCCTCGCCCCGATCGCTGGCCGCGCGCGCCCGCCTCCGCTTGCCGCTCCCCTTTGCTGCTACTCCTCGCCGCCCCCCGCCCCCAATCGCCGGCGACCACCCGTGCGTCCGCCTGGTGCCGCTACTGCCGCGCCGCTGCGTTGCCTACTACCTCCCCACCGCGAGCGTCCGACCTGGTCTTGCCTCCTCATCGCCACGGCCTCGCCCCGCCGTGGCCTCACCGGCGTCGTGCCGGCGCCCATCTGCTCCCCCTCCGTTCCACGCCTCGCCGGCCCCCCGGGTGCCCTGCCGGGCGCCCATGCCCCGTAACCGCAGCGCCCCTGCGCCCGAATCGCCCGCGCCGGTTTGGCCCTATGGGCCACTGACTAGGGGGGCCCACCCCACTGAATGTTTTTTTAATAAATAAATAAAATAAAATAATAAATAATAATTAAAAATAAATAAATAATAATTAAAATAGTTAATTAATTAATTAAAGAATTAATTAACTTAATTAATCCTGATTAGATTAGCCTAATTAATTAATTAACGTGACTAATTTGTAATTTAAACTAATTAAATTGGTTAATTAGTTAACAGTGTATGACAATGGGACCCTCACGTCAGTTTGACCAGTCAACATCTCTGTTGATTGCCGACGTCATGCTGACATCATGCTGATGCAATAATACTAATTTTGAATTAATTTAATAATAATAAATTAGAAAATGATTCAAAACTTTAAAAATTAATAGTAAATAAATCGTGCTCGGATGGAAAAACTTTGTACACGAAAGTTGCTCAGAACGACGAGACGAATCAGGATACGCAGCCCGTTCGTCCGCCACACACCCCTAGCATATCGAACACGCAACTTTCCCCCTCCGGTTCATCTGTCCGAAAACGCGAAACACCGGGGATACTTTCCCGGATGTTTCCCCCTTCGCCGGTATCACCTCCTACCGCGTTAGGGCACACCTAGCACCGCGTATTACCTCGTTATCTTTTGTGATGCTTTGTTTTCTCCGTATTTACTGTTTCTTCCCCCTCTTCTTCTCCGGTAGACCCCGAGACCGTTGCTGATGCCACTGAGTACGACTACGGTGTTGACGACCCCTTCTTGCTAGAGCAACTAGGCAGCCCCCCCCCTTGATCACCAGATATCGCCTATTCTTCTCTATACTGCTTGCATTAGAGTAGTGTAGCATGTTACTACTTTCGGTTAATCCTATTCTGCTGCATAGCCTGTCATTGTTGCTACAGTTGTTACCCTTACCTGCTATCCTACTGCTTAGTATAGGATGCTAGTGTTCCATCAGTGGCCCTACACTCTTGTCCGTCTGCCATGCTATACTACTGGGCCGTGATCACTTCGGGAGGTGATCTCGGGCATATGCTATATACTTTATACTGTTACATTACTTATGATACTGTTCGGAGATGGGGGCTGAAGGGGCAGGTGGCTCCATCCCGGTAGAGGTGGGCCTGGGTTCCCGATGGCCACCAACTGTTACTTTGTGGCGGAGCGACAGGGCAGGTTGAGACCACCTAGGAGAGAGGTGGGCCTGGCCCTGGTCGGCGTTTGCGGATACTTCAATTAAAACGCTTAACGAGATCTTGGTATTTGATCTGAGTCTGGCCACTGGCCTATACGCACTAACCAACTACGCGGGGACAGTTATGGGCACTCGGTGTCGTGGTATCAGCCGAAGCCTTCGTGACGTCAGCGACTGAGCGGCGCGCGCCGCATTGGACCGTTAGCTCGCGCTTGTATTAAGGGGGCTAGGTCTGCTTCCGTCCGCGTACGCAACGTGCAAGTGTGCAATGGGTGATGGGCCCAGACCCCTGCGCGCATAGGATTTAGACCGGCGTGCTGACCTCTCTGTTGAGCCTAGGTGGGGCTGCGACATGTTGATCACCCGAGGCCGGACATGACCCAGGAAAGTGTGCCCGGCCAGAGGGATCGAGCGTGTCGGGTAATGTGGTGCACCCCTGCAGGGAAGTTTATCTATTCGAATAGCCGTGATCTTCGGTAACAGGACGACTTGGAGTTGTACCTTGACCTTATGACAACTAGAAATGGATACTTAATAAAACACACCCTTCCAAGTGCCAGATATAACCCGATGATCGCTCTCACACAGGGCGACGAGGGGAGGATCGCCGGGTAGGATTATGCTATGTGATGATACTTGGTGAACTTACCATCTACTCTCTTCTATATGCTGCAAGATGGAGGCTGCCAGAAGCGTAGTCTTTGATAGGATTAGCTATCCCCCTCTTATTCTGGCATTCTGCAGTTCAGTCCACCGATATTGCCCCTTTTACACAGATACCCATGCATAAGTAGTGTAGATCCTTGATTGCGAGTACTTTGGATGAGTACTCATGGTTGCTTTTCTCCCCCTTTTTCCCCCTTTCCTTTCTTCCTGGTTGTCGCAACCAGATGCTGGAGCCCAGGAGCCAGATGCCACCGTCGACGACGACTCCTACTTCACCGGAGGTGCCTACTACTACGTGCAGGCCGCTGACGACGACCAGGACTAGTTTAGGAGGATCCCAGGCAGGAGGCCTGCGCCTCTTTCGATATGTATCCCAGTTTGTGCTAGCCTTCTTAAGGCAAACTTGTTTAACTTATGTCTGTACTCAGATATTGTTGCTTCCGCTGACTCGTCTATGATCGAGCACCTGTATTCGAGCCCTCGAGGCCCCTGGCTTGTATTATGATGCTTGTATGACTTATTTTATTTTTAGAGTTGTGTTGTGATATCTTCCCGTGAGTCCCTGATCTTGATCGTATACGTTTGCGTGTATGATTAGTGTACGATTAAATCAGGGGCATCACAAGTTGGTATCAGAGCCGACTGCCTGTAGGAATCCCCCTTTCCAACTCCTTGGTCGAAGTCGAGTCTAGTCATTGAAAAAACTTTTACTAACATGGTTGTGCGGCTTATGGGCCCACGTCGCCATTGGGTGGTATTAGGATCTTTTACTCCTCGATCTTTACTCTGGGACTCTGAGCTCTCTTCTATTCGGGTTAAATGATTTTGCTAAAAACAAAACTAACTTTAGGTTCTCGAAAGTACTTTCTCCCGGAGAGCCCCTCACTTCAGATGATCGCCTGCTGCACTAGAAGATACCGAAGTTACTCTACGATGTTCTCTCGAGTCTTTGTTCCATCGCATTTGTGATTTCCTTCCACCGTCAACCCCTATGAAAACTGCATACACTTGCCATTCATACAATCATTCCCCGTTGATCTTGTTATTACAAGATGTCCCGAATTACTCTCTGTTGTCCCGAGAATCCGTTGAGCTTACTACCTTGCAGTTCTTTACCACATGAATACCCCTATGGATAATTCCTCACACTTATCGAGTATCCGTTCATCCACAGTTGATTCCTGTATTTCACAAAAGTCTTCGAAATACCATTTGTTCTTCTAAAATTCCTTGACATCCTAATGCTCTTGAAATTCTTGCTTACTAGCATTATGATTAATCCCATAAGTCTGGTAATCTTATTGGCATCCTTTGTCAATATCATTTTGGGTCCCTTGATTCAATATGTTGCGAATGCTCGCAATCCTCAATCAGATTCTAGAATTCATCCTTCTGGCTCAGACATCATATTAAACATGAGCTGTATCTCGACCAATCAAATTGTCGTCGATTGTACCCCTAAGTCTATTCAACTTATCCATTTTTAATCAGACCATTGGCTTCTGATCTCTTGATTTGGAAATGGTAATTCCTTTGCATTTGAGCTTGAATTAGTCAGTTGTTTCTATAATCCAATGCCCATTCGTTCCTTATTCCTCTGATAGAGTATCGATACTCGCATCAGCTCCGTTGTAGACCACAAGACCCCTTGTTGGATTATTATCTGACAGTGTCCTTCATATTCAATAACCTTGTGAGCTTTTCCATGGGTATATAATGCCATTGGTAATTTGTATCCTCTGCTTTGATAACCATACTCTACTTTCGAGCTTGTGTTATTTACTCCTGAAGTTCATGCTATATGTTCTAAGAAGCCCCGACGGGTTGAACCTATGCCTTCCTTAATCGGTGTGAACCCGAAAGTTTTCATGGGTCATACTCCTCTGGTAATTCACCAGGTAGGTTTTGACAATGAAATCATTTTTATCTAGAGCAGTGAATGAAAGGTTATGCATTGAAGAAGTGGGAGTTGACCTTGAACTTTGTGTTCATGCCCATGGACACGATGTAGATCTTATCATTAAAGCTTCTCTTAAGTTAATTATTCACTTGGTATAAGTTCTGGGATCCGGCCTTTTGCAATCGTGGTTCCGACCATGTTCTCCTCTAAATACCATTTCTCGTGCAAGTTTAAGCACTCTTCTTCTGCAGAGTAATACCCTAGTCCAACCTCTACTTTGATCTGTCGTCGAGTATTACCCCCCTCGTATCTCGAGATTATCTAGGAACTGCATAACTTCTTATGAGTTCTTCATCAAGTACTACATTCTCACTGATTACTATTTTTCATGGGCTCTGAGTTATTAAACACTCAAAGACACCGATGACTGAACCGAGTCCGCACTACGGTTCAACAACTCTTAGTAATCTTCTTTAAGTACGAGTCTGTACCCGATCACGCCATTCCTAGCCTATTTGGCTATACCATTGCCATGATGATTTTAACTATGCTACATGGTCCTTAATCCCGGATTACAACTTTCAATGATGAGCTAAGCTTACGTCGATTTCCTCGTCTTATCGTTCCACCTCGAACAATAAGCTTGATTCCGAGTTGGTGTCGTATCTGTGGTTCCAATAATCTTTTGCTGCATCAGTCCTTTTACTTGATGTAGTCGTTGTTCGATTACTTCTTCGTGGAGCCCCTCGACAAAATTTGTCATGATCATCATCAACATTTTGACTCCTTCTAGGATATAAATTGAATTCATGATGAGAAATACCATCCTTGCCCTCGATGTTTTGTGTTATCATCGACCACTCGATTGCCTCCCGTTCAACACAAACTTGTTCATGTATTGTGTTGTACCTTGAGATCCTTGCTATGCAACTTATGTTATGTTTTACCTTGGAGTATTGCTGTCTTTTATGTCAAGAATGTCATGGGAAATTCACCACCCTTAAGAATTCTTGATACAAGTGATACTTATTAACATCACCATTCTTTTCTTGGTCCTCGTGTTGTTTCTAACCGGAATACCAACAAATGGTCTGTGATGTGTAAATTCTAAACTTCTAGCAACCCTATTGCTTTGAAGTTATTGGTCTATAGTTTCACTCTACGTCTATGGCTTATTGAATCATCATTTGAACATTGATCATGCTACCTAGCCCATATTTCGGGTGCACATTTCAACCAATGTTTAACTGTGTATGTTTTCCTCGAGCATACATCATTAAGTCATTTGATCTAGCTAATGTTATCTCCTTGTTCACATAGTTGTGGAAATCCATCTTTTTGGAAATCTCAATGGATTGTCGTTGAGTCCATTAGCCACCTCCTCATCCTCTCGTTGGTTTACTGATGAACTCTTGCTTCGGAACTTGCTTCCATAGTTCAATTCCCGAGAATCTTACATTGTCATCTCGTCAATTTGTGTTGCACCTTTTCTTCTCAGGCATCCTAAGTCAGAGTTATCCTGACACCAATAAGATCTGAATCTCAGTCAGATATGATGGTTGGAACATATTTCCAAGAGTTATAACATTGGTCTTTATATGACTCGATAAGGTGATGTCATGCCTAGCAAACCTGGCCGGAGGCCCTATTGTTATAGTTCTTCCTTTTAGCAATGTTAACCATTATTCCATGAGGAAATTGAAAGACTTATTCTATAAGTTGTTCCTGATGAATCCATTGAGTATCCAAAGTCTGACCTTTGCTTGAAGACCATGTCAATGCTATCTCGAAGCATGTCTATGATAATCCGATTTTCAATAAGAGCATTTGAAGCACAATGCTAAATGTTTCTTGATCAATTATCCAAACATTGTTGTATGGGTAATGTCATGAAATTTCTCTCCCTTTTCCTGAAGGGTTTTCTACTTTATATCCTACCATGGATATCATGCTCTGCTTGTCCTTGGGAAGGGTATACCCCTGGTATATGTGTCAAACACATTTTTCTTTCCATTGTTCTGATTAAATCTGATAGACATTTTTCCCTTTCCATTGGTTTGTTTAAACCCTTTCTATGATCTATATGATATAAGCAGTAATAATTCCCTGCTTGTGCAAACATCTCGGTGTACAATTCTATCGGCAAGACCCTGTTACTATTGTTGATGACATTCCGGTAGCCACCGATGGATGAGAACTTTGCCTATTGGTCTGCCTCGTTCAACGAGCAGGAAAATGGTTCTCTTCGTCCCTCGCCCTTGGTACCGACGTTGTTTCCGACATAACTGACGGGCTACCCTCTGACATGCCTTGCTATCATGACCGTGCAAGATGTCACCACTCCTTCTACCTTTATCCCGTATGGTGGGCCCATAACCCACAGTTCCGCAAGATCGAAACCTGACTCTCCTGTACAACCCTGTTTTTAATGGTTATTCCTCACACTTGGCTTCATATTTAATTCACGGGCCACCTTCCTAGTGCTCTATTCTGGTGTTAGACGCAATACTTACCCCCCCCCCCCCCCGCTGATCTGAACCCCTTTCTCACTTTGGTTCAGACTTCGAGCAACTAGCTATCCGCTTGTAATCTCTTATTGTACCTTCGTACCTTACTCTCGATGTATTTTATATGTTCAACTCGAGAGACAATCTTATGCTCATTCATAGGTTAACCCCAGATTGTTTCCCTCACAAGCATTCTGTCGTAGCTGAGCTGCCCCTTACCTATTCGTAAGTACGATGGAGTTCCCGAAGAAAAGGACAACTTCACCATGATGACCTGAAGTAGAGAAATGAAGATGTCAATGTAATAGATCGATCTCTTCGAGAAGAGCAACCAAGGCCGAGAAGATCCGTTAGAATTTCGTAACTAGACCTTCCCCCCTTCTCTACCTCTTAAATCTCGGGACGAGATTTCTTGTAGTGGAGGAGAATTGTGACGCCCGGATAATTAAGCTACAGTAATTCCACGCTAATGATGCCATGTCACCTCGGTTACTATTGTTAATCTCGCGTTAGTTCGAAACCGATCCAAATTCAAATTTGAAAATCAAGTCAAACATTAAAAGTTTTGAAACACTAAAACTAAAATGTTCAAAATGGGACAAGTAAATCCTAAGTAATAATGGTGGAGAAACCACATTTTTATAAAAATTTAGTTGCACTTAAATAGTTAAAACAATAGGTAAAACAATTAAATAATTGCCTTTTGTAATTCATAAAATATTAAACCATTCATTTAGTTGCCCAAAAGTTATTGGGGCAGTAGCATAATTAATAGTACTAATATATCAACTGTTTTTATAGTTTATAAAACTAAAATAAAACAGAAAATAGAAAAGGAAAATTAAACAAAAGTAAAATACAAACAAAAGAACCACCCCCTCGCTGGGCCTCGGCCCAGCTGGCCACTGGACAACCAGGCCGGCCCAGCCGGCGCGCCCCCTTAACGCCCACTCCCCCCCCCCCCCCCCCCGTGACCTAGATCGGGTCAACCATATCCCCAACTACCCAAACCGAACCCTAGCCACCACTCCCACGTTCCCCACTCCCCCCTTCTCTCCCGATCCCATCTGGATCGGGGCTGCAGAGCCGGACGACGCCACCGCGCCCCGATGCTCGACGCCGTCACCGGACCCCGCTGCCGCCCGGAGCCTCCCTCGCCGACCTGCCTCCCCTGCGACACGCCGTCCCCGTCCTCCTCCTCACGCACCGCTGCCCCGTCCCTACGAACCTCGGTGAGGCCCTCGGCCTCCTCTTCCCCTCGCACCGCCCGCTGGCCGCGCGCGCGCCCGCCTCCACTCGCCGCTCCCCTTTGCTGCTACTCCTCGCCGCCCCCCGCCCCCAATCGCCGGCGACCACCCGTGCGTCCGCCTGGTGCCGCTACTGTCGCGCCGCTGCGTTGCCTACTACCTCCCCACCGCGCGCGTCCGACCTGGTCTCGCCTTCCAATCGCCACGGCCTCGCCCCGCCGTGGCCTCACCGGCGCCGTGCCGGCGCCCATCCGCTCCCCCTCCGTTCCACGCCTCGCCGGCCCCCCGGGCGCCGTGTCGGGCGCCCATGCCCCGTGACCGCAGCGCCCCTGCGCCAAATCGCCCGCGCCTGTTTGGCCCTATGGGCCACTAACTAGGGGGCCCCACCCCACTAAATGTTTTTTTAAATAAATAAATAAAAATAAATAATAAATAATAATGAAAATAAATAAATAAATAAATAATAATTAAAATAATTAGTTAATTAATTAATTAAAGAATTAACTTAATTAATCCTGATTAGATTAGCCTAATTAATTAATTAACCCGACTAATCTGTAATTTAAACTAATTAAATTGGTTAATTAGTTAACATTGTATGACAGTGGGACCCTCACGTCAGTTTGACCAGTCAACATCTCTGTTGACTGCTGACGTCATGCTGACGTCATGCTGATGCAATAATACTAATTTCGAATTAATTTAATAATAATAAATTAGAAATGATTTAAAAATTTAAAAATTAATAGTAAATAAATCGTAGCTCGGATGGGAAAACTTTGTACACGAAAGTTGCTCAGAACGACGAGACGAATCAGGATACGCAACCCGTTCGTCCGCCACACACCCCTAGCATATCGAACACGCAACTTTCCCCCTCCGGTTCATCTGTCCGAAAACGCGAAACACCGGGGATACTTTCCCGGATGTTTCCCCCTTCGCCGGTATCACCTCCTACCGCGTTAGGGCACACCTAGCACCGCATATTACCTCGTTATCTTTTGTGATGCTTTGTTTGCTCCGTATTTACTGTTTCTTCCCCCTCTTCTTCTCCGGTAGACCCCGAGACCGTTGCTGATGCCACTGAGTATGACTACGGTGTTGACGACCCCTTCTTGCTAGAGCAACCAGGCAAGCCCCCCCCCCCTTGATCACCAGATATCGCCTATTCTTCTCTATACTGCTTGCATTAGAGTAGTGTAGCATGTTACTACTTTCGGTTAATCCTATTGTGCTGCATAGCCTGTCATTGTTGTTACAGTTGTTACCCTTACCTGCTATCCTACTACTTAGTATAGGATGCTAGTGTTCCATCAGTGGCCCTACACTCTTGTCCGTCTGCCATGCTATACTACTGGGCCGTGATCACTTCGGGAGGTGATCTCGGGCATATGCTATATACTTTATACTGTTACATTACTTATGATATTGTTCGGAGATGGGGGCTGAAGGGGCAGGTGGCTCCATCCCGGTAGAGGTGGGCCTGGGTTCCCGACGGCCCCCGACTGTTACTTTGTGGTGGAGCGACAGGGCAGGTTGAGACCACCTAGGAGAGAGGTGGGCCTGGCCCTGGTCGGCGTTCGCGGATACTTCAATTAGCACGCTTAACGAGATCTTGGTATTTGATCTGAGTCTGGCCACTGGCCTATAGGCACTAACCAACTACGCGGGAACAGTTATGGGCACTCGGCGTCGTGGTATCAGCCGAAGCCTTCGTGACGTCAGTGACTGAGCGGCGCACGGCGCATTGGACCGTAAGCTCGCGCTTGTATTAAGGGGGCTAGGTCTGCTTCCAGCCGCGTACGCAACGTGCAGGTGTGCAATGGGTGATGGGCCCAGACCCCTGCGCGCATAGGATTTAGACCGGCGTGCTGACCTCTCTGTTGAGGCTAGGTGGGGCTGCGACGTGTTGATCTCCCGAGGCCGGACATGACCCAGGAAAGTGTGCCCGGCCAGAGGGATCGAGCGTGTCGGGTAATGTGGTGCACCCCTGCAGGGAAGTTTATCTATTCGAATAGCCGTGATCTTCGGTAACAGGACGACTTGGAGTTGTACCTTGACCTTATGACAACTAGAACCGGATACTTAATAAAACACACCCTTCCAAGTGCCAGATATAACCCGGTGATCGCTCTCACACAGGGCGACGAGGGGAGGATCGCCGGGTAGGATTATGCTATGCGATGATACTTGGTGAACTTACCATCTACTCTCTTCTACATGCTGCAAGATGGAGGCTGGCAGAAGCATAGTCTTCGATAGGATTAGCTATCCCCCTCTTATTCTGGCATTCTGCAGTTCAGTCCACCGATATTGCCCCTTTTACACATATACCCATGCATAAGTAGTGTAGATCCTTGCTTGCGAGTACTTTGGATGAGTACTCACGGTTGCTTTTCTCCTCATTTTCCCCCTTTCCTTTCTTCCTAGTTGTCGCAACCAGATGCTGGAGCCCAGGAGCCAGACGCCACAATCGACGACGACTCCTACTACACCGGAGGTGCCTACTACTATGTGCAGGCCGCTGACGACGACCATGAGTAGTTTAGGAGGATCCCAGGCAGGAGGCCTGCGCCTCTTTCGATCTGTATCCCAGTTTGTGCTAGCCTTCTTAAGGCAAACTTGTTTAACTTATGTCTGTACTCAGATATTGTTGCTTCCGCTGACTCGTCTATGATCGAGCACTTGTATTCAAGCCCTCGAGGCCCCTGGCTTGTATTATGATGCTTATATGACTTATTTTATTTTTAGAGTTGTGTTGTGATATCTTCCCGTGAGTCCCTGATCTTGATCGTATACGTTTGCGTGTATGATTAGTGTACGATTAAATCGGGGGCGTCACACTCTGTTTGTCTATGTATTCACACATGTACTAAGTTTCCGGTTAATACAATTCTAGCATGAATAATAAACATTTATCGTTATATAAGGAAATATAAATAATAACTTTATTATTGCCTCTAGGCATATTTCCTTCAGTCTCCCACTTGCACTAGAGTCAATAATCTAGATTACATAGTAATGATTCTAACACCCATGGAGTCTTGGTGCTAATCATGTTTTGCTCGTGAGAGAGGCTTAGTCAACGGGTCTGCAACATTCAGATCCATATGTATCTTGCAAATCGCTATGTCTCCCTCCTTGACTTGATCGCGGATGGAATTGAAGCATCTTTTGATGTGCTTGGTTCTCTTGTGAAATTAGGATTCCTTTGCCAAGGAAATTCCACCATATTGTCAGAAAAAGATTTTCATTGGACCCGATGCACTAGGTATTACACCTAGATCGGATATGAACTCCTTCATCTAGACTCCTTCATTTGTTGCTTCCGAAGCAGCTATGTACTCTGATTCACACGTAGATCCCATCACGACGCTCTGCTTAGAACTGCACAAACTAACAGCTCCATCATTCAATATAAATACGTATCCGGTTTGTGACTTAGAGTCATCCGGATCAGTGTCAAAGCTTGCATCGACGTAACCATTTACGACGAGCTCTTTGTCACCTCCATAAAAAAGAAACATATCCTTAGTCCTTTTCAGGTATTTCAGGATGTTCTTGACCGTTGTCCAGTGATCCACTCCTGGATTACTTTGGTACCTCCCTGCTAAACTAATAGCAAGGTACACATCAGGTCCGGTACACAGCATTGCATACATGATAGAACCTATGGTTGAGGCATAGGGAATGACTTTTATTTTCTCTCTATCTTCTGCACTGGTCGGGCATTGAGTCTGACTCAACTTCACACCTTGTAACACAGGCAAGAACCCTTTCTTTGACTGATCCATTTTGAACTTCTTCAAAACTTTGTTAAGGTATGTGCTTTGTGAAAGTCCAATTAAGCGTCTTGCTCTATCTCTATAGATCCTGATGCCCAATATATAAGCAGCTTCACCGAGGTCTTTCATTGAAAAATTCTTATTCAAGTATCCTTTCATGCTATCCAGAAATTCTGTATTATTTCCAATCAACAATATGTCACCCACATATAATATTAGAAATGCTACAGAGCTCCCACTCACTTTCTTGTAAATACAGGCTTCTCCAAAAGTCTGTATAAAACCATATGCTTTGATCACACTATCAAAGCGTATATTCCAACTCCGAGAGGCTTGCACTAGTCCATAAATGGATCGCTGGAGCTTGCACACTTTGTTAGCACCTTTTGGATCGACAAAACCTTCTGGTTGCATCATATACAACTCTTCTTTAAGATATCCATTAAGGAATGCAGTTTTGACATCCATTTGCCAAATTTCATAATCATAAAATGCGGCAATTTCTAACATGATTCAGACAGACTTAAGCATCGCTACGGATGAGAAAGTCTCATCATAGTCAACTCCTTGAACTTTTCGAAAACCTTTCGCAACAGGTCGAGCTTTGTAGACAGTAAGATTACCGTCAGCATCAGTCTTCTTCTTGAAGATCCATTTATTTTCTATGGCTTGCCGATCATCGGGCAAGTCAACCAAAGTCCATACTTTGTTCTCATACATGGATCCCATCTCAGGTTTCATGGCCTCAAGCCATTTTGCGGAATCTGGGCTCATCATCGTTTCCTCATAGTTCATAGGTTTGTCATGGTCAAGTAACATGACCTCCAGAACAGGATTACCGTACCACTCTGGTGCGGATCTTACTCTGGTTGACCTACGAGGTTCAGTAGTAACTTGATCCTAAGTTTCATGATCATCATTATTAGCTTCCTCACTGATTGGTGTAGGAATCACTTCAACTGATTTCTGTGATGTACTACTTTCCAATTCGGGAGCAGGTACAATTACCTTATCAAGTTCTACCTTCCTCCCACTCACTTCTTTCGAGAGAAACTCCTTCTCTAGAAAGGATCCATTCTTAGCAACGAATATCTTGCCTTCTGATCTGTGATAGAAGGTGTACCCAACTATCTCCTTTGGGTATCCTATGAAGACACATTTCTCCGACTTGGGTTCGAGCTTATCAGGTTGAAGCTTTTTCACATAAGCATTGCAGCCCCAAACTTTAAGAAACGACAACTTGGGTTTCTTGCCAAACCATAGTTCATATGGTGTCGTCTCAACGGATTTAGATGGTGCCCTCTTTAACGTGAATGCAGCCGTCTCTAAAGCATAACCCCAACACGATAGCGGTAAATCAGTAAGAGACATCATAGATCGCACCGTATCTAATAAAGTGCGGTTACAACATTCGGACACACCATTACGCTATGGTGTTCCAGGTGGCGTGAGTTGCGAAACTATTCCACATTGTTTCAAATGAAGACCAAACTCATAACTCAAATATTCACCTCCACGATCAGATCGCATAAACTTTATTTTCTTGTTATGATGATTTTCCACTTCACTCTGAAATTCTTTGAACTTCTCAAATGTTTCAGACTTATGTTTCATCAAGTAGATATACCCATATCTGCTCAAATCATCTGTGAAGGTCAGAAAATAACGATACCCGCCGCGAGCCTCAACACTCATCGGAACGCATACATCAGTATGTATTATTTCCAATAAGTCTATTGCTCGCTCCATTGTTCCGGAGAACAGAGTCTTAGTCATCTTGCCCATGAGGCATGGTTCGCAAGCATCAAGTGATTCCAAAAGCCCATCAACATGGAGTTTCTTCATGCGCTTTACACCAACATGACCTAAATGGCAGTGCCACAAATAAGTTGCACTATCATTATTAACCTTGCATCTTTTGGCTTCAATATTATGAATATGTGTATCACTACAATCGAGATTCAACAAAAATAGACCACTCATCAAGGGTGCATGACCATAAAAGATATTACTCATGTAAATAGAACAACCATTATTCTCTGATTTAAATGAATAACCGTCTCGCATCAAACAAGATCCAGATATAATGTTCATGCTTAACGCTGGCACCAAATAACAATTATTCATGTATAAAACTAATCCCGACGGTAGATGTAGAGGTAGCGTGCCGACCGCGATCACATCGACTTTGGAACCATTTCCCACATGCATCGTCACCTCGTCCTTAGCCAATCTTTGTTTAATCCGTAGCCTCTATTTCGAGTTGCAAATATGAGCAACAGAACCAGTATCAAATACCCAGGCGCTACTACGAGCATTAGTAAGGTACACATCAATAAAATGTATATCAAATATACCTTTCACTTTGCCATCCTTCTTATCCGCCAAATACTTGGGGCAGTTCCGCTTCCAGTGACCAGTCCCTTTGCAGTAGAAGCACTCAGTCTGAGGCCTAGGTCCAGACTTGGGCTTCTTCACTTGAGCAGCAACTTGCTTGCCGTTCTTCTTGAAGTTCCCCTTCTTCCCTTTGCCCTTCTTCTTGAAACTAGTGGTCTTGTTAACCATCAACACTTGATGCTCCTTCTTGATTTCTACCTCCGCAACCTTTAGCATCGCGAAGAGCTCGGGAATTGTCTTATCCATCCCTTGCATATTATAGTTCATCGTGAAGGTTTTGTAGCTTCGTGGCAGTGATTGAAGAACTCTGTCAATGACACTATCATCAGGAAGATTAACTCCCAGTTGAGTCAAGTAGTTGTGGTACCCAGACATTCTGAGTATATGTTCACCGACAGAACTATTCTCCTCCATCTTGCAGCTATAGGACTTATTGGAGACTTCATATCTCTCAATCCAGGCATTTGCTTGAAATATGAACTTCAACTCCTGGAACATCTCATATGCTCTATGACGTTCAAAACGTCGTTGAAGTCCCGATTCTATGTCGTAAAGCATGGCACACTGAACTATCGAGTAGTCATCAGCTTTGCTCTGCCAGACGTTCGTAACGTCCGGAGTTGCTCCTGCAGCGGGTCTTGCACCTAGCGGTGCTTCCAGGACGTAATTCTTCTGTGCAGCAATGAGGAGAATCCTCAAGTTACGGACCCAGTCTGTGTAGTTGCTACCATCATCTTTCAACTTAGCTTTCTCTAGGAACGCATTAAAATGCAAGGGAACGGTAGCACGGGCCATTGATCTACAACAACATAGACATGCAAAATACTATCAGGTACTAAGTTCATGATAAATTAAAGTTCAATTAATCATATTACTTAAGAACACCCACTTAGATAGACATCCCTCTAGTCATATAAATGATCACGTGATCCATATCAACTAAACCATGTCCGATCATCACGTGAGATGGAGTAGCTTTCAATGGTGAACATCACTATGGTGATCATATCTACTATATGATTCACGTTTGACCTTTCAGTCTCAGTGTTCCGAGGCCATATCTGCATATGCTAGGCTCGTCAAGTTTAACCCGAGTATTATGCGTGTGCAAAACTGGCTTGCACCCGTTGTATGTGAACGTAGAGCTTATCACACCCGATCATCACGTGGTGTCTCGGCACGACGAACTGTAGCAACGGTGCATAGTCAGGGAGAACACTTGTACCTTGAAATTTAGTGAGGGATCATCTTATAATGCTACCGTCGTACTAAGAAAAATAAGATGCATAAAGGATAAACATCACATGCAATCAAAATAAGTGATATGATATGGCCATCATCATCTTGTGCCTTTGATCTCCATCTCCAAAGCACCGTCATGATCACCATCGTCATCGGCTTGACACCTTGATCTTCATCGTAGCATCGTTGTCGTCTCGCCAACTATTGCTTCTACAACTATCGCTACCGCTTAGTGATAAAGTAAAGCAATTACATGGCGATTGAATTTCATACAATAAAGCGACAACCATGTGGCTCCTGCCAGTTGCCGATAACTGTTACAAAACATGATCATCTCATACAACAATTTATATCTCATCACGTCTTGACCATATCACATCACAACATGCCCTGCAAAAACAAGTTAGACATCCTCTACTTTGTTGTTGCAAATTTTACGTGGCTGCTACGAGCTTCTAGCAAGAACCGTTCTTACCTACGCATGAAAACCACAACGATTTTTTGTCAAGTGTGATGTTTTAACGTTCAACAAGGACCGGGCGTAGTCAAACTCGATTCAACTAAAGTTGGAGAAACAGACACCCGCTAGCCACCTGTGTGCGAAGCACGTCGGTAGAACCAGTCTCATGAACGCGGTCATGTAATGTCGGTCCGGGCCGCTTCATCCAACAATACTGCCGAATCAAAGTAAGACGTTGCTGGTAAGCAGTATGACTATTATCGCCCACAACTCATTGTGTTCTACTCGTGCATATAACATCTACGCATAGACCTGGCTCGGATGCCACTATTGGGGAACGCAGTATTTCAAAAAAATTACCTACGATCACGCAAGATCTATCTAGGAGATGCATAGCAACAAGCGGGGAGAGTGTGTACATGTACCCTCGTAGACCGAAAGCGGAAGCGTTTAGTAACGCGGTTGATGTAGTCGAACGTATTCGTGATCCAACCGATCCAAGCACTGAACGTATGGCACCTCCGCGTTCAGCACACGTTCAGCTTGATGACGTCCCTCGAACTCTTGATCCAGTTGAGGCCGAGGGAGAGTTCCGTCAGCACGACGGTATGGCGACGGTGATGATGAAGTTACCGGCGCAGGGCTTCGCCTAAGCACTACGACGATATGACTGAGGTGTGTAACTGTGGAGGGGTCACCGCACACGGCTAAGAGAAGGCTTGGTGTGCCTTTGGGGTGCCCCCCTCACACGTATATAAAGGGGGGAGGAGAGGTGGCCGGCCCAAGGGGGGCGCGCCATGGGGGGAGTCCTACTTGGACTCCCGGTCCAAGTAGGATTCGCCCCCCCTTTCCTATTCCCACTAGGAGAAGGAGGGAAGGAGGAGGAGGAGAAAAGGAAAGGCCCCCAACCCTAGTCCAATTCGGTTTCGGCTTGGGGGACGCGCGCCACCACCTGGCCGCCGCCTCCTCTCTCCACTAGGGCCCATGAAGGCCCATTAACTCCCAGGGGGGTCCCGTACCCCAGGTACTCCAGGAATGCCCAAACCTTTTCGAAACCATTAGGTGTCCAAACATAACCTTCCAATATATCAATCATTGTGTCTCGACCATTTCGAGACTCCTCATCATGTCCGTGATCTCATCCGGGACTCCGGACAAACTTCGGTTCATCAAATCACATAACTTATAATACAAATCGTCATTGAACGTTAAGCGTGCGGACCCTACGGGTTCGAGAACTATGTAGACATGACCGAGACACATCTCCGGTCAATAACCAATAGCAGAACCTGGATGCTCATATTGGTTCCTACATATTCTACGAAGATCTTTATCGATCAAGCTGCATAACAACATACGTCGTTCCCTTTGTCATAGGTATGTTACTTGCCCGAGATTCGATCGTCGGTATCATCATACCTAGTTCAATCTCGTTACCGGCAAGTCTCTTTACTCGTTCTGTAATGCATCATCCCGTAACTAACTCATTAGTCACATTGCTTGCAAGGCTCATAGTGATGTGCATTACCGAGAGGGCCCAGAGATACCTCTCCGATACACGGAGTGACAAATCCTAATCTCGATCTATGCCAACTCAACAAACACCACCGGAGACACCTGTAGAGCATCTTTATAATCACCCAGTTATGTTGTGACGTTTGATAGCACACAAGGTGTTCCTTCGGTATTCGGGAGTTGCATAATCTCATAGTCAGAGGAACATGTATAAGTCATGATGAAAGCAATAGCAGTAAAACTAAACGATCATTATGCTAAGCTAACGGATGGGTCTTGTCCATCACATCATTCTCTAATGATGTGATCCCGTTCATCAAATGACAACACATGTCTATGGCTGGGAAACTTAACCATCTTTGATTAACGAGCTAGTCAAGTAGAGGCATACTAGGGACACTCTGTTTGTCTATGTATTCACACATGTACTAAGTTTCCGGTTAATACAATTCTAGCATGAATAATAAACATTTATCATGATATAAGGAAATATAAATAACAACTTTAGTATTGCCTCTAGGGCATATTTCCTTCATCATTATCTTGTGCCTTTGATCTCCATGTCCAAAGCACCGTCATGATCTCCATCGTCACCGGCTCGTTATCATCTCGCCAACTATGGCTTCCACGACTATCGCTACCGCTTAGTGATAAAGTAAAGCAATTACATAGCGATTGCATTTCATACAATAAATCGACAACCATAAGGCTCCTGCCAGTTGCCGATAACTTTTACAAAACATGATCATCTCATACAGTAACTTATATCACATCATGTCTTCACCATATCACATCACAACATGCCCTGCAAAAACAAGTTAGATGTCCTCTACTTTGTTGTTGCAAGTTTTACATGGCTGCTACGGGCTTCTAGCAAGAACCGTTCTTACCTACACATCTAAACCACAACGATTTTTCGTCAAGTGTGTTGTTTTAACCTTCAACAAGGACCGGCCGTAGTCAAATTCGATTCAACTAAAGTTGGAGAAACAGACATCCGCCAGCCACCTGTGTGCAAAGCACGTCGGTAGAACCGGTCTCATGAACGTGGTGATGTAATGTTGGTCCGGGCCGCTTCATCCAACAATACCGCCGAATCAAAATAAGACATTGGTGGTAAACAGTATGACTATTATCACCCACAACTCATTGTGTTCTACTCGTGCATATCATCTACGCATAGACCTGGCTCGGATGCCACTGTTGGGGAACGTAGCATGCATTTTCAAAATATTCCTATGCTCACGCAAGATCTATCTAGGAAATGCATAGCAACGAGACGGGAAGAGTGTGCCCACGTACCCTCGTAGACCGAAAGCGGAAGCGTTAGGTTAACACGGTTGATGTAGTCGAACGTCTTCATGATCCAACCGATTCAAGTACCGAACGTACGGCACCTCCGTGTTCAGCACACGTTCAGCTCAATGACGTCCCTCGAACTCTTGATCCAGTAGAGGGTCGAGGGAGAGTTCCGTCAGCACGATGGCGTGGCGACGGTGATGGTGATGTGATCCGCGCAGGGCTTCGCCTAAGCACTATGACGCTGTGACCGGAAGAGTAAACTGTCGAGGGGGGCACTGCACACGGCTAAGAGAATAACTGTTGTGCCTTTGGGGTGCCCCCCGCCCCCGTATATAAAGGAGGGGAGGAGGAGGCCGGCGGCCAGGAGGGGTGCGCCAAGGGGGGAGTCCTACTAGGACTCCTAGTCCTAGTAGGATTCGCCCCCCTTTCCTTTCTCCACCGGAAAAGGAAGGAGAGGGAGAGGGAGAGGGAGAGGGAAAGGGGGGGCGCCGCCCCCTCCCCCTAGTCCAATTCGGACTGCCATGGGGGGCCACCCCTTGCGTCCCTCCTCTCTCTCCACAAAGGCCCACTAAGGCCCAATATTTTCCCCGGGGGGTTCCGGTAACCCCTCGGTACTCCGGTAAAATATCCGAACCACTCGAAACCATTCTGATGTCCGAATAATACCTTCCAATGTATGAATCTTTACCTCTCGACCATTTCGAGACTCCTCGTCATGTCCGTAATCTCATCCGGGACTCCGAACAAACTTCGGTCACCAAAACACATAACTCATAATACAAATCATCATCGAACGTTAAGCGTGCGGACCCTACGGGTTCGAGAACTATGTAGACATGATCGAGACACATCTCTGGTCAGTAATCAATAGAGGAACCTAGATGCTCGTATTGGTTCCTACATATTCTACGAAGATCTTTATCGGTCAAACCGCATAACAACATACGTCATTCCCTTTGTCATCGGTATGTTACTTGCCCGAGATTCGATCGTCGGTATCATCATACCTAGTTCAATCTTGTTACCGGCAAGTTTCTTTACTCGTTCCATAATGCATCATCCCGCAACTAACTCATTAGTCACATTGCTTGCAAGGCTTATAGTAATGTGCATTACCGAGAGGGCCCAGAGATACCTCTCCGATACATGGAGTGACAAATCCTAATCTTGATCTATGCCAACTCAACAAACACCTTCGGAGACACCTGTAGAGCATATTTATAAGCACCCAGTTACGTTGTGACGTTTGTTAGCACAGAAAGTGTTCCTCCGGTATTCGGGAGTTGCATAATCTCAAAGTGAGAGGAATATGTATAAGTCATGAAGAAAGTAATAGCAATAAAACTAAAAGATCATAATACTAAGCTAATAGATGGGTCTTGTCCATCACATCATTCTCTAATGATTTGATCATGTTCATCAAATGACAACACTTGTCTATGGTCAAGAAACTTAACCATCTTTTGATTAACGAGCTAGTCAAGTAGAGGCATACTAGGGCCACTCTGTTTTGTCTATATATTCACACATGTACTAAGTTTCTGGTTAATATAATTCTAGCAATAATAAACATTTATCATGATATAAGAGAATATAAATAACAACTTTATTATTGGCTCTAGGGCATATTTCCTTCAGAAGAAGTGATGGCGATGACACCAACGCCTAATATCGACGAGTTTACTGCAGGTCTGCAGTGGTGTGTGCGTGTGATGTGGTGTATCTTTCTATGCGCCTGCTTAGCAGATTGTGGCGGTTATTGTTTGATTTTCCGCTAATTAACCAAACAACTCTCTTCTCCTTAATCAACGGCTAACCAATTTCGTATGAATTTATTGGTTCCATGCTATAGAGGAAGAACTGTCACTTTGGGCTATTGCGAGTGCCAATTATTTGGGTAATGTAATTCGTTTGTGTTGTGCCACTGTGGCGGTGTGTGTCTTACAAACTCTTCTTCTTAATCAATGAAATGGCAAATCTTTTGCCTTACTTCAAAAAAATCAATAACAAAAGATTGGAAAAAAATACCTCGAGGTCGCGTGGTGGAAGGGGTGGGGCGGGCGGACGGTGGGTAGAAGGCGTGAGGCTACTGCGAAGCATGGGAGGTCCGAGAATGGCTTAGTGGAGGCCACAACCTAGTTCTTGATGTGTGGCTGGTCATTTGGCTTTGATTTTCACATGACTTCTTGTGGCAGCTATGTTGGTGGTCGCAAGGTGAAATCGGTGTCGCTTGCTCATGAAGAAGTGATGGCGATGACACCAACGCCTAATATCGACGAGTTTACTGTAGTGATGTGTGCGTTCGATCGTCCGCTAATTAACCAAACAACTCTCTTCTCCTTAATCAACAAAAATGACATTTCTTTTGTCTCGTTTAAGAAAAGTCAACTAACCAATTTTGTATGAATTTGTTGGTTCCATGCCGTTGATCGTATAGGAAAATAAAATGTGCACTAGGACGTCCTCAGAACACGTAGCAAGACTGCTATAACCGATAACCTTGTCAATCCACCAAAAGAACCTTTCACTTTCACTGCTCTCTCTCCCGTTGTTTTATGCACCAAGGCATCCATTCCAAATTCCCACGACACGAATCACTCGGAGGCTTGGGGCAAATTTGACCTATGGACGAAATCAAATCACAGAATGAACTGTCCGTGAAACTATTTCACGCGGCTGACCTTTTTATGTTACGCCCGACACGAAGGCGCCACACTACACTGTGTAACGCTTCACAGATAGGCGCTACACGGCCAGCGTCGTACCTGTGTAATCCGAAAATTACTAAGTCAGTGTGCAGCGCCTGAGAGCTAGGCGCCACACTATACAGTGTAGCGCCTAGTTCTTAGAAGGCGTTGCATTAGTGGAGCGCCGGAGAGCTAGGCGCCATGGGTCAACTGCGTGAAATAGTTTAACGGACAGTTCATTCTGTGATTTGATTTTTTTATAGATTAAATTTGTCAAATTCGCCGAGGCTCGGAGCAGCAAGTCAATCACGCCTTCGGTGGTTTGGTTGGCTCGCAGGCGGTGGTCAGTGCCACGCGTGCCGCTGGAAGAGGCAGCACCACTCCTAGTTTCTTTTCCTTTCGAATACCTATCGGTTTATAGCCACTAGTCCAGAGCAAGAGCTGCACGTGTCCGGGCGGAGCTTTCCAGCAAACCCTGCTGCGGTTCGCGTGTCGTCCTCCGCGGTCGCCACATCGCGCGTAACGCCGGGAATCCGCACTGCATCTCCGTATGCGGCCAGGGCCGTGCCGACGGATTCCCTGCTCCGTTACTTTACCGTCGACAGAGCTGAAATGGCTTGGCGTACATGGAGTGGCTACCCGCTAGCGGTCAGCAATACTAAATCGTTCGACCAATCAGCAAAAATTACGGGCGGCGACGCATCTAAACGAGACCACCACTTTAGAAAAGAAACCCAACGCACTTTATTCACTAGCGTTGTTAGGATGGCTGTAGGTGTTAAAACCGACCGATCTCGGGTATGGAGTCCCTAACTATGCGTCTGAGAATCGAGGGTAACAAGGGACAAGTGAGACACAATGTTTACCCAGGTTCGGGCCATCTTAATGGAGGTAAAACCCTACGTCCTACTTGATTTTCACGAATGTTATTTTGTGATGAAATTTTGTGAGCACTAAGAACTTTTGTCAATGTTTTCACCAAACAAAATTCAGATTTTTTTTCCAGATTCTACGGTTCACCCGAGCTCATTTGAGCTCCAGCTCAGAAACACCACACCCTATATTTATTTTCTTCTAATGGCAAGTATTAGTTAGAAGGAATGGAGCAAAGAAAAAGTATTTCTTTTATCGTAAACTTCTTCAAAACATTTATAAAAGCCTTGAGAATACATTTGCACAAAGATTAATGCAAGAGTATACAACGGTGTGATAGCATTACAACTTTATTCATGTTTATTATGGTCTGACCTTGGCTTGACATTTTTGTGGTTTTTTTCCTATGAATCAAATTAACGCTATTTTTTTTATATTTTGTTGTTTTGTACAAGCATTTCTATTACCATATTTTCACAATCATGCAAATCAAAGATGCTCATACAAGGATCGGATTTTCAATGTGCTACCGATATATTCTCTTCTTCTCAAACGATATGCCGTACAACTTTTTTCTTATGAAAATCCTTTGGATCATAGGATTGGGACTACTAAATTTCCATAAAGTCCGTTGGCGTGTATCTTATCCCATAGAAATCTCAGCTTGAGTTTAAAAATTAAAATTCATTTTTACTCTACCCCTCTCCTCAACTCTCCAAAAATCCCCTCTTTATTTAGAAAAGGCATCTTCCAGGATTTCGTGTTTTGAAATTATGTAGAATTCTACTCCCTCTGTAATTTTGTTTTTTCATTCCTAAGTTTTTTAATGTTATTCTTACATTTTTAAACTACTATGTACTTTCTCTCTACAAAATATAAAAGCGTTTAAATTAAGGGCGTGCTACGCATCGGCCGGCGGATCTTTTAAAAAGATCCGCCGCCTCGCGAGCCGTCCGATTGTGTGTCGCGAGCCCGCCAGTTTCTCTTTTCTAATTTCCTGCAACAATACTTTTGTTGCGAAACCTCGTCTTTTCTAATTTCCTGCAACAAGACCATTGTTGCGAAATCTTTTTTTCTCTATTTTCCTGCAACAAGTCCTCTGTTGCAAAAACCTCTTCTTTTTTAATTTTCTGCAATAAGAACCTTGCTGCAAAAATTGCAACACACCCACGCGTCTAATTTTTTGTAACAATATCCTTGTTGCGAAAATGGCAACAACATCTCCCACTGTGTCAGGCACAGTCATTGTTTGTTGTCGGCATTCCGCAACAACACTATTGTTGCATAAACTTATTCCAAAGGTGATGTGCGCGCGTTGACCTCCTCCATACTGGTGTTTTGTAGCAGCGGCGATGATGGTGTATTGTGGTGGTCGGAGAGAGACAGAGCTGCGGTGGTGGGCGGAAACACAGCGCAGCGATGTAGTGTTGAGAAAAAATGAATGTAGTTTGCACGGGGAAGAAGAAGGTCAAGGCAGAACGTGTGGATGATGATCTGTGGAGAGCTCAAGATAAGGCTACGAGAAGAAAAGCGGTCGGTGGTCCCGCTGGGACACGCGTTCAGGAAGAAGAGGGACGGATGAAGGGAAACGTTTAGTATCAGCCGGCTGATTTTCGTTGCTCCATCCGCCCCTCTTCTTCCTGAACGCGTGTCCCTGCGGGACCACGGAAACGTTTAGTATCAGCCGGATGATTTTCATTGCTCCATCCGCCCCTCTTCTTCCTAAACGCGTGTCCCAGCGGGACCACCGACCGCTTTTCTCCTCGTAGCCTTATCTTGAGCTCTCCACAGGTCCTCATCCACATGTTCTGCCTTGACCTTCTTCTTCCCCGTGCAAACTACATTCATTTTTTCCCAACACTCCATCGCCGCGCTGTGTTTCCGCCCACCACCGCAGCTCCGTCTCTCTCCGACCACCACAATACACCATCATCGCCGCTGCTACAAAACACCAGTGGCAGCAGCCATGGAGGAGGTCGACGCGCGCACATCACCTTTGGAATAAGTTTCTGCAACAATAGTGTTGTTGCGGAATGCCGGCAGCAAACAATGACTGTGCCAGACACAGCGGGAGATGTTGTTGCAATTTTCGCAACAAGGATATTGTTACAAAAAATTAGACGCGTAGGTGTGTTGCAAATTTTGCAGCAAGGTTCTTGTTGCAGAAAATTAAAGAAGAAGAGGTTTTTGCAATAGAGGACTTGTTGCAGGAAATTAGAGAAAAAAAGATTTCGCAACAATGGTCTTGTTGCAGGAAATTAGAAAAGACGAGGTTTCGCAAAAAAAGTATTATTGCAAGAAATTAGAAAAGAGAAACTGGCGGGCTCGCGACATACAATCAGGCGGCTCGTGAGAGATCCACCGGCCGACGCTTAGCACGCCCTTTTAAATTACCACTTGCCTAAAATTTGTAACGAAAAGCAACGATTTCCCGGGTGCACGTAGTACCTGCTCCACCACCGAAAGGCGGCAGCACGCCGTGACGGCCCCTAACGGCCCGTCCCACTCGCTCCATATTCTAGAGATCTCCGTCCATCCACCTCTCTTTCGCCGATGAGAAAAAGGCAGCCAAGGCGCACACTTCCACCACACACCGCGTGCTTTACGAGAGCAGAGAACCAGAGGGGAACTCGTGCTTAGCTTTCCTGTAGCTTCGTTTGCACCATCCATGGCCGATCCAGCCGAGGAGACCGTCGCCGCGCCCCCGCCGACCCCGGCAGTGCCCGCCGAGGGCGCCCCGCCGCTATCGGCGGAGCCGCCGGCTAGCACCGACGCCTCGCCGGAGAAGGCGGCCCCGCCTGCGCCTGCGCCGGACACGACGGTCAGGTCCCGGGGGTTCAGGCTGCTCGGCGAGGACACCTCCGTGCACAAGGTGCTCGGTGGCGGTAAAAGTACGAGCTCTCCGTTCCTTTTCCTTTTCCTTTTCCATTTATTAGTACTATTTATTTTCGCCTAGTACCCAGTACTCCTTAATTTGTGGTGGTGAGTACTGGATTTGTTTGATTTTTCAATTATTAGTTCGCACCACAGGTGGGCGATTTCCATTTTGTGCGCGTGTGGTGGTTCAGCTGGGAAGGGTTTAGGCGTTTAGCTAGCAGTTAGCCGGATAGAATTACTTGGTCGGTAGTTGCTTCCTTCTGATTTCTTCAGTCCTTGATGCGTGTTCTAATTAACATCCGCTTAGATCTTCAGTTGTTGACGCGTGTTCTAATTAACATCGCTTTAGATCTTCATCAAGTATCTGCAATTGTTTCGCTGTCGTAGTTGTCATTGTCTGATTTGAGGTTGGGTGCTCAATTTGTGTACTGCGGACTGCAGATAGCGTGAGGGATAAAACGTTTGCTCGGTCTACATAGCTAATTCTGAAATAACAACATAAGAGGACTTCTTTTGCCCCAAGAAAGCACCCACCTATAATTTTCTGATTTTTTGGTGGATGGTTGGCTTTTGAGTTCCTCGATTCTGTGAAATAAACGGGGCTCGTTACCTTCTGGGCTGCAAAGTCTTTACTTCTAGGCTGAACAAACTGTCAAGTCCACGAACTGTTGACCCAGACCACTTGTTTCAAAGGAAGTCGAATATGTGCTACTAGTACTGTGAAACATATTGATT